>NC_090436.1:329284993-329588023 GCF_031143425.1 Pleurodeles waltl | reverse complement strand
GGTGAAGGCCGGGGCCCTTTTCCCTGCAACACGTGGCACATCCATAGCCAGAGGCAGGCTACAGCAGTACACAGAGTGGAGTACCTGTCCGCACGAGATCAGGGAGTCAAGTGATCAAACGATGACGAACGCGCGCACGTTCCGCGGCGGTATGCACCGGCGCTCATCATGATACGCCAGGATTCCCCATTGGCATACATGTTAGCCAATGAGGGTGCGAACAGCGGTAAACACCGCCTTAGGCTGTGACGTCAACCGCTAGCGGTATGAGGTCACTTCCACAACGAAAGGGCAAATCTACAGTGGGCAGACATTTTGCCATCACCAACGTATCTCGAATTAATTACTACTCACAATGCAGGCCCTACTAGCCACATGAAGCACCTAGGCCCCTGTCCATTCAGTATTGTAGCACACATGAAATACTCTGTACCCTCCTTGTGATGTACATGTATATCTGTCAGATAGCAGTTATTGTAGAGACACTACAATGAACAATGCAGTGCACAAATGATGACAAGTGTGCCTATGCATGTGTCTTCATCACTCCTTTTTTTAACCCCTCGTAGGTACTGACCCTTGTGGCGAGGAAGAGCACCATCGGTGTACAGACCACTTATGGATATGGGGACCATGGTGGAGCGTCATATCATAATCACTTACAGACTCACATGTCCAACTATTCACGACCTTTGTGCATTACTGGATCCTGCACTAACTCTGGGAAATCGTAATCAGCATGCCATTCCAACTGAAGTGCAGGTGCTCTCCGCACTCCATTTCCTGGCCACAGGTTCATTTCAAGTGACAGTGGGCATGGGTGCTGGTTTTTCAATGCCAATGTTCAGCCAGGTACTGACAATATTTCTGAATGCATTTGTCTGACATCTGCAGTCCTATGTGAGATTTCCACAAAGTACTGAACTACCTGCCATCAAGTCAGAATTCTATGCCTTTGCCAACATAGCCCATGTCATAGGTGCCATAGATGGCACCCACATAGCTATCATCCCCCCAAGAGTGAGTGTACAGAAACAGAAATAACTTTCACTCCATGAACATCCAATTGGTATGTACTGCAGACCAGTACATTTCACATGTGAATGCCATGTTTCCAGGTTCAGTCCATGATTCCTTTGTGTTGAGGAACAGTAGTGTGCCACAGAAGATGGAACAACTACAAGAGGACAGAGGGTGGATCATAGGTAAGTGTGCCTGTCAGTAACTGACACATTGCAGAAACACAGCATGTCTGACTAAGGGTCATACCAATGACGAGTTTGTATTGCGCCATTTTCTAGGTGATTCTGGCCATCCAAATTTGCGTTGGCTCCTGACTCCAGTGAGGAATCCCAGGACGGATGCAGAGAGGAATTACAATGAGGCCCATGTACGTACTAGGAGGGTAATAGAGCGAACTATAGGTCTCCTTAAGGCTAGCTTCCGGTGTCTACATATCTCTGGGGGTTCCCTGGCCAATGGGCCTGATAAGGTGTGTAGAATAGTGGTGGCCTGCTGCATGCTGCACAACGTGGCAGTGAGACATTCTATCCCCCTCTTGGAGGTGGAGGGTGCTATAGGTCCTGATCAGCTACCTCAGAGAGGTGAGGAGAGTGATGGTGATGATGAGGAAGGGGAAGATGTCAATTCCAGGAACCAACTGATACAACTCTACTTCCAGTAACTGTGTGGGACTTAGGCCTGTCATTGGGGTTAGTGACTAATACTGTCAGTGTGCTCTTTCATATGGTGGGGTTGGTAATGATAGGCAAAACATGGCCCACTTCTGCATGGTACTGACTGAAAAGATACGCATTTCCTCCTTGCCACCATTTGGGCACACAGGACTCCCATCATGCACAGATTCGACAATAAAGTTGTTCTCTGCCAGTTGCATCCATACTCCACTTTGTTCACAATTTAACACAGGGGACAGTGTTACAGGTGTGAAAAGTGTTTTATTGGTTGAAGTGAGTGAATTGTGCAATTTACAGTGATGGGAAGTCATAAGGCTGGGGGGGTCCTCAAGACCAACATGGTGGCAGCCTTGTCTGTAGTATTGATGTATCCATCTTGTCTAACAGTATTTCATATTGCCTCTTAGCAATGTGTGGTTGGTGATTGGGTGGGATGGTTGCTTTGCATTTGTTGCAGAGTTAATTGTTGGAGGGGGCCTTGTTCTTAGCTGGGGTTCCAGCGCCATATCTTGGCCTGAGGGTCCGTTTGGGCGCCTGCTGTTGAGCTTCATGGTATGACATGGTAGGCCCTTGTGTTTCCTGTGAGGGTAGTTCCTGGGATGTTTCTGCTGCTGGGGTCATCTGATGCTGGTTGTCCGGTGCTGTTGTGAGGGCCTCTTGTCTGGGGTAGGTGTCAGACTGGTTTTTGACCAGCTGCAGCAGTGCTCCTGCTATGGTGGCCATTGTGGCATTGTGCTCTTTCCACTGCTCCATGGCCTGTTGGTGGTGTTCCTGCTGCATCCTCTGACTGTGCTCCAGGGTGGACACAATCTGTGCCAACCTGTCATGGGTATGTTGGTAGGCCCCCCAATACCTCTGATATCACTTCCTGGGCTGCTGCATCCATCCTGTGGCCTCCCCCTGGCCCACTACGACCCTTGCACTTGCCCTAGCCTCCTGTGCCTGTGTCCCCTGCACAGGTCTGGCAGCACCACTTGTACTGGGACCCTCACCTTCCTGCATGTTGAGAGTGGTAGACTGTGGCCTCTGTACCTGTGTTCCACCAGTCTGTGCCCTGGGTACACTGGTGTGGGGACGCCTGCCCTGGGCTGCTGGTCTTGACTGGGTGGTAGGGGTGACAGTGGTTTGCTGGGTGGGGCTGCTGCATGGTGAGAGTCCAGGACTGTGTGAGGGGCCTGCCTGCTCATCAGTGTCCAGGGATCCTTCACTAGTGTCCTGTGAGGTGCCTCTGTCTCCCTGGGGGGCACTGGCACTCCTTGTCCCGTCCGTTAGGGTTGCATGTGTGGTGGTGCCTGTTGGGGGACATAGACATGTCTGTTACATCTGCATGAACATTTGAGGTGAACAGGACTGGGCTATTTTGTGCTGGTGTTACTTTCTGTGGCCTTCCAGGGTGCCTTTGTGAGGTTGACATTGCATTTTACGCCAGTGTGGGGTTGCATTGTGGTGGGGGGTGTTGTTCCATTGTGGGTACGTGCAGGGGTGGGTGTCTGTGCACAGCGGGAGGGATGTGGGCCTGTTAGTGGGTTTGTGGTCATGCAGGGGGTGGATGTAGTGGCTGATGCCTGGGTGAGGTGTAGGTCCAGGTGGGTGTGGGTGGGGTGGGGTGATGCATGCATTACAGGTGTGGTGGATATGGGGTAATTGTAGATCACTTACCTGAGTCCATTCCTCCAGTGAGTCCAGTGAGTCCCTCTGGGTGTAGGATGGCCAGTACCTTTTCTTCCCAGTCAGTGTAGTCGGGTGGTGTTGGTAGCGGTCCTCCCCCAGTCTTCTGCACTGCGATGTGGTGCCTTGATGCCATGCCCCGGACCTTCCCCCGCAGGTCGTTCCATCTCTTCCGGATGTCGTCCCTGGTGCGTGGATGGTGTCCCACTGCATTGACCCTGTTCACAATGGTCTGCCACAGCTCCATTTTCCTTGCGATGGGTGTGTGCTGCACCTCGGCCCAAATATTTGTGGCTCCACCTTCAAGATCTCGTCCACCATAGTCCTTAACTCCCTTTCAGTGAAGCGTGGATGTTTGGGGGGGGACATGGTGAGTGTGGGGAATGGTGTCAGGGCTGGGAACGAGGTAAGGGTGCTCTTCTGTGGGTCGGTATGCGTGTCCTGTATGCTGCCGTTCGCTGTCTGCCTCTGGTGCTCTCCGTCTTCTTGTCCTGCTTTCATTGCAAGGGATTGTGGGGTGTGTCTGGGGGTGTTTTATGGGGTTCTGGATGTGTGTCAGGTGTGTGGGTCATACGCCTATCCAATGTGTGCACTTCTTGCTGTTGAGTCCACTTGCCGCCCGTGGTGGTCACAGCCGCCAATGGTCATCCGGCCTCCACTGTCCGCCCGAGGTGATTTGTGCATCATTATTTGGAGGGCGGGATGTGGGTGCGCTTGGCGGTGGCGGGGTGGGGAGGTCCGGGATTCCCGCCGACAGAGTCATGGTGGGGAGTGGTGGTCTGGTGATTTTTGGCGGGGTTGGTATTTTAGTTCATTATATGGCGGGTTTCCATTAACCGCCAACGGCGGGATTCTGTTCACCGCTGCCACGGCGGTCGGCGGTCTTTCCCGCCGTGTTCATAATGACCGCCTAAATATTTAAATAGTCATAAAGGCTTCAATTCAAATGTATAACCATGTCCTATTTTTGACGCTGTCTGCTCTGATCAAAATGTGTACTAAATGATTGCTTCAATTACTCTTTTCATTGTATGCTGAGCAATGTTTAATTAAAAAGTGTATTAAAAAAGAATTAGAGAAAAATTTCTATGGAAGACAATTCAACTTAAAACTATTAATGTTGAGAATGGCTATTCCTTTTGAGGGGAGATAAAAAAAGAAAGGTTAACTTTTATGGCATCAATGAAGGTCAGGGATGTGATGAGATTGGCGTTAGCAGGAGTTATTACTGGCTCATGGAGCAATTAATTCTCATTAGTTTCAAAACAGACTGATTTTTTATAACAAACTTAAGAGAGATGTTATGTTTGCCTGGCTTAAGCAATTTAATCCAAATGTTTTTTTTTTTTACAAGAGATACACGTTATTGAGAGGAAGGAAAAAAATAAGATTAAATATTCAAGGATTGGTGACATGTTTTTCTCATCTGCCAATGTTACTCAAGGAGAGTAGCAATTTTGTTAAATAAAATCTCTTCCAGTGGAAATCAGGGGTCAGAGAATTAATTTTACCTTCTATTATGGCCCAGTGCATGATAATGTAAAGCCATTCCAGAAGCTAGAATGGAAATTGTGCAAGCACCTGGGTGATATTATCCTAGGGGGAGATTTTAATTTTGTACCAGATCTTCTTTTAGATTATTTTGACCCTCATCGATCTCAGCATAAGAGAAACACTGAAACATTTTTTAAAGGTATATGTTCTCGCTAAGGGATTTGTGACATCAGGATGTTGAAGAACCCCATAATTAAATCTTGCACCTGCTTTTCAAAGCATTTGTGCTCCATCTCTGGAACTGATCTTATTGTGCCACCCTTCCTGTCCAGTAGATATACAGCACCACACTAGTAGCTTTTTGGATCACTCATGGTAGATTTTAGCTGTGAAATGTCTATATCTGCTAAATTGTATAGATGGTATATGGAGCAGACCTTTTTTGAAGAGGCTATTATAAAACTAATTTACAAATCCAGAATTATTTTACATTTAATGAGTCAACATTTTAGTATCTACCCATTTTGTGGGAAGCTTTTAAAAGTATTATTAGGAGAGTTTTTATATCACTAAAAGCACAGATCTAAAGAAGAGAAGGAAGAGGAATACCCCTGACAGGAGGGATTAGATGTAGCCTATCAAGCCATGGTAATAAACAGATGTAGCATTTCCTTAAAAGAATGGTGGGAGAGGAACAAGAAAATTAGGATTTGTTTTTCTCTTCAAAGAGAAATTGTAAATAACCAGACATTTTAGTGACGGGTATATTAGGAGAAAAAAATTATAGGACAAGTCTTGGTGTAGGGCTCAAAGAAAGAAAAGAATCAAAATTCAATCACTCAGATTAAAAATCTCAGTTCCAATCAATTAACTGAAAAGGCTTGAGAAATTGAACAATGTTTTTATTGTTACACCAGACTGTATATATCAAGATCCACAGCCAGGTGATTCATGTTTGGACCATCAAATAGAGGTAAACCTTCCCTGGTTGATGCTCGAAGCAACCGCCATTTAAATAAACCCCGTACCTGAAAAGGAGATAAGGGAAGCTATAGGACAGCTGTCAAACTGTAAATCTTTTTGAGAAGATTATTTTGGACCTGAATTTTACAAAACTTTTGCTTCCTTCCTTGTTAAACCATTGACCACACTTTTCAGCTATATACTGTGTAACGGGTGGATACCTGATTCATTCTGCAAAGGGATATTGCTTAACTTTTTAGACAGGGGAAATCACAGATTGAGCCTACATCTTATAGACCATATGAGTATACACTAAGATATTGGGGAATCTGAAAAATAGTGTTGCCCCTCTTCTCATTTGAAAGACCATAATGTGTTTATCAGTGGAAGGAGTGTACATGTGAATACTCATTTTATGTTCAAACTTCTTTATATGGTTGATTCATGCAACTCCAGCAGCTATTATCTTGCTATATGCCGAAAAGGCTTTTGACCTTGTGAGCTGGACATCTTTATTTCTAATAATGGGAATAATTCAACTTTCCTCCCAGCTCACAAGGTCAATATACACCTTGTAGCAAGGGGCTACAGCACAACTGATTATTAATAATTCATCTGCCAGTCAGATAACCTGTTATTACTTTCTAGCACAGTATATATATATATATATATATATATATATATATATATATATATCAGAATAGTTTAAACAATAGTCATTGCTTTATTTTTAATTCCCAGTTTAACTAATATAAATTTTGCCCTCCTAGCAATAAAAACAATAAGAATGCTGGGGGTTGGTGGTTTAGAAGATTAATGAGACAAAGGCACAATTTTTAGTATTGAACACTACGTCAGAAATTCTTCCACCAGCTTTAAAAGAAAATTATAGAATGTACCCAAAAGGATATCTAGGGGTTGAAATATGAAAGACCATTCTGCTGTCAAATATTAGCTTCATTATGCTAATTAAAATGTATTTTTCCCTCTATATCTATGTTATTTTCTGTCCATCTCTTGCAGCATACATTCCTCTTTCTTTGTTAAACTGTAGCGGGCTCTGGTCTCTTTTCTTGAGGGCCAGAAACTTTCACGAGTGAAGTTAAAAGTTTTACCCATGAATAAAGATGAGGATGTTCTAGACTTCCCAGATTTTTCCTTGTACTATATAGCATCCTTCATATTACAATTGTGCTTGATATATTAAAATACCTAAAGTTCCAAAGAGAGTGAGATATATCACTGAATTATATTTGGATTATGAGACAGAAAGTTTTTACTAAGTCCCTTCCATACATGCAGAACCAACTTCATGTTATTGCAGTCACGTATCCCCAAGTTTGAAAGAAGGGATTATCGATAAATGTTCTGACCTAGCAATAACGAAAATAGGGGACTTTTTTGATGGTTTTAGAATAAAAGATTTTCAGAATTTTTCCTAGAGAATTTAATTTATAGCCATTGTCATCTTGTCATGTATGTTAAAATAAATTCAATTTTACCTAATTTAGTAGGCAAATATATTTGCACCTTTAGCACTTTGGTATTCTTACCAGGAAAATAATGTATCTCTCAGCTTTTAGTATAATGAACTTTGCCATGAAAATCAAATGCTACACGCAGTGAAATTAGATAAAAATGGGTGCAACGTACCAGGGTACAATTAAGGAAATTGCATAAGGAACTTTTTTTTGGATCCAGCTATGCTAGCCAAAAAGGTACACACTTTCAGCATGTGGCTTCTTTCACTGGGTGAACCTATACGTCATACTGCATTTTTTAATAAAATGATTGCCTCTGTAGTCAGTAAATGCCCAAAATGTAGCTCAGGAGTGGACTGGTTACATATGAATTGGCCGTGCAGCACTTTAACGCCATTTTGGAATGATATATATTTCATGCTGTGAGCACAACAACCCAGAGGGCTATCCCTGCTTCTTCACAATAACACTCCTGGGTTTGACAGAAGCATTAAGAGGCATATTTATGGTTTTTGATGCAAAACTGCGCTAATGCAGTTTTGCGTCAAAATCCTTAGTGTCAAATCCTTAGCACCTACTAGTGCCATTCCATAGCATCTAAAACAAAAGGGGGCTTGCCAGTGGGGGTGGATTGCGGTTGGGAAAAAGACCCTAGTGGGTCAGAAATGACTGGTTAGCGGCAATAAAAATGCTGCTAACAAGCCTACTGTAATTTTCTGACGCACTACCACCCAAGAATGATTCCTGTCTTAGTAAAGATAAGAGTCATGCCCAGCCCCCAATGGCCAGCACAGGGGACCAGTGGGCAAGTGGGCAAGGCCATAAGACCCAGTGCCAGGCAGGGGGCCCCATGTCAGTTGCTCCCCAATGGCACACCCACCAAACAAAAAAACATACTTACCTACACTTACCCAGAATGGGGTCCCCCATCCTGTGGTGTCCCTCTTGTGTGTGGGGGAGTGTTCCTGGGGCTTGGGTCGGCCCATTCCATAGTGTTTGGCCATTGAAATGGGTCCACAGCTACCCACAGGCATTAAATAATGGTGCTAAGCAGGCTTAGCAGCATTATTTGGGTCCACCTACGCCATCTGCTTCATTTCTGCGACGGAGTATTAATATGGCAGTAAGGGGTTATAATGTGGACGGGAATGTCTTCCTTGCATCTAATTAGTGCAAGGCAGTTTGCCACATACACAACATGACGCTAACTCCTATATTTTGACGGTAGACGGGTCTAGCGTCAAAATATAAATATGGAGTTAAATTTGTGCCATTTTAGTGTAAAAAATATTATGCTAACACAGTGCAAACCAACCATAAATGGAAGCTCAATAAGCAAAACCCTTTATTTATAGCTATGTAGTTAGCTACTACTTATTGGAAATCACTGGTTAGTCCCAGGCATTATGAATGAGTAATTAAAATGCAAAGAGTCAGTCAGCGTGAATCCTTGTATCATGCCAGGGTGAATTGCTTATCCATGTATTTTTAAAAGGAAATCTGGGCACACAAGAACCAAATGAGATTTATTTAAAATTATTTAAAATTGTCAAGCTTTCCCTTTCTGGTTGCTCTTAGTGCACTCTAATGTATGTTTAGATATGACAACAAGAAGATAAGATTGATCTGCTTTGATACAGTGGATGAATTATACATCAGTAATCATTTTTTATAGTACATTTGTTATTGAAATTGGGTAAAATGACTGATTGGCTCTGATACAATTATTGCATTATGTATGAATATGATTTACATTACAGTGCAGTGTCCCTTTATTGGCGTTAGAGACATGAACTGTGTATGAGTAATTCATGTCACTTTAAGATTTGGAGGATATTATTAGTCATGTATGCAATTTCACTTTATTTTGAATTGACGATGTGTTCATAATTTAAACAACCAAGATATGATAGAACCAAATATAGTCGTACATGTAGAAGTTTTAGTTAGAAATGGGGGAAATGATCTGAGGAGTCAATAAGAATACTGATCTGAGAATGATACACCAATAGCAATATTTGCTCATGTTTATTTTAATGTTGCTAATTGTCAAATGTGTGAAGGTACCTTTCTAATATAAACAAAAGGACTGTGATTATTACTTGAGATGGGTACTTACCCTCCTAAACTATTATATAGCTTAACTGTAAATGTTTCATGAGTGATGGGAACTTGCACCCCTACTTCATGCGACGTTGGGTCTATTCTGGGAGGGGATGTTTGAACTGTTATTGCCTGTGAGAGGAAAGCTTTTGTTGCTGCCATGCTTTACTTGTTCTCTGAAGAATGGGTCCTACCACTGCAGTTTCCCACCTGTTCCCATCCAAAGAGAGAGAGATGTTTGGACTGCTACTCCAGTGTTACACCTGTTCTAATGAGAAAGAGCATTTCCACTGCTATAGCCCATCCTTGCTTGTTTTATAAGGGAGAGATGAATATATGACGGAACAACGAATGCTGGAACCACACATGCTTGAACAACGTGGTCGGAACAATGACTGCGTTGTTACCCCAAATGCCTTAACCACGAATTCCTTAACAATGATTTTTCTTTGTAAAGACATGCATGGTAAAGGCATGTGTGGAACGGTATGCGTGGTTCCGGCTTGCGACCATCCTGACCCCCGCCTCTAAAACAATCCTAGCCCTGCCCCCCACCCTGCCCCTCAAACAGTCCTACCCCGACCCCCTACACCATCCCTAAAAACAATCCTACCCGTACCCCCAACCCCACTCCTAAAAACAATCCTACTGTGACCCCGCACCCCTAAAAACTGAAACTACCCTGACCCCCCATCCCGCCCCTAAAAACTAAATCTAGCAGACCCCCAACCTATGCCCCTAAAAACTAAAATTACCCCAAATCCCCACGCCATCCCTAAAACTACCACAACCCTCACCCCTAAAAACTAAAACTACCCTGACCCTGCCCCTAAAACTACCCCCCCCATTCCTACCCCAGCCCCACTTACCTGACTGCGTCTTCTCCTGATCCCGAGTCTGTGTTCCTCTGCCTTAACCATGCATGTTCGTTGTTCAGGACATGCGTGGTTAAGGCAGAGAAAAGTTGTTGCTTACGGAAAAGTTGTTTCGCCTTTGTGGACAACGCACCTCATTGTTCAGGAGACAAGGCTGGTTCCTGGGAGAGATGTTTGCATTGTAGATGCTCCAGCAGTACCTATTCTATGAGGAAGGGCAGCTTGCATTGTTGCTCCTTGTTCTGTTTGCAAGAGAAACCTGTGTTGTTCTTTCTGCTGCTCCCACCTTTTCATTTACTTATCCTTTTTGTTAGAGATGTTTACACTGTTGCTACTGCGATGGTGCACCTGTGTTGTGTGCATGCGAAGTATGGGATGAAGCCCTTCACTACACAAAAGCCAAAATGATTTGCATTACAATCAGGACTGGCTTTAGCTCCGGTGCCATCACCGAAATTTTGTGGTAAAAGCACAGTTGCTAAAGGCACGTGCGTGGTAAAAATTAAAGTGGTAAGTATAACCCATTTGTGTGTGTGTATACATGTGTGCGTGTGTATATATATGTGTGTGTATGTATATATATATATGTACACATATACACCTTGCCAAACAAAAATGCTATTTACCCTACACCTCAAAAATACCCTTACCACCCTAAACCACATACTCACACTAAACCCTAAAGAACCCTTATCACCCAAAAACCCATACCCACCTTAAAACCTAAAAATGCTCTTACCACCCAATAACCCATACCCACCCTAAACACCCCTTACCACCCAAAAACCAATGCCCACCCTACAACCTAAAAATGTCCTTACCACCCAAAAACCCATACCCTCCCTAAAATCTTAAAATGCACTTAACGGCCAAAAACACATCCGCATCCTAAAACCTTAAGATGCCCTTACCATCCAAAAACCCACCCTAAATACCCCTTACCACCCCTAAAACCCATACCCACACCCACCCATACCCACCCTAAAACCTAAAAATGTCCTTACCATCCAAAAGCCCACACCCACCCAAACGCTAAATGCCCCTAACCACTCAAAAATCCATATCCACCCTGAAGCCTAAAAACACACTTATCACCCAAAACCCACCCTAAAATCTAAAAATGCACTCACTATCCCAAAACACATACCCATCCTAAAACCTAAAAATGTCCTTACCACCTTAAGACCCACACCCACCCCAAACCCTAAATACCCCTAACCACCCAAAAAAACATACTCACCCTAAAACCTAAAAACACCCTCACCACCCAAAACCCAGACCCACCATAAAACCTAGAAATGCCTTTACCACCCAAAAACCTATACCCACACTACAACTTAAAAACACCTGTACCACACAAAAACCCACGCCCACCCTAAACCGTATGTGTGGTAATGGTTTCGTATTAACGGTCATGCGTGGTAATGATTGTTTTGTAATGTCTGTTTCCCATTTTAAAGTGTATGGTAAAGGCTGGCTTCTCTGTTCCACTCAGCTATCCACATAAAACACGAATCTGTTCTTTGCAGCAGGCATATTAACCAACCTCTGTACTACTGTATAGCAAGTCAAAACTAAAAATCCCTTCTCTGTCTTTTTAGCAGGGACATTATTCACAAAAGTCATCTTGCCACTTTCATTGCTGTCTTCTGGACATACTTCAGTGACACAAACCATTTAGTGTAAAAGGTAATTCATTTAGGACAGGATTGTAACAATAATGCTTAACCTTAAGTTTCAACGAACAACCCAACTTTAATAAACCCACCCTTTAACATTTCCTCGCACATCCTTTTACTCAAACCCCGCATTTTTCGCTTCCATTCCCCTACACACACCCTTTTCCCTTTCATGCCCTACTTGCTTTGTGCATCCCCCACACTCTGATCCTTCACCTGCTCGTTTTTTCCCCTGGAAGGATGACCAAGCCCACATCTGACTCTCCAACTTCCCCCATCTACTGCCTCACTCTCTGTCACAAACCTACCCTAACTGATGTTCACAAGCCCCCTTGCACTCCCTATTTATGCTCATACCACCCTACTCGACCTCACAAGTCCTTTGCCTAATGCTGGGTGGGTAGCCAAATTCTGTACCGAGCGATGAGCGGCGTGGAAAGAGGCCGATCCCTCCCATCAATCCCTTTTATCCCCCCTCCCCTAGTCCCACCCCACCTACCATCCTCCAATCCCGTCCAGCTGCGTCACTTCCCCCTATCCCGAACGTACCCGCGGAGAAACTAGAGCGAGTCTCTCTTTCTGCGGGCCCCTCCATCGGGACATACTTCAGTGACACAAACCATTTAGTGTAAAAGGTCATTTATTTAGGACAGGATTGTAACAATAATGCATAACCTTAACTTTCAATGAACAACCCAACTTTATAAAACCCACACTTTAAAATTTCCTCTCTCCTCCTTTTACTCAAACCCAACATTTTTCGCTTCCATTCCCCTACACACTCCCCTTTCCCTTTCATACCCTACTTGCTTCGTGCATCCCCCACACTCTGATCCTTCACCTGCTTGTTTTTTCCCTGGAAGGGGGGCCAAGCCCGCATCTGACCCTCCACCCTCCCCCATCTACTGCCAACCAGCATAAACCCAATTGGCGTTTTGCTGCCCCACCAAAGAAAAAACACTACTGCAACCTGACTTCCTTACTCCTGCTCTCTGAGCCACATCTTCTATCCCCACAAGTCTCCAACCAATAGCCTCAGAGCCATCAGGTAATACGTGTTCCCCAATTCAGACAGGTGCACACCATTGGCCCTGAAAAGTGCCTCATCCTGCTCTGAGATGTCCTTGTGCTTTCAAATTGTAATACCGTAGGCCCAACAGAAAACCCTCATAGCTCGGTTAAGTTTCTAGTGAGCCCGCTCCATGGCTCCATGTTTGATGGCCCCTCTCCACGTTCGACGAGGCACAAACTCAGTCCAAACCAAGCATGTACCTTGTAACCTCTGCTTAAGTAGCTCCAAGTCTCTCTGCATGTGTTGCAGTAGTGTAAGCCCTTTCAGATTCACAAGATCATTTTCACCCAGATAAATCCGGAGCAAATCAGGACAACCCAAGTTCGGCAAGTTAGAAGTTATGAAAGGAAGCAGCTTTCCCCACCTCATGCCGCTTTTGCCCCACCAAAAAACTTAATGCTGGTTAATAGGTAGTCCCAAGGCCCGTCCATAAATCTGCCTCTCCGCAAACTTTGCTGCCCAATGGATAAAGGAATGGCCGACCAATCATGTGACCATCTTGTCCTTTCGTGGGCCGGACACGCATCCTGTAAAGAAAACAATCTGTAATAATGGTTTCAAAACACTGTTCCCACCCCAAAAACCCCTATGCCATCCCTGCACTAAGCCCAAAACAGTTGAAATAATTAGGCACGCCACTCTACGGCCTCACATAACGCTCGCAGCATCTAGACTTCCATCTACCTATATTCCTGATCTTCGCCCAGTCCCAACCCAAGTGTGCCACAGCAGTAGCCGCCCCAATTCTAAATGAATGCGTGCCAAAATCGAGAGCTTGTCGGCCCATCCACCTAATAGCCATTCTTAAAACTTGCAAAAACTGAAAACTCGTAAGCTTAGCGCCAGACTTATGTATAAAAACTCTATTTTCTCTTAACTCTCCCCACACACTCCGGAAGCTCAGCCATCCCAAAGCCGGATAAACCGCTAAATTACCGCCTTTTTCCAACCAAACCCATTTGCCTTTACCTAACTGATCAGTCTTGGATTGCCTGAGCCAAATTCCCAAACGTTCCCCATGCAGACAAACCTCCCTGACCTGTACACCTACCACTCTCCCAACCCCCAACTGCTGAGACACTCGAAAGGCGCCAAAAAACATCCACACCATGCACAACCGGAAAAGCGCCAACTCATACTCATTTGTGCAACACACAGTCAACACGTGCAATAGTTCAAGCAACAATTCAAAAGTAATGGGCTCCCTTGCCGCCCTACCTGCCTCTGTTCTGACCCTATCCCAGCCCTTCAACATCTTCCTCAACAAATCTTCCTTAGCTGGATCATAACCAAAAAACAACTTTCCGTAAAACGAAACCCCTGCCAGTTTCCCACCAATTGTAGCGGGCGATAGACCCTTCTGTATCATAAAAAGCACAAAATGCAACACACGCAACTCGAGCTCTTTAGCATTCTGCAACCAAAAATTGCCTGAAAACATCTCAAAGGATTGAAAATCCAACCATGCCAGCCGGTAACTCCACCGAGTGGATTCCGCTAAAGACATCTCCACCAGCCCAATGATCATCACGCCCCCCCACTCCCAAATGTCTGCTGGGACCGTAGTCTTGTTCTCCTCTGCTCCTGGTGCCATGTTGCGAAAACGTTGACACTGTGAATGAGACAGGGAATCTGCAAACTCGTTGTACACCTCAGGTATGTGTGCAGCTTTGAAAATAACATTTAATGACAAGCATCGAAGCATGAACAGGTGCAACAAACGCAACACCCTGAGGTCCCTCGCTCTCTGCCTGTTGACTAATTCAACAACCATCATGTTGTCAACCTGAAAAACCACAGTCCTGTTAGCGAGCTCATTCCCCCAGACAGCCAATGCCACCAGGAGTGGAAAAGATTAAAGAAAAGCAATGCTCATACCCTGCTGCAACCGTTGCCTGGGCCATGATTCTGCACACCACCTTCCGTCCCAAAAAAGCCCAAAACCTGTGGCTCCTGCTGCATCCAAAAAAATCTGTACCTGCCAAACTGTCTCCTCTTCCTCGAAAAACATGGAGACACCATTAAACTGTGTCAAAAAGGTTTCCCACACCATGACATCCTCTCTTAAACCTACCGACACCCGTATCCTGTGGTGTGGCAGTACTGCTCCACACATAGCTAAAGCCAACCGCCTACAAAAAGGACTACCCCCCAGAACATCCTGCAAGCGAAGGTAAGGTAACCCAGCAACTTCTGTGCTGCACGCAAATCAATCTTGTGCAATACCCACACGGTCCCCAGGAATTCCAACATTTCCCTCGCCTTAGCCGCCGATAATCTGGCAACCAAAGCTTTCGAAACGAATGCAATACCCAAATGTCAGCACAGACTGAGGTCCTTCTTTTTTCTCGGGAGCCAAAGGCACCCTCACCTGTTGAGACAGATCCTGAAAAGTGCCCAGGGCCCGCCCACAAGCCCCTGAACTGGCTGGTCCTACAAAAAGGAAATCGTCAAATTAGTGAGTAACCGTACGATGCCCACTCTGTTTGACAAAAACTCACTGTAGAAAGGTACTGAATGCCTCAAAAAGCGCAAAAGAAATGGCGCAACCCATTGGAAGAACCCTGTCAACATAGTTTGCCCCATCAAATTGCATACCCAACAAATCAAAATCCTCCGGGTGTATGGGCAGTAGCCTGAAGGCTGATTGGATGTCGCATTTTGCCAACTCCGCTCCCTTGCCACACCCCTTGACCAATTTGATGGCATTGTCCACTGATGTGTATACCATCTGGAGTAATGAAATCATTAACCGATGCACCCTCCGGCCACGACAAATGATAAATCAGGCGAAATTCGCCTAGCGCCTATTTTGGTACCACTCCCAAAGGGGAGATCATAAGGTCCCTACTGGCCTATTCATATAAAGGGTCTGTAGTTCTGCCCAAGGACACTTCTTTAGCCACTTTGTCCTTTACAACTTGTGCATCTCTCTGGCAAACCACAAATTGTCCACCCACTGCCTTACTTGCGGACCCTGGTAACTGACCCGAAAACCCTCCCGAAAACCCCAAGCTAACTTACAAGCCGTGGCCTTATCCGGATAGCTATGTAGCCAGGGCAGAAGAGGCTCCAGCCTAATTGGCGTAGGAGCCCTCTGGCGCGGGAGTGCCCTGCATGCCTCTTCCCTTAGATGTTCTCCATTGCTCAGCTGGGCTAGAGAGGGAAAAATATTGCAAACCGGGTGTCGGCCCCCACACTTGGAGCAATCATGTTTAAACTTGCGGGGCTGTCTGGAACAAAAAACCCTTGTTAAAGTTCCAACAGGCTCCTGTCATAGGTACCGGGGTCCGCTGACCCACCCCCGCCCCTCCTTGGGCGGGACAGGCCCGAAAAGGCTTGTACACCACTGGCAGGCCGCTCGCGGTGTGTGTAGATGCCGTGGACTACGAAGACGCCATCCATCTACATCTCCTCGGGGGTTGTCAAGATTGACACTCACCCTTGCCAGGAACTCCTCATCCTAACTCAGCCAAGCAAAACCCCCAAAGTGTATCTGAGCTTTCCTTATAATACCCAAATATTTAAAAAAACGCTATGGGCCTATCTGGGATCTTTTCACAATATATATTGGCAAAAATCAAAAATGCCGAGGTCCAGTTATCCATCATAATGGGGACTCTCAGTCTACGCGCTAACTCCCACTCTTCTCCTTTAGAGCCCTGCTTTGCTTGTATGTCCCTATGTAGGAGTTTGAAAACTTCTACATACTCATGCTTCCATATCCTAGCCTTCGTTTTATCGGCTACATGAGAACCCAAAGGCATGGCCAGACCCATGTATGGAAGCCGCTTCTGGTGCCCCCCCAGCCTTGTCCTCGGACCCCGTAGCCACCCCAGCTGCTTTGTTTCCTGACTCGCTCCCAGCCGTTGTACCTGCGTCCTTAGCCTTTGCACTGTTACCACTCTGCATGACACCTTCCACAGGTGTGTCATGAACCGAAAAATTGCCTACCCCAATAGAGTTACGTGTACTGGCGCCACAGAAAGCAGAACCTTCTCCCAAACCGACCACCATTGACCCTTACCTCTGCCTTGGGCCCTCAAAGGCCGTGAAACCTTTCATGACCCACGACCACATGCCAGACCTTGCCGCACCTCTTGTGGTTCGCCACCAGACATGTAATCCTGCAAGAAAGAAACAGAAGAAGGAGTTGCGCTGCTCCTGTGCCCTCTCCCCCTCCCTCTACTGCCGCTCACCTCTGCCTTTCGAATCTCCTCGTCCTCCCACTCATCCATCTCCTCATCATAATCGAGTTCCACTACATCCTCCTCATCCATCTCCCACCTGCTGTCAACACCACCACTCATCATCATGTTATTCGACGAATCTTCCTCAAGACCCTCATGGCGCACACCATCTCTGCGATGACCCCGATCCTGCGGTGCAGAGAAGCCCACTGAAGACCCCTCTAGTGCTTCCGACCAACGTGCTAAGGCCGCGTTGCGCCCTGTTGCCATCACCTTCTTTCTGGCAGTCTCACACACAGACATTGTCCTTCCGCGCCCTTCATGGCTGTGTGCGCCACTTGTGCTCATCGCGCCACCTAACCCTCCGGCCGCACAAGCCTTTTGGCCCCTCCCCACTTCTACCTGTGGTACCCAAACCCAGCTACCCCTACCTGGTGCCCTAGGCGGGGGTCCCATACTATCCACCACTTCCACTGCCCTCTTGGGCTGCCCACCTTTTGTCCCTGGCCCCTCCCTGTCCTTACACACCTGTGCCCACCTCTCTTCTGTCTCTGCCACTATACGGCGCTGCTCTTGTATTCTGGCCTCCAGGTCCCATCCCTCACCCAAATCCAACATGCCCTGCCTGTCCCCCCCCAACTCTGTACCATCTTCCCCCCCCCCCTCAGCCTGTGCTGCCTGCCCACTTCCTGCCTTATCCTTGACTGGCCCACCCCCTGTCTTGCCAGCACTCTTGCCCTTTTTTTTAAGTGAGAGCCCCTTGCTCTTTACCAGAGCTGTGCCATCCTTGGGCAAAGAAAGATCCAAAGGGGTCATATCTATACTGGGCCCAGCCACACCTTGAACCCCCTGATTTACAACCAGCCCAGGCCCAGTGCACACCAGCTGCTCCTGACTTCCCCAGGGACATATTCTGCCTGTTCCTCTACCCCCACATCCTCAGGTACCTCCCCCTCCCCCTGCCCTGCTTCCCCCACATCATGCTGTCCCAGGGGGGTGGAAACGCTTCATGCCCGCCCCCCACATTTTCTTAGGCTTTTTTGCCCTTTAAGGCGATACACATGCGGCTATCACAGCCGCTACCCGGCCCGACGCACTGCATGTTGGCCGCATCATGCTAACCCAGGCCTGTTCAAGTACACCAGGCCTGAATAAGTCGGCTCGGCCGGCTTCACCTAACACGCGAAGCGCGGCCTTCACAGCTTCAGCGTTGTGGCTGATTGCCATGACGCTGAAGCAAAGCTTATGGTTTTGTGTGTGGCGCAAGTAGAGTTTTTTAAAAGGACTGGAGCGATGTGAACATATCTCGTACCAGCCTTCATGTGATGTGTGACAGTCAGTGCTTGATTTGTAAATAAAAACGTGCTCTCTTCTGAAACACGTGGCTGCTGCATTTAAATGTGCGAGCACAGAATATTGAGGCAGCATAATCCAAAAGCCATGTGGGACCTCTTTAATCCATTTAGAGCAGAGGTCTCCAAACTTTTTAATTCTGCGCCCCCCCAGTTGAAAAATAAACATAATTGGCCCCCCTCAGAATTTTTCACAATTATTTTATAAACATGCCAATGTTTAAATATGTGTAAACCTATTTAAACATTGCAGTTAAGTACTGTTACCTTTTTAAAAAACTGCAATAACATGCTTCTGCTTAAAACAAAGGCCTGTCATCTGTATAATATTTATTTTGGCCAGAGTCTGGGGCCCCCCCTGGGATCACTTCAGGCCCCGCTAGGGGGGGGCGCCCCCCAGTTTGAAGACCTCTGATTTAGAGCCACTCCCTGCCCCTTCAGCTCACATTTGCAGTTGTCTGATTTCTCCCTATGTGACGTTTTTCTGTTTTTCTCTTCCCCCGCCTTTCTGGAGCCTTTCTTTTGCTCTTAGTACATGCCTGATGCAGAAAACTAAGTGCTGGCCCTCAAAAATAAGTGCGGTGCCCTGCACCGGAAGCCACCAGCTCAAAAAAAGCTCTGTGTTACACCCTCTGTCAGTTACGGCGTTGAAGCCAATATCGCTTTCAATGTGGGCTATTTTGAGTCTGTAATGACAGTTTTGAAATCAAAACTATAGGCCACAGAAAGCAACCAGCAGTTAACTGAAAAGCTAGTAATAGCTCATGGTGTCACGTCATGGAGCAACATTGTCAAAAGTGAAAGTGAAATAAAATGAATTTGTGATTTGTTGCATTTTCTCTGGTAGGCAGTCAGGGGTCAAACAGTGCAGTGGGTGAGAGAGCATAGACTGGTTTTCAGGTGCAGATATGAACACTCACTGCTACTAAGCTATTAACAGTCCTCTAAATACAAGGGGTGTGATACAAATACCACATTACCAGTCCTCGTTCTAGGGGCGCAGGTTCTCCGAAGGAATCCCCGTAGACCACCAAGTGCCGATAAACAATTGAAATATTCTCTCTTTGTAATTTAAAGTTTAAGTGGGTCTGTCTGTTGGCCTCTCTCTCTTTCAGCATAATTACTTTAAAAGCACGAGAACATAAAAGTGAGCTTGTAAAATTATTTATAGATATGATAGCTGTGAAGTCAGCCAGGATGGAAGATGATGATATCACATGCCTCTCAAGCCACAAATGAACTGTGGGTTTTCCTACGACACAACCAATACAACAAAATATAGGCTGTAAAGGTCCGTAACAAGATAATTAAAAGGCAAAGTCTAAGATATAAGGCAGCAGTCTGTAAATTGTGTGTTTGCCTTAACCAAACACAGGGGCAGATTTATACTTTTTCATGAAAAACTGCGTTACTGCAGTTTTGCGTGAAAAAGTATAGCGCTGGCTAGGGCCATTCAAAGATGTCGGCCGGACGCCATATTTATGGAATGGCGCTAGCTGGCACTAATGCCCTGTTAGCGTCCTTGGAAAGAACGCTAACAGGGCTGGGTAGGCGTAGGGGGAACCGGGGCTTGTGCACCACATCATGGCGCTGCACTGTTTAGAGGCAAAAAAATTCCTCTAAGCAGTGTAGCGCCATTTTCTGGCACACAACCCCCATGGACATGGCTCCTGTCTTAGTCAAGACAGGAACCATGCCCACCACCCTAATGGCCATGCCCAGGGGACAAATGTCCCCTGGGCATGCCATTGGGGCCAGTGCCGTGCAGGGGACCCCAAGTCAGGGCCCCGAGCGATGCCGGAGAAAAAGAAATACCCACCAGGACTTACCTGGGATGGGTCCCCCATCCTTAGGTGTCCTCCTGGTATGG
The DNA here is from genome assembly GCF_031143425.1 of Pleurodeles waltl. Taxonomy (NCBI): domain Eukaryota; kingdom Metazoa; phylum Chordata; class Amphibia; order Caudata; family Salamandridae; genus Pleurodeles; species Pleurodeles waltl. The sequence continues at coordinate 329,567,579 of NC_090436.1, read as the reverse complement.
GTGGGGGTGGGTGGGTGTGTCCCTGGGGCCACAGAAGGGCACCTGTGGGCAATTTCCATGGTCTCTGACCATGGAAATATGCCTACAGGTCCCCTTACACCTTCCCATACCCAGGAGTTAAATAATTATTTAAGGCCCCCATCGCCCTGTGCTGGATTTTAGCACGGGGGATAAATATGGTGCAAAGGCCATATCGTCCTTTTCTGGATAGGAACGCCTACCTTGCATCTCATTGATGCGAGGTAGGTTTTCCCCTCCAGAAAACAACGTTAACTCCATAACTTTGGTGCTAGATGCATATAGCTCTAAAGTACAAATGTGTAGTTAGGTTTACGCTGAATTAGCGTAAAAAAAATGGCACTAATTTAGCGCAAACCGAGTATAAATATGGGCCACAGTATGTAAATTGGTTTGTTTTATTTCACTCCTCTGAAGTGATTTCTAAATGTTGGCACTCTATGAGGAATATCAATCAAATGAGAACAGAAATATTGCATCTTGGCATTGCTTTCAACTAATATCATTCTATTCTATTGATTCTTCTACTGAATTCACATGGCATTCATGTCAATGTAAATGGACACAAATTTCAGTGTAATGCCTCCTGTTGGAGTCTGTACACAACCCCGAGGCAGTTCATCTTTCTGAAACTGAGAAATAGGGGAATAGTACACTGAGAAAAGGTATGCGTTTTATTCAAGGTCCTCCCAAAACAGCAAATATGCTCTAGCAAGTAGCTTATTCCAAGAGGGATTTTGAATTTAATGTGGAAAGTCTAACATATTCTCAGGTCTAATGGGCACTATTGCACTATTGTGCTATTACCATATGATTTACTGAACCAGCATGGACAGCAAATCAATTTAAATGTATATCCAACTGAGCAGGTCTTAGTGGTGGGTGAGGAAGACCTTAGCAGCAACATTGTTAAAGAGTCCCTTTTGTTTTTTTCTGACATGATGAGTAGACGTCAGGATTATTGCACCAGAATGTGGAGAAGGAGATTTCTTCGCCAGTAAAACATTAAACATTTGCAAAGGTTGCTTGCTTGCAAAGTATTGCTAAATAAATAAAATCAAAATAGTGAAGGAAAAGCAATATTTACCTTAAAGTATGTCGAAACTGAACATGGAATTCAATATTTTCAATATTTAGAAACAGCATTTTTTTCAGCTTGCACACAGGAAACTTTAAACGTAATTTAAAAAGCCTACTGCACACGATCCAGCTTACAAACAACACTGAGCACTAGTTGAAGGTACTTTATTTATAGCCATTTTTTCAGTCACTGTTGTGCGCAAACACAAGCTGAGTGCAACAGTCTGCCTTCCTCTACCCAACCCCTGCTTTGTAAATGGTGCTTTAGTCATGGGTATTTGTATGTATTATGTGGAGTGCAATGATTAAAATGCTTCGTGTATTAGTCATTTCAGATTTGCTTTGAATATTGAATAGCATAACAGCACATGAGTGATTGTGTGCTAATTGATGTGCTGTTATTGAGTGATCCTGTGGGTATAGTAGAGCTACGTTGACGCTACAGTGTTGGTCGGTACCTTTTACCCTTAATTTTTCCCATGCCCTATTTGTATTAAAGAGGCGTTAGCCCAGGTCTAGTGAGCTGAGGGCACACAGATTTTTGTCTTCCAGTCTGATGGAGTATCTCCAGACATTTGGCATTACAGTTGAATACTTTCTTAAACTAATTATACAGTTCTTTCCCCTGAGATTTCCACTATGATTTTGAATGCCATAACTGAGGAATAGTGAAAACTTCTTAAGTTTTTAAAAAAGCCTAAAAGAACGGATTGGCATGTTCAGTTTTTGTTGGAATACATAAAGGCAGCTCTCCAAAACGTATCTCCAGGACTGCCCATGCAACCTGGATCCAGCCATTCTAGACTGGAAAAACCTTTTACCAGAACCTAAACCTTCTTTTTTAGTACTTAGAAGTCAGCCCTGAATTAGGCCATAAATGTTCATAGAACAGGATGCATGGTATTTAAAAGCTGGACATGTATATTCAATGTTATTGTACATGTCCTAGCAATGCAAAGCCTTCGATTTAATTTTTCACTGTGTGTGGACTGGGTCTCCCATAGGTGAACACTGGTTAGGGTCGTGCCTGTGAGTGCATGTACTAGCGCATGTGTTTTGCTTGTGAGACTCTTTTGTGTAAAGGGCTTTGAGCCTGCCTGTCACTTACCATTTGTTAGCTTGAGTGGCACTCTTTTTTACAGCTTCATAATTCATCACTGTAGTTCAAGCATCATTTCCGTTCCTCTGTGTGGAGCAGGGACCAAGCACTGATTGATTCAACTTAAGTAGCGCCTGTCCACTTCTAGTGCCCTGCAAACAGAAGGCTTGCGACTGGCAAAAAAGTGCCAAGCAAAACAAACAAAATTGCAAAGTTTTATTTTTTATAGCTAAATTTCTTTTATTTTGCCAAGTCTTCTTTTATCACTTTGCACTCATGTTTTCATTTGTTTTTGCTCATGTGCACTGTTCTCAAAAGATGACGATTATCTTGTTCTAAATATTACAAAGCAACATTGCTTCTCAATTATGGGTAATTTCTGAAATTATGCTTTAACACATAATCGTGTAGTATGTCCCAATCCACCCTCACACCAATCCACCCCAAACTACCCCACCTCACCCACACCAATCCACCCTACTCCAATCCAAAACAATCTACACCACTCCAAAACAATCTGCCCCACTCCAATCCAAGACAATCTGCCCCACTACAATCAGCCCCACTACAATCCAAAACAATCTGACCCACTTCAATCAGCCCCACTGCAATCCATAACCATATACCCCACCACAATCTAACACAAAATGCCCACTCCCATCTACCCCGATCCAATCTGCCCCACTCAAATCCAAAACAATCTGTCCCACTCCAATCAGCGCCACTGCAATCAAAAACAATACGCCCCACCCTAAATCTACAACAAAATGTCCCACTCCTATCTACCCCAATCCAGTCTGCCCCACTCCAATCCAAAACAATCTACCCCATTCCAATCTGCCTCTATCCAAGACAATCTACCCCACTCCAATCTGCCCCAGTGCAATCCAAAACAATCTGCCTAACTCCAATTGAAAGCAATCTGCCCCACTCCAATCCACCTCACTCCAATCGGTCTCACTTTAATCGAAAACAAACGAGTGGTACTTAAACCAGAGAAGACATTTGGCGGCATTTCAAGCAAGCGCCTATACCATGCTGCTCCCTGCTGATGACGGGCTAAACCCAGAAACATGTGTACAGGGATATACAGTACTTGCTGCACCTACGGAGGTGAAAGGCTTTATTACTTTTTGAATGGACTACGAATTCGACTGCATTTACCATAATGCTTTGGGGTCATACTTTGTTGCTGGAGTGTAGGCAGTGTGCTCCCTTTCTTTGAAACCAACACTGCTGCGGTAGGTCACTTTTAATGTTTTTATAGTGTTCCAACAATGTTTGAGTAATGTGTTAGTAATGTTTTTAATAGTTTAATAACTACTAGTTGCTAATGAGAAGGGGGAAACTGGGGAAAACTGTTTTATGTGCATTTTAAATTGCATTCAACTCGGAGAAGCATATTGCACTTTGTTGCCTGCTTTGCACACTCTGAGCCGCCATCCTGGGAAGCACTCTAGTTGTTCTACAGCGGTCCTCCATAAATGAGGGCTGCAACGAGGGCTTGCCCCAGATCCAACATCGCGACTATAATGCTGCTGCGGTGGGCTACTTATAATGCTTCTTACGTTCCAACAATGTTTTTAGTAAGGTAACATATGGACATAAAGGGGGTTATTCCAACTTTGGAGGAGGTGCTAATCCGTCCCAAAAGTGACGGAAAAGTGACGGATTTACCACCAGCCGTATCACGAGTCCATTATATCCTATGGAACTCGTAATACGGCTGGTGGTATATCCGTCACTTTACCGTCACTTTTGGGACGGATTAACACCTCCTCCAAAGTTGGAATAACCCCCAAAATGTCACCCTCCAGAATACCACTCAGGAAACCCAAGTCATCAGTCAATAATCAAAGAATTATATTCCTCTATTGTATTAAGACATTTTGAAATACTGTCACAACGTAGTATCCAACGAAATTCCATCCTATTAAGGGCAACCCTTATGCTGCCACCTTGTGGCGGTCTTTTTATCAACTTTACAATTTGCCACCATATTTCACTGGGTGAATGATTCTGTCCCAAATATTGGGAAACAAGAGGTGCTGACCCAATTATTTTGTGAATATGGCTGTTGTGTTGGGACTGTCTGGATTTCACCATGTGCGTAGTTTGCCCCACAAAAATTTAATTACAGGGACACCAAATAGCATGTACCACATTTTACAAGTTACAGTAAGTGTGGTCCTTCAAATCATGCACAATGTTTCCATGAATAAACTGCTTAGTGTTGAACGTGGATTCACACAGTACACAAGTACCACATTTAAAGTGATCAATAATTTTGTTCAGACCCCACAAACATGTCAAATCAGGTCTAGTCTTCCGAGGTACATCAGTGAGCACTAGATGATCACTGAGATTACGCCCCCCTTCTGAAAGAGAATAAGGGTAATTTACCCATAATTGAACAAGCCTGAACCAAAGGCCAGTGCCTTTTAATGATCTTTGCATGGACTGTTATTGTTTTTTTGACTTACTGTAGTCTTTGTGCTTTATCTTTTTTGTCCCTCCGTTTTCTTTTTCTGTTACACTGCACATTGTTTGTGTAAAGTATGTTGGTGTAATATGTGGAGACATCATTTAATGTGTAAAGATTATTATTATTGAATAATTATTCTTTTTCTATCATTGTGTGTTGTGGCGCTATTTGTTATTGAATCATCTTTATTTCTTTATTCTTGGAACTACTAGTTGTTCTGGGGCAGTCCTCCGTAAATGAAGGCGCACCGCAGATGCACCCCCAGATCCAATACCATGCTACCAAGACTGCTGCGGTGGGCCACTTTGTAGGAGGCTGGACTGGCTTGTAGTGAGTACCTAGGGGTACTTGCACCTTGCACCAGGCCCAGTTATCCCTTATTAGTGTATAGGGTGTCTAGCAGCATAGGCTGATAGATAATGGTAGCTTAGCAGAGCAGCTTAGGCTGAACTAGGAGACGAGTGAAGCTCCTACAGTACCACTTAGTGTCATATGCACAATATCATAAGAAAACACAACACACAGATATACTAAAAATAAAGGTACTTTATTTTTATGATAATATGCCAAAAGTCTCTCAGTGAGTACCCTCAGTATGAGGATAGCAAATATACACAAGATATATGTACACAATACCAAAATATGAAGTAATAGTATTAGAAAACAGTGCAAACAATGTATAGTTACAATAGGATGCAATGGGGACACATAGGGATAGGGGCAACACAAACCATATACTCCAAAAGTGGAATGCGAACCACGAATGGACCCCAAACCTATGTGACCTTGTAGAGGGTCGCTGGGACTATTAGAAAATAGCAAGGGTTAGAAAAATAGCCCACCCCAAGACCCTGAAAAGTGAGTGCAAAGTGCACTAAAGTTCCCCAAAGGACATAGAAGTCGTGATAGGGGAATTCTGCAGGAAAGACACAAACCAACAATGCAACAACGATGGATTTCCAGTCTTGGGTACCTGTGGAACAAGGGGACCAAGTCCAAAAGTCACAAGCAAGTCGGAGATGGGCAGATGCCCAGGAAATGCCAGCTGTGGGTGCAAAGATGCTGCTACTGGACAGTAGAAGCGTAGGTTTCTGCAAGAACAACAAGGGCTAGAGACTTTCTCTTTGGAGGATGGATCCCCCATGCTGTGGAGAGTCGTGCAGAAGTGTTTTCCCGCCGAAAGACCGCCAACAAGCCTTGCTAGCTGCAAATCGTGCGCCTAGGATTTTTGGATGCTGCTGTGGCCCAGGATGGACCAGGATGTCGCCAATTGCGTCAGGGGACAGAGGGGGTGTCGAGCAAGACAAAGAGCCCTCTCAGCAGCAGGCAGCACCTGCAGAAGTGCCAGAAACAGGCACTACGAGGATGCATGAAACGGTGCTCACCCGAAGTCGCACAAAGGAGTCCCACGTCGCCGGAGAACAACTTAGGAGGTCGTGCAATGCAGGTTAGAGTGCCGTGGACCCAGGCTGGACTGTGCACAAAGGATTTCTGCCGGAAGTGCACGGAGGCCGGAGTAGCTGCAAAAGTCGCGGTTCCCAGCAATGCAGTCTGGCGTGGGGAGGCAAGGACTTACCTCCACCAAACTTGGACTGAAGAGTCACTGGACTGTGGGAGTCACTTGGACAGAGTTGCTGGATTCAAGGGACCTCGCTCGTCATGCTGAGAGGAGACCCAAGGTACCGGTGATGCAGTTCTTTGGTGCCTGCGGTTGCAGGGGGACGATTCCGTCGACCCACGGGAGATTTCTTCGGAGCTTTTAGTGCAGAGAGGAGGCAGACTACCCCCACAGCATGCACCACCAGGAAAACAGTCGAGAAGGCGGCTGGATCAGCGTTACAGAGTTGCAGTAGTCATCTTTGCTACTATGTTGCAGTTTTGCAGGCTTCCAGCGCGGTCAGCAGTCGATTCCTTGGCAGAAGGTGAAGAGAGAGATGCAGAGGAACTTGGATGAGCTCTTGCATTCGTTATCTAAGGAATCCCAAGAGACAGAGACCCTAAATAGCCAGAAAAGAGGGTTTGGCTACCTAGGAGAGAGGATAGGCTAGCAACACCTGAAGGAGCCTATCAGCAGGAGTCTCTGACGTCACCTGATGGCACTGGCCACTCAGAGCAGTCCAGTGTGCCAGCAGCACCTCTGTTTCCAAGATGGCAGAGGTCTGGAGCACACTGGAGGAGCTCAGGGCACCTCCCAGGGGAGGTACAGGTCAGGGGAGTGGTCACTCCCCTTTCCTTTGTCCAGTTTCGCGCCAGAGCAGGGCTAAGGGGTCCCTGAACCAGTGTAGACTGGCTTATGCAGAAATGGGCACCATGTGTGCCCATGAAAGCATTTCCAGAGGCTGGGGGAGGCTACTCCTCCCCTGCCTTCACACCATTTTCCAAAGGGAGAGGGTGTAACACCCTCTCTCAGAGGAAGTCCTTTGTTCTGCCATCCTGGGCCAGGCCTGGCTAGACCCCAGGAGGGCAGATGCCTGTCTGAGGGGTTGGCAGCAGCAGCAGCAGCTGCAGTGAAACCCCAGGAAAGGCAGTTTGGCAGTACCAGGGTCTGTGCTACAGACCTCTGGGATCATGGGATTGTGCCAACTATGCCAGGATGGTATAGAGGGGGCAATTCCATGATCATAGACATGTTACATGGCCATATTCGGAGTTACCATTGTGAAGCTACATATAGGTAGTGACCTATATGTAGTGCACGCGTGTAATGGTGTCCCCGCACTCACAAAGTCCGGGGAATTGGCCCTGAACAATGTGGGGGCACCTTGGCTAGTGCCAGGGTGCCCACACACTAAGTAACTTAGCACCCACCCTTTACCAGGTAAAGGTTAGACATATAGGTGACTTATAAGTTACTTAAGTGCAGTGTAAAATGGCTGTGAAATAACGTGGACGTTATTTCACTCAGGCTGCAGTGGCAGGCCTGTGTAATAATTGTCAGAGCTCCCTATGGGTGGCAAAAGAAATGCTGCAGCCCATAGGGATCTCCTGGAACCCCAATACCCTGGGTACCTCAGTACCATATACTAGGGAATTATAAGGGTGTTCCAGTAAGCCAATGTAAATTGGTAAAATTGGTCACTAGCCTGTTAGTGACAATTTGAAAGAAATGAGAGAGCATAACCACTGAGGTTCTGATTAGCAGAGCCTCAGTGAGACAGTTAGTCATAACACAGGTAACACATTCAGGCACACTTATGAGCACTGGGGCCCTGACTAGCAGGGTCCCAGTGACACATACAACTAAAACAACATATATACAGTGAAAAATGGGGGTAACATGCCAGGCAAGATGGTACTTTCCTACACACTTTTAATGTTTTTAAGTGGTCTGACAACGGTTTTAGTAATGTTTTCAATACTTTAATAACTACTTGTTGCTAATGAGGGGCGGGACTGGGGAAAACTTTTTCTTTGCATTTGAAATCACACTGAACTCGGCAAAGCATATTGCACTTTGTTGCCTTTTTTGCACACTTTGAGCCACCATCTTGGGAGATGCTGTAGTTGTTCTGGGGCGGTCCCCCATAAATGAAGGCTGCAGCTTGGACGCGCTGCAGATGCACGCAGCAGGTGTGATGCTGGCACCCCAGTGGTGCACCAAAGGCACCCATCCATGCTCACATGCCCCTCGCAATCAAACTAAGGCAACATACTTCCAGCCAACTGTGAGCACTACAGGTTACGCCTAATGACTCCTACCTCCAACTTATTGACTTCAATCGATCTGTACTGTACTGTAATATTTGCGCCATACACCCCCAGCTCTGGCCAGTCAGACTTACCCAGATCCCAAGCAGGCATAATGGCGTTAATTGTCGCTCCTTGGTTGCTCATAAATTTCACATTTTCTGTCTCATTCATGAGAATGTACTGGAGGTGTTATTCCTAACCGAAACGTGGCTTCATGAGGGTTCCTCACCTGATGTGGTTCAAGCCTTACCACCTGGCTACCTTATTAGTAGGGTAGATCGGACTGGCAAGCGAGGAGGTAGGGTAGCCATATTACAAAGAATTGTTCAGGTGTTCGCTCATCGCTCTTAGCTTCCTGAACTGTCAGAGCCTTCTCTTTTCTATTTCATTCACCTCTACCTTCTCCTTTTCAGGAATCCTACTTCATAGGTCCCTCCGACCCCTATACCCACTTTCTATAGGCATTTCCCAAACGGGTCGCTAGTCAGGCTATGAACAAGGCCAATTTCACCCCGCTGGGTGTCTTTAATATACATGCTGATGACACCAGGAATTTTCTACAAGATTCTGCCTCCTTACAGTTCACTCAATTGATCGAGGAACCTACTCATGAGAAAGGTCACACTATTGATTTCGTATTTAGTAATATGACAAATCTACATGTGCAAGGTCCTTTGCCACTAGCCTGGTCAGATCATTCCCTCGCCATCCCCTAGCCATCCCCGGACCCCCTCACTTTCCCCTCTCCCAATGGCCAGGTGAAAGAAATTACACAGGCTCGAGTTAAACCTTAAGGAGTGGTCAACTGCCCTGAATAAAACCAGACCTGAACCATCCAACCACATTACTATGTCTAACCACAGGTTTAATGATTGGATCAACAACTCTTTAAATCGGGTCTTACCAGCAAGCTGGCACAAGAGTGCCCGGCAATATAACAAATCTGCTTGGTTCAACTTCCATTTAATGGCCTTAAAAAAAGAATGTAAATACCTAAAGAGAAACTAGAAGTCCCATGATGAGGCAAGTAAATCTGGATATAGGAAAGCCATCAGAAACTACCACGCAGAAATTAGAACCCCCCAAGTCTTGTATTACACCGCAAGGGTTGAAAACTCTCCTAACTCACCCAAATAAATCTTTCAGATTCTTAAAACTATTACTGAGCACAAATTAGTTAGCTCTCTACCACAAGCCTCTGTGGAGTGCAGTAACAACCTGGCATTCTTCTTTCAAAAGAAGATAATGGACATTTACTCCTCCTTTCCTGATATACCGAACTTGGATGATCATCTGTCCAGGAAAAAACACTTCGAGCACCCTGAAGATAGACTCTTGGCCTTTACTGACCTCACACTGTGTATCCTCACAGACCTATTCAGCAAGGTAAAGTAAGGTTCCCTCTTAGACCATATTCTAGAACAATGGTCAGAAAGCATCTTTCCTGTCCTGTTAGAAATGCTGAACAGGACTCTAACCAGTGGGCTGGTGTCCCCAGTGGATGCAAGTGGTGGTAAAACCATTATTAAAAAGGCCCAGCCTTTATCCGCTATGTCTGAGTATGTCTGGGCAACTACAAGCCAATTTCTCTGTTGCCAGTGACATCCAAGCATCTGGAGAAATAAGTAAACAAGCATATTTCCATCTTTCTGGAATCTAACAAAGTCCTCTACTCCACCCAAATTGGGTTCAGACCACAACATAGCACTGAAACAGTACTTTTGGCTGTGATGGAGGAATTGAGACACATCTTGGACTGCTCTGCAGTAATTATACTCCTAGATCTCAGTTCAGCTTTTGAGACTGTGGATTATGTTACACTCATTCAGGGAATCTCAGATGCAGGCAATGAAGGTAGGTCACTGAAATGGCTCACTTATTTCCTTGAAAATAGAACCTTCCAAGTGTTAGACCAGGTCTATTACTCAGACAGTCTTCCAGTCAGCTGCGGTGTGCCCCAAGGCTCAGCTTTGAGCCTCACCCTCTTCAACTTATATATGCACCCCGTGGCAGAATTTGCGTGAAATTTTGTGCTGTTGTTAGTCTCCTATGCTGACGACACCCAATTAGTCGATTTCCCCAGAACCCAGCTCGAATCTTCTTTAACTGATTTCCTGTTTACAGGAAGTGGCCAGCTGGATAGTAAACTGTCACTTGAAACTCAATGAAGACAAGACAGAGGTCATGCTGCTGGGCAACAATATTATAAACCTGCACCTACACCTTTGTCCTGGGTGCCTTCTGAGCCCTTAATGCCCGATAAAAAACATGGACGTTTGGCTTGATAACAACCTTACTATGGATGGTCAAGCAAAAAAGCTTGCAGCAAGCTGTTACAGCATTATTAGAATGCTCAGGGAGGTCCTTGACCTTCTCCCTTTCCCATCCAGAAGGCTGAATATTCAGGCTCTAATAATCTCGCAGCTTGAATATGGTAATTCTTTGTATTTTGGCTCCCCCTCATGTGCGTTCAGAATGCTGCTGCTTGCCTCCTTTTGAATATCCCTTGGCATCAGTCTGCCAAAAAGGCATTGGTTGAACTTCATTGGCTTCTGGTGGAGCAGTGGGTGTAGTTCAAGGTACTATGCATTTTGCACACAGCACTTTACAAAAAAAGGTCCTGTGTTGCTACAGCTTTTAGCCTCACCCTTTACCCCGTTAGGCTACTCAAATCGTCTTTGGCCCACCATCTGACTGTCCCAAAGCTGGCCCCAAAACTATGAAACTCTTTACCAATTGAATTACACTGACTGGACTGAGAACTTTCTTTTGGAAAGGCCCTGAGAACTTGGTTGCTCATGAGTTAGCCTCCTCTCACTGGTTGCGGAGTGGTTAGTGCTGTGTTGGGTCTATCACTGGGAAGCCTCCAGGTAGCCATGCATTTTATAAGTCTTGCAGAATAGAATAGAATAAAATAGGGGGTCAAAAAGGATCCATGGTCATCCAATCCTTTTCCTCACTGCAAAGCGCACAGAACAATGTTCATGTATTCCAATTGCAATTGTGATTCTGTGCAAATGTGTGCAAAGGAGGTACACACATTTGTCAAAATATTGAAATGGCAAACGTAAAAGAAAAATCAGTGCTTACAGGTGAATTGGGATGTTGTGTACATGCCGGTGTTGAAGTGAAAGAGATGTGAGGAAGTGTATTCAAGAGAGTGTTAAAAGAGGGTGCTGGAGAGGAAAGAATTGAGGTGTAAGATGTACAGATGGATGAAATGCAGCATGAAACTCTGAAGACCACTACCACTTCCACAGGCCTCACTAATGTTTGATTTACAATCACACAATTTCAGAATTGAAACATTTTCAATATTGATTATTTACAACAAGATTCAATGGTGTTATTTATTTATCTTAAAAAGCTCACAACCACTGACAAAGCCAATAGTCCTAGCTGATTTCAGATGTGTATGTCATTTGTTTTATTATGTAGCAATAAGAGAAAGTTCAGAGAGAAACCAAAATACCTGTTGGGTAGGGTACAAGGAGAATCACAAAAATGTAGTTTAGTATTTAAGGCCTTGCTCACAATTACACAGGACACGCCACTTTTACAGAAACACACCCCACACAACTTTTTTAATCACATGTAAAGCCGTGTTCAACTCTGCACGTGTGAAACAGGGAGGTTTTCAAAATAGATCAGGGGACTTAAAAATTTCCTACCTAGTCTGAAGGGAAATTTCACTTCTAATAAGGACACAGAAGTGAAGATTGTGCTTTAAACTGCCTTTACTTTTTCCCAGCAGCAAAACAAAAAACTACATATCTCATGAAAACAGTGTAAAAACCATAACATGTGAGCTGAAACCAATCATAATAATCATAACTGTATGTGCTCAATCAATCAATCAATCAGTATATCCTGGGCCTCATCTTCCACAAGTCCTCTTTCGTTGTGTAAAATGTATTTGTTAGCTGAAATAACACAAAATAATTAACCTGCAGTCTGTATTTGATACGTATGAGAATAAAGAACATTGTGATGAAAATCGCATCCATTAAGAACCAAGAATAGACAGGTTTATAAGACTGGTACACAAGAAAATGCATAATAAAGAATACTTATGCTGACGTTGATCTCGAACTGCTTCTTTAATAGGAAGGTTTCGTAATGAAAGAAAGGGTGGGATAATCTTCAAGTCTATGTCACTTAATAGAATTTAAATGTTTCTTCACGATAGCTAAGAAAGCTTTCATCTATGTCAGGACTCGGAGGCTTGACAATGCTTGTTCAAAGCTTACTTACCCCCACTGAGCCTAACTGGGAGACTGGCTTGTAGTAGAACCTATTAACCATAGAGTCAGAAGACCAATCTGCAGCTCACAACATATCTTTCAATTGAACGGCTAATGTGTCTGCTTTTGATGACATTTCACTCCTGGTCGAATGATTCCCAAACAGGGAGTGTTGTATGTCTTTGGGATCAAAAGGCCTTTAGATAGATCCTGGTCATCGAGGCTTGTGACTGAATTGGTCTTCAATTTCTTTTTTGACCCCCCAGAGAGGTGCCAATCTCTCACCCTTTTAGGTGCCTTGTCTGAATTTAAGGAGGAGCGAGAGTCCATATGGTTATGGTCTGATCTTGATCCATCAAAGATGTCCCCAAATGAGTGTCACCTGAAGGGAAGAGGCCACTGGGACCTGTAGGAGGTGGGGCAATTTCCTGAATGAGTCTGCCTGTATTTTAGAGGGCTGGAAACCCTGGGTCCAGATGGAGGCCTCACCTACACATAAAGGGTGTGCCAGAGGCAAAGCACCTTTAGAACCCTTAGAGTTCTTGACAGAGGTGCCTTACATTCTCTTAGGGGCCAACATCATTGCGTTATCTATGGACTTTGAGACCACAAGGTCTATCAGTTCTGCCAATTCAGGGTTAGTGGCTCCTAACTGCTTCTCCTGCCACCCATACACATGTCATCTGCCATACCTAATGAGAAAAAACCTATCACTATTCTCCAAAAGGTTATATGGGATACTTTTGGAAATGGCTCTTTCTGCAGGGTCAACCCCAACCTTGTTGCTGAATCTTTTTGTTGGCCCTAGGCCTCCGAGCACTTTACCACTGCTGATCAGTACTCAAGTGCATGTGCTTCTTCCCTAAACATAGGTGTATCCATAATTGACATATTTCATTTACCAGAGCACCCACTTGCCAGGCCCAAACCTTCTCTTTTACTACATGTAGGTCACCCCTAAGTTAGGCCAAAGGCAGCCTTATGGACAGGGTGTAATGTATTTAAAAGGTATGACATGTGCTAGTGTGTTTTACATGTTCTGATAGTGAAATATTACTAAATTTTGATTTCACTATTGCAAGGACTGTCTCACCCATAGGGGAAAATGGGGATTGACTTAAAATATCTTGTAAGTGTAATTTCTCATTGGGGCAGATAGAGATATGGAGTTTGGGGGTCTCTGAACTTACAATTCAAAAATACATATTTTGGTGAAGTTGGTCTTTGACTTGTAAGCTTGAAAATACCACTTTTAGAAAGTGGGCATTTCTTGCTTAACCATTCAGTGCCTCTGCCTCTCTGTCAAATACATGTCTAGTCAGGATGACAGTTGGTCTGGTTGTGAATTCACTCTAGATAGTCAAACAAAAGGAGCTGATGTGTGCCCTGCATATCCTCATGGGCCTTCATGAGCTAGAGTGGAGGGAGGATCTGACAATTTACACTTGAATAGAACTGTGCCTGTCCTTCGCAAAGCAGTTTCCAACCCCCTGGAGTGTGTCTGGAGCCAGGGCAGGAAAAACAGAGTCATGTGCACTGTAAATACTTTTCTCTGAAGTTTGCCTACTTAAAAGGCAGAAATGGGCATACGTACCGTACCTCTGACCCCACAAAGTTAAAATCCTTCTGGACTGAAGACATTCTGACAGGAAGAAGAGCTGGGTGCTGTCGGAGGGGCTGCCACTCTGCTTCTTGCTTTGCTGTGCTGGCCTGCTGCTTGCTGCTTCTGTCCTGGGAATGACTTTGCCTTCTACATCATGCTTCAAAAGGTTTGCCAAGGGCTTGAACTGAGCTTGCCTCCTGTTAAGAACTCTCAGGGACATCAACGGCTTCATCTGCCAGCACCTGGGTTCTCTTGCTCAGAGTCCTAACTTGCCAAGTGGTGCAAAATCCAGTTCCTGGGCCCTTGGGAATGAGTTCTAGGGTCACCAAGAGGAAACAAGCACATCAACTCCAGAGCCACTTTGAAACCAGTGCAGCTGTCAATCCCCATGTCGTGGCTTGCACCGGAGCCGTGATCCCTGCTGATTGCAACGACCGTGACTGCTGCAGCACCTCAGAAGTCCTGCCACAGTGTGAATCCTGAGTGCTGTATCACCGAAGTCCGTGACACCCGACTCCACTGCAGTACCTCTGGCGCGGTGGTGTGATTGCAACACTGCAAAATTGACGCCACAGGTCTTGACAAATGGATTCGTCGACCCCTTCTTGTTGTAAGGAACCAACGCCTCACCACCAAAGCTGCATCACCTCCCCGGCAACCGTAAGGAACCGATGCCTCGCCTCCCCTGCCTAGCAGTAAGGAACCGATGCTTCACCTCCCTAGTAACAGTAAGGAACTGACGCTGCACTGGCTCCAGTGAAGCTGCACCTCTCCAACTCCGTGCAATGCCTTTGTTTCCTCGTTTTCCAAGGTACTTACCAAGAGTCCATGCTACTCCGTGACTGACCCGCACTTCCTTGTGAGTGGCATCGTACTGTTAGGAATGACTCCGTCAAGACGTTGTGATAGCCCCAGTTGGAGCTATTGTGTTTCTAAGCTCTATACTAAGATTTAATCTTTGAAAATTAATATCTTGCTTGTGTATGTTGGATTTTTGTAATTTTGGTCTTATTTTACTCAATTAAATATTGGCTGTTTTTCTAAACTGGTATGAAGTACTTTTGTGATGTTCTCATTGTGTTACTGTGTGTGTGGGTGTACAAATATGTTACACATTGCCTCTGAGATAAGCCTGACTGCTTGTGCCAAGCTACCAAGGGGGTGAGCCAGGGCTATCTTAGCTCTATGACTCCCTAACCCTGACTAGAGTGAGGTTCCCTACTTGGACAGGGTGCAAACCACTGCCAACTAGAGACCCCATTTCTAACAGGTACGACAAACTAATACTAGGATGTGGTGTGCCACTGCTGTGCTTCTTATCTCTGAGATCCTTTAAATTAAGCACATTGGCTGACTCAAAAGAGTTGACATGACTTGTCAGGGAAAACCAATCAATAACTACTGAAGAGCATGCGCTCTGTGTGAGAGGAACTGCTATGGTTGGGCATGCTAATGCAAAAAGATAATGTGGATAATGTGGATCACTCTCCCCCTCTCCTTGCCTTGTTTCCCCTTCGCTGCCTGTTTTTAAACTGAAGGCGGGCAACAGAGAGAGCAAGAAGCTGCAACGACTGCACCTTCCTCAGCGAGATGGGAAGCAGCGAATGGTGCAACTTGCTCCTTAAACAATTTGGCTCTAAAACACACAATAAAAAGTTATAAACAACCCATAAATAAGAATGCAACGGACAATAATGCATTTCCTGAGGAAAGAAGAATAAGCACTTATCAGAGCCTGCAGTGAGCAGCAAAGAAAGAGGACTTGAGGAATGTGAGGCCCCATTATATACTGTTGTGGACATTATGACTGGATGAGCATATAGACAGTTCTGATTATTATGATTGGTTACAGCTATGTTTTATTGTTTTTACACTGTCCTTATAGGATATGAAGTTTTTAGGGTCGAGCGCAAAAGCGCTCCGTCCCTCTTGTAATCTCTCTTTGGGCCTTTTAACAACACCCATGTCACACCTGTCACTTTCATTGGTTTGTGGGCTTGCCTTTTAAAATCTGCTTAATTTCATTAGTGAAAGGCATGCATACGTCATGCTTTTTCCAGTGTTTAGCCCTCCTCGAACACACCGTCAAACTACTGAAAACATACGAGGCTCTGTGTTTTCAGCATGGTTTCAGGACTACTCTATCTTTTTATTTTCCACTCATCGTGCTGGGTTTTACATAGCGCGATTGCTCTCAGCTTTTTCATTTTCAATTTCAGCACGATCGTGCTGTGTTTTACAAAGCATGATCGCGCTCGTTTCTATTGGAATTGGAGAGCTTTTTCCGACTACGTATTCGCAGAAGCACCGGAACACTACTTTCGCAGTACCTGTTTGCGCTCAACAAATGGTTTAAAAAAATAATGACTCACTCATGAGTAGGTGAGAACATGAGTAGGTCAGTGTTTTAGATTTTATAAATCAGTACTAAAAATGGACGCAGTCATTTATTTTTCTTACTGATAACTTATTATCTCTGACACACTCACTGAAACTCACTCACTTCCACATTGAATGTAAATATACAGCTGGAACAATTCTTCAGTCTTCCCTGATTTTTCACAATTTTATGCCTAAACTTCCACCAAGGTATGACACCAATTTTCAGCTTGTGAATCCAAGAAATGTATGCAATGTGAATGTGGCATTGTGCGTGAACTTTTTCATAAATATCCACACAGCCCTTTTGCCTCTTATGAACCCGTTCCACACGATTGCCCCTGAAAAAACTAATGAGGAAACAATTGTACAGTGCAATATCTTCAAATCGTCCTCATGATAGATATCAGAATTTATTGTGGAGCAGATTCTTAATTTTTAAAAAAATGTTGAAGTGCACCTGGCAAGCAGTCCAGTGCGGGCCATCACGAACCTTCCAGTTGCAGAACACCTGGCTGGAAAAGCCTTATCACTATATCATAATTCGCACAGCTTTAAGTGTGTTAATTGCTTTGAATTTTTATTTGAAAGCATTTGAACCTCAAAAACAGCCGAAACACCGTCAAAACTGGAACACATCGTTCTTATAAATGTTATTATACTTTACGAGAAATATTCATTCTATGTTTATGAATAATATTAATTTTAGTCAAAAGCGACAGATTACATACAAATGTACTCTTGTTTGCCTATGCTGGATAAGGTGGCCTTTGCTACTGATTTTGGTGGTTGAAATGCAGCTACCAGATGGTGGAGGACTAACTCATTTACATATTCAAGACCTTTCTCTTTTAAGCAAAGGTCAGATTCTGTAAACTGTTGTAGCAGTAGTGGTAAATCTTGATGCACGAAACTATTACATATTAAGTCAGATTTAGTGAATTCTTACACATCTGTCTCTGTCCATTTAACTGAGATAAATCTTGGCTTTCATCTGATACGTCCCCTAATATATAAACAGAATAACTAAGACGATTGAACCTATGGGACACAAATTTCCTGCTTTTATATCTCATGCATCCATGTCGGGTAGTTTTGCATTCATCTGGGAACAACAGAAAACACATATGAAAATTTGTACATGAAAACGTATGTGTAATCATCCACTGACTGACTGCTAGGTTTGTAGAACAAATATATCATTCTTTAAGGTTGAGCTAACCTTACCTTCAGTGTGATTACCTATTAACTAAATTAAAGATTATTAACTAGATACTGTTGGATTACCTATTGGATATAGATAGGAAATGTACCCTTTGTTGCATTCTGATTGGCTGATTGGAAGAACTGACCAGTCCATACCTTTTTTTCTCTAAAGTAGTCTCAGCAGCTGAAGTAATTGGTGACCTATGTTTGGGTGAAAATTAGCTAGCTAGTAGGCAAATAGATGTTACAGTGCTGTAAAATAACTTTTTGAGACCAAGAGTGCATTTTTAGGTTGAGCATAGCACGCACAACTGCTGGTTTTCCTACGTGTTATTATCTATTTGGGCTTTTAAACAAGCCCACCTCACGCCCACCACTATCGCTAGTTCATGGGTTTGCCCTTCAAAAATCATTTATCATTGGTAAATGCTTTACACTTGTCCCTCCTTGGGGCGGTTTGGTTACCACCTTTGACATTGACCCTGTTACATGGCTAATTGCACTTTTGCCGATACGTATGACTGCGAGCAAACTTCTTTTTCCTTTTGTGTGTCTCCTTCATGCTCATGGCGTGGTGCTTTGAATTGGCTCGCTTATGTGAAACTGTTTTACTTTTCATTTTCAATTTATGTGGCAAGAAACATCCCATTAGGAGTTCACAACACTAATAGTTCGAACACGAGCAAATGCATGACCCATTTCATTGCAAATGCTAGTTTGTTTTGCTGCTGCGAGAAAGTAAAGGAAGTGTAAAGCATAATAGAGCCTCCACGTCCTGCCATAGAATTAATTTTCTCCATTGACTTGCTTGCTTTGAAATAGGGTAATTTCAAGTGAGAGAAACGCTATAAAAAATATAAAAATCTGGAGTCCTCCCCTGAATCGGTTGTGTTGGCTTGCATGATTAAATGAGACTTCATATAATCAAAACCTCCAGTCTTGATATAAGAGTAAGGATTTATTAGCCAGTTTGTCGGAAGCACAACCAAATGGTGAAAGGTGTTTCAGCTCTTGGTTACAAGGCTAAGATGGCCGCCATGGCAAAGCATTTCCGGCGCATGCTAGATAGTCCCATGTCTATTTTCATGCTTTCCTCTGCCAGGTCTTCCTGCGTGTCAGCTTCCTTCTGCCCAGGCTGCCTGCAGCGAGATTGGGGAGGAACAGCAAGGGTTGCAACACTAGCTGTGTGGAAAGGAAGTAGGGTTGGTCCAGCGGTATTTTGTTCGAGGTAGATCGGCGTGAGACTTCCTGAATCCAACACCCCCTTGGTAATTACAGCAAGCCGATCATTGTTTAAAGAAAAGGAGCCCGCTCGGGCTGCTTCGGGTAAGTCATTTGGCAGAGTCTGGCGTGGAAATTTGCTTATAAAAGTCTGTGAAGTCAGATTATGGGGTTTAGTTGAATATGCGGGGGTTTGGCTGCCGTGGGCCAAGTCTATTACTTTCTCGGAGATCTTGGCCCTGAACGCTGTCATTACTCGGAGCGTCAGACACAGCCGATGCCAGCAATGCTTGTGTAATGCAAACATAGCCGAAAAGCAAGCAAGCGCTGTAGAGTCAAAGGCGAAATACAACTAATGAGTAATAGGGGTGGTAGCTGGTTATTGTATTGTTCCTCCATTGTGCTATCGTGATCTATGAAGAGACGCGTCTTCAACTCATTCATAAATTGCAGGAGCGCTGGGGATGTCATGATAGGCACTGATATTTTGTTTCAGATCTTGGTTGGGTAAAAGGAAAAAGTCTGCTACCTTGTGTTTTTTTTAGGTTTCCCCTTCACAGCGCTTGCGCTATGCTTTGGAATTTATAGTTTAAATCATTCTTAAAAGGGGCTTACATCCTGCCCTTGCTTTTCATTGGTTCCTATGCTTGCCACTTACCTTTCTTCCATTTCTATTGGCTGTAGCATATTTCCTGCAGTTACCAATGGTTGTTCCTCGTGTGTTTGCTCTTATCAGTGTGCTGAGGCCGGAGTACTACTTTCATCAGCTTTTTAAAAACTTTTTTGAAGCTTTTGTCTGCACAGCGCTTGCGCTCTGCTTGTTTAATGTGCTGTGCGTAGTTTTTTAGTTTTTGTTTTCATTCAAAAAGAGCCTGATTATTCCCCTATCTTTCTTTACGCTGTGTATTTCTGTCCACGCAACATGATCATGCGATATTGGCACTGCTTGTTTCATTATTATGTGCTGCTTGAGCCATGTTTTTTATAGCTCGTACGTAGCCCAATTGCTTTAATGAAGGGACAAAGAAATTAAGTGATTTGACCTTTATCACAGGGTGTTGATTCCACACCGGGACTCTGACCTGGCTCCCGGGTGGCTAAGTGGAGAATATAGTACCATTACATTATGGCTGACAAAAATATTGTGCTTTAAATATATTTTACAAAAAATACTGCCTTTTGGAATTAATAGAAAACGTACACCCAATGAAGAGACATTTTTTTAATGTTAAAATAATATTTATGCCACATTATGTATGCTAGACAATATTTTTGTTATCAAATTTTGGCAACCATAGCATCATAAGAAATCTCATGAAAAGGGATTCAGAACTCAAGTAATGATGTAGTGGCTTCTGATCGATATGACAAAAATGGATTTACTGTTGCCATCCTTAGTCTCATTAACATACAGGCAGTAAGTCCGGAAGTAGCAATGTGATGACCCTCATAAATCTATAGGCTTTACTTTTCCCATAAAAACAGTAGCTTTTGTCCTAAGTCGGCAGTGTTGGCTGTCTAAAGATATATGCTCCTTAGAACAGCTGTTACCTGTCTCTCCTGAGTGTCAGTACCTTATCCCTCATCTAGTTCCAATACACCACTCATTTTCCATCTGGTTCCCTGTCCTATGCACAGGCTTTCCATAATCTTTTATCTCCACCAGCAGCCTGTACCATATTGGGTTACTTTTGTCCACTAGCATCCATTAATGCACATCAACGTCCCATTTCTGAGAATGACTCGGACCTCCCAACAGTACTCCCACAGCAGCACACCCTCAGGCTTGTGATACAAGCCAAGTTAACAACAAAAGGTCACCAGTGGCTGAATTAGGGAACGTTCATTACTCACTGCAAATTTGACTGAGATCAATATGAGGATCACAGTAACATTTGTCATAGGTTATGCTGAACGGCGGTCACAATGTGAGGGCAAGAGTAGAGGCTGTCGCTTATTAAACACTGAAATGAAGAAGCAAGGACAAAGCATGTGGTAAATGTCCAGCTCTACATGAAGCGAAGTAAACCCAGTTGTATGGAGTATGGTAATGATAGTGGATAGGAGTAGGCAGTGTATGTTTGGTGGGGATCGTAGAACTTGTGGCAAGTGGGTTGGGTGATGATAGGTAACCAGTGTTAATTATGGATACGTGAAAAGAATTCAATAATAAAAGATGAAGAAACATGGATGATAATACATTGCTTTTTTTTATCAAGCACTTCATATAACACTTATTCTGTTTGTAAGTGCTGTGATGTCTGGTGAAACTATCACTCTCTTATGCAACTCAGGCCCATATTTATTAATTTTTAGCACTACATTTGCATAGTTTTTTGACGCAAAAGCGGCGCATACTTGCTAAATACAAATGCAGCGCTAAAAAAAGTATAAATATGGGCCTCAGTTTACTGATCTTGAAGGATGGAAGACTGATTTGGGATTCAAACTCATGACCTGCAAAATTACTAGATGTCAGCTACAAGCATTCCATTTATGATGCTGTCTTGGAGGTAGCAAAAAAAGCTGGGTGAATAAGAGGGATAGGGTAATGAGGTTGGCAGTGTGACAAGATGGATGACAGGAGGGGTTAAGCATGATGGGCATAAAGGAGATGGGTAACAGGATGCAGCAGGGGATAGGTAACTCCGAGTTAAGATTTGCAGATTAGTGACTGGGAGACAGGAGGGGTCTGAGTGATCTGTGACAGGAAGGTGTATTGATTCAGCGAAGTTATTGTGACTACTTCTGGAATCCCTATTTCGCATTTCTTGGAAATAACATATATTTTTGTTGTTGTTCCATGCAAAATATTTTCATCTTTCACCACATTTCAATAGAAAGTTGAAGCACCATTTCAAAATCATAGGTGGCTCACATTGTAATATTCACTGACTGAGAGCTGAACTATGTTATATTAAAGAATGCAGGGGTTGGGTGACCTTGGAGCGTGCTGGTGAACAGGTTGTTAATCACCATCACAGCCTGAGTGCCTGTGTGGTGAACGTAAAAGAATACACAGCAAAGTACTGCATAGTAGTGAATTTGACAAAACAGCTGTATTTTTGTTGCATCTTTAAATTAAAACATATGAAAGCCAGTCCTTGAAGGGGACTCGCCCAATACTTACTGTTTGCTTCCTGTACTTAAAAAATGATAAGATACGGGCTAGAGACGATTAAAGATATCTATAATCTGACCTACAAACTGCACATCCAGCAGTATCATACAATGATCCATGAAGATGTTGCCTGTCAGTCCATCTAGTGACAGTCTGTAACGGTATGGACAGGGACAGTGCTAGGGTGAATAGCTTCAAAGACAGCAATCACAGGGCTCTAACAACTGTTGCCGTGTGGGCAGTTGAGACTGATTGACAGCTAATCAAAACTGGCACCTGTGGTTAGACTTTTGGGGATTGAATGCTGGAAAACCATTCAGTATCACAGTGCATGCCTCCCTGTTTCATTTTTCACAGGGTTTTCTTATGTTCGTCAATAAATCCACCCCCTTATCTAGACTGCCCACAAAACATTTATTGGTGGTTTTTGTAGTCATGGGGTGATCTGCAGGCAAAGTAAAAGGGGGAAAAAGTGTATGTCTTAAATGTTTGCATTTGGCAAAAACATTTGCTCATTACTGATCCACCTGAAGAAATACAGTCCCATTCTGAAGTCACTATGGGACTGTCCTGGAGTGAAACATCTCCCTCTTGAAATCATTGTTGAGTAATGCAGCCTCATCTTGAAATCGTCATCAAATTAACCTGAAGTCATCATGGGATCATCCAGTAGCAGTAAATGATCATCTCATGTTTTCCAGTGAAGTAATCACACACCCACCCTGGACTAGCTATTGTAATTACTCTAAAGTCATTTAATTACAATTTTCGCCCTTTACACATACTTGGTTTTGCATGACATCCTCAGATCATTATTGAAATGGTCCAGAGGGAGTCATCAGATGACTTCAAAATGACTCAAGGATGATCTTTGTTTTAGACTTGGACTAGCAATTTACCACCGAGTGCATCATGGAGAACAAACTCTTGTGAAGTGTCTGCCATATGCTCAGGATTCACTTCCACAACGAGTGAGGTTTGCAAGGTGCATACACCCCCTCCACATATATTATAAATGGGTTGCAGCCACTGTCGGCTCCATCATGTCTCCTATATCAGCAGACAGGGTTGCAGGAGTGGGACTTGTGCTCACTCTTGCGCTACTGTCTCTGGTAACTGGGCACCATAGGGCAAAGACCTCAGACATCATTCTGGAAGCACTGCCAAGAATGTGAGTGGACTGATAAATACCTCCTATTACTACTCTAAGTCACAGAAACTGTGACTGGTATTCCACATGAAGAAGACGGAGGTTTGCTTAGTTGTGGCGTAGTGGGATAATGCAGTTGCTGCACCAATTTGCCGACAGCATCCAAGGGCAATGTCTGAAATCCAGATGGATCGGCTTAGCATTTCACCCTTGTGATGTTGATTGTATGTGCTTCTTGCCAACACACGGGAAGCAAGTTCAGCTAATGAGGACTGGAGATAAGGAAGGCATAGGAATGGGTTAGGAGGTGGTCTCCGGTTCTGGTGTTTGGTAATTTAATGCTCGACACTGTCCGTGAGAGGAATGGGTTGTGTACACTACTTAAGAGGGGCCATCTTTGTTCCTGCAGCATGAAACTCATATAATATAGCAACTGCTTTTTAAAAGAAAAAAGTACCTTTCCCCTCTGTGCGACCTCTCGGTATACACTCAGCACTGTTCACACACAGTCTTTGTGTAATGTAATGGTTCTCACAGCGGGAAGTACTGGGGATGGGATCAATCAGGAGAACCTACTGTACAGGCACATGAAGTGTGAGATCCCTGCACGTAGGTGTCCCAGCTTTTCTGTTGCAGTGGTCAGGAACACACAAGGACCAGTCCTGAATGTAAACTTCCTCGCCTTAAATAATAGAAACTCCTGATGCTTGTCATCTACCAAACCTCCCATGCCCTGAAAGAAACAACAGTAAACCAAACAAGGCAAAGCCCACTCCGACAGGGACCTCCATTAATTTCTAAGGCGAGCCCTTTCTCCATCCGCCCCTTGCTTCAGTGTCCGGTCTCTACCCACAAGCTACAGGAATTCAGGCAGAACACTTTCTGAGGAGGCTGTGCTATTTCCCCATCCTTTGTCCTGCTAAACCAGATGCCTCCATAATGGACCACCCTTTTCTTCTAATTAATACAGTGGCCAGTTTAAGAATAAACCTCATAAAACACCTACTCCAGCGTTTACAGAATCCCCTTGTTTGATGTTGCTTCCTATGAGCGCAGCTTGAAGCTCTTGATATTTCACACTGTCTCGTTGAAGCGGTGGTCTAGCAGCAGTAAAATGGCAGCAGACAGACTATTTGCCTGATTCTAGTGTCTACCAAAAGGCTGTTACCTAGTATTATCTCACATACAAATAATGTTATTTCTTTCTACATTTTGCATCCTCAGGTTACATTGTATCTGAGATAGCGTCCACAATATCCTTAAAAAACCTGCATTAAAAACAGACCATGACTTAAAACTTTTGATTGTTGACATGTTTTCTTTCAAATCAAATCCTTCCGTTCCGTATTCTGCATGTCGCCTCTCTCTGGGTACAACCTACTCTAAATTACATGTATGGTTGCCTAATGTCTACTATTGCATTCTTGCACATTATCCACACCTCATTTGAAGCTCACAACCTCTCATATGAAAAGTCATACCCCTGGAAGCGAAGAATACTTAATCGTACTTATACTTAAAACAATCTCTAGCAAACCCACCAATCAACTACATGAACTTGCACACCCCAACTAATGATTGCATTTAGCTTCTAACTACTGCGAACTACACAAATACATTTGATTAAATGCATGGTATCGTTTCTTTGCCCAGGACTAATCCCAATAGGCAGCAATAACCAGTAAGCACTGGTTTAACCACTAACCTTGGGTTTCGGGAGCAGTGTGACATGTGGTGTAAAGCGATTCAGTGCCTCATCGGTATTGTAAATTCTGTATAAATGCAATTATAATACAATGATGGTGCAGTAAATTCAGCGTAAATGTAATGAAAATACAATAATGGTGCAGTTGGCAGGTTGTAAATTGTTGTAATTCTTAATAAGCAGCATTATTGATCAAGGTGAATAGCTGACTCTATAAAGTGATTTCCATCTAGATGTTTGTCAATTAATTATTTGTAAAAGGTTGGTTTCAGAGTGCTTGCTAGCAGCGCACGTCATCTGCTCTGGGACATCAGAAAAGAGTTTAGCACGTTTTTTCATTTATTCCAGTGACTTTTAAAAATGTGACTCCTGCCAGTTGTCTTGATGGTTTTGACTGCTGTATATCAAATTGGACTGAGAGTGTCGGATGGTATCACATGGACTTGTGCATAGTTCCCCAAAGAGTAATATACTTTTGGGTTACTGTTTAAAATGTAGCTAATGAGCTGGCTAAGAGGCCCTGGAATACAATAACTGAACCATCCCTGCCTGCCAGTCATTATTGCACAGTTAGTTCAGGGAGTTCATAGAGTGCCTTAATCAGAAGGGTATCCACTTGCTTAGTGGTGCTCCAACGGAGACTGGCCAGGCAGGTGAATCTCCATCCAGTTCTATAACCACTTGTGAATGTATTTATATCAAAGCGGTTTAATTGTTCTGTTTTCTAATGCACTGTAAGCCCCCGGAGGACTTGGAAACACTGGTAAACCATAAGAGTATAATGTGCTAAAACTGAAACGGAGTAATGATGAAGGAAATGAGGATTGGCACCCTAGTGGCTTGTACCTTCAGTTATAAGCTTGAACTATTTGCTTTGCCAATGTTTGTTCATGTATGAGATAGATGCCAATAAGGTGCCGTCAACTGTGGCTTTTACATAACTGAAACCACCTTGCCTTGGTGAATAGTCTGTTGATATCTTCTAGGAAGTTTCTAGCTTGTCTCACCACTCCTGAGGTCTCTGTGATCCCCACTGATTTGCCTCATGCATTCAGCAGAAGCTTCCCTTTTCTGAGCCTCCCTGTAGGCCTGACTCAGCTCCCCTCTAATCCCATCTGGGCACTTGTCATCGTAGCTCTGTTCGACTGCTCCCTATTGTATAAAGAAGTGGTTCCCGGTTTCAAGCAGAAAGATGGAGAGAGTTTACTGTTTGCACATCCTGCACCAGTGGATGACTGAGTACTGTGGCATCTTGCTCGTCGGAGGAAGCTGTACATGGGAGGTTCTACCACAGTGACCATTCTTGGAGTTGAAATCCAGTTCACCAGACTTCAGGCCATGTCTTGCTCACCTGCCACACTTTTCTACATCTTTCAGTGCATGTGGGAAGGAGATTGAGGTGCTGTGTTGTCACAGGGAGCAAAAGGTTTTTTTGACGTTCTGTACTGTGAAGGTGCTTTAATAGGATTTTTCACCTCTTCTCGTTTGTGCAGCTCTCTGATCCCATATCACGCTCATCTGAGTGCTGGCCAGATTTACCGGAGCCTACAGTTTATGCTGCACATTATAGCGCTAATTCGTAGAGAAAGGGAAAATGTGCCTAGCTGAATGCCCCAGCAAGAAAGTTGTGGAGTTTCTCTCGAGGTTATATTTATGGAAGAGACAAGTTTGATGTTCCTTTTTTCTGTTGTGTGTGGAACGACCAACTATTTATCCAGGTTTTTTTCTGGACAATGCCAAATGAATCTGCTGTCAGAAGTGAAGAGTTATAGTCAAGCAGAATCCTTGCCTCCAGTCCTTCACATGGACTTAAGGGATGTGTTTCTGTACACTCTCCAGCAGAGGGCATATACCTAGTTCTGTACGTCAGCACAAATCTCTATGAACCTAACAGAGTCTATCTCCATTTTTGCTGAAAAGTTGATCAGATGTTAAGCATGACATCATAATTGCAACTGTCTTATTTGCTCGCAAACACTTTACTAATTACACTTTACTCATCTCAAACGAACAACGTGGTCTACAGAACCCATTAGACAAATTTGATATGTTCTGTGGATCCAAGGCCCTAACCATCAATATTGCTAAAACTAAATTGATGATGTTTAGATCTCACAAGAAGTTTGGGGATAATTTTTATTTGGATAATTCAGCTCTTGAAATAGTACAATATTGTATGTACCTGGACATGTATTATCAGCTATAAAATGATTTAAAAAAAACATATATGTTAAGGAACCTACTTGCACAGTGTGCATATGTGATTCTCTGCTTCACTAGTGAGTGAGGTTGATAATCCGTTACCCTAGCGGTCTTTAAGTTGCAGTGTTCCCTCACTCTATGGAGCACAAATCAGGGGTACACACCAGTATCCATATGCAAGAAGAATTTGCTAAATCACTTGTTGAGTTTGCCATGTAGTAGTCCCACAGCTCCGTTGCTTGTGAACCTTGATATCATGAGTTTCCTTTTTAGCTAGTTAAAGACTACTATTATATTGCGTGGAGTATGGGAACTCCCAAGTTAAATCACTATAGGGAGTCTGTATGATGTATTGGTCTTTGTAGGCAATGGATCCATTGATTGGTCTAGGCATTCCTGTCTGGCAGATCTGTCTTACCTATGGTCCTTCACTTAGTCTATTACCACCACCACTTACTACATCGTCCGAGGTTAATTCCCACAAACTAACTATGGTTGCTAGGGAAGTTATTTGGTAAGACCTCCCAAGGAAGCCTGGCCAGAGTTGTTATAACTTATAAATGTGTACCCCGCTATGGGCTCTTTTTAGACACGTTTGGGCCAAGGTCCTCTAATTTACCTTCAGGTATGGCATTTTGCCTCTGAAATGTTTTACAGCTCAATCATTAGATCACACCATCCCCCACACAAAGCAAAGCTGCAGTGTCCTAATTGGCTGGAAGACGAGATGCATCGTTTGTTCTTCTTCCCAGTGTATGCCATTCCAAGGGAAAAATGCCTCCTGCTTTTGCAGGGAAATGTTGAAATTCTTAACCCGACTGGCACTTGATGTCACAAAACAGACCTCTGAAAGACCTGCGGTGTTTGCAGCATCACGTTACTTGACGGTTGCCTGGATAATCAGGAGACTTTTTATAGACCAATGACGAACATGTTATCAAAATTGTTCCATACACTTGATAATTCTTGAGGTATAGTTTATAGTATTTTAATGTTGTTTTGTGGTTGTGACCCGGTATAACTGTATTACTGACATGATTGCATGAAACAAAACACAGGACGACATGAAGCATGAGTTTGTAACCGAAATGATCAGATAATTGAGAAGGATTTCTGGTTCACCCAGAACCAGGGGTCTTCTCCCACGCTTTTATAATCCCATTGCTTCAGACAATTACAATACTTGTGTTAAGTGCTGTACAAATAACAAGACGCATGACAGATTCTAAAAAAAATTGTGAACCAAAAGTGCATTCTGTGGGAAAGTAGTTTAATGTTTTTGTTCAAAGCAGCCTCGTTATCATCTTTCTCACAGTGATATTCTCACTTTGTAGTTTCTGCTCGCTTTCTTGAGAACCGAATTTCGCTATAAATTTGCGCAATCACCGACTATGGTTGCCTATTGTGCTTGGCAAATATTCATTATGTACTTAAAAGCGATCTGCTAATTGCAAAACCGAAACACCAAGAATGTGATCCACTAGCCTTGTTGGACAAGATTCTGACAGTTGCTTGATGCCTGGGGCTTGCAGCATGTAACAATTTCACCCAGTTATCTTTTGTTGAAACAGCTTTCTAGCACCACCATATCCATTCCAATGAGAAGCATCAGAGGCCTGTGAGGCTGAAATAAGCCTAAAACCAATGCTCTTGTGGTCTTGGGGCATCGGAGGAGATTCCTTTTGCTTTCAGTGTCAGATTTTGGATATCACTAAACAAATTTATTTCCAATTTCAAAAGTAAGATGTGTAATGAAAAACTTCATTTTAGTATGCACTCCTTAAGGCATGCAGTGGAGCAGTAATCATTTAAAACACTTGGCAAGACATCTGAAGTGATTTTTAACATTCACTCCAAGATAGTGAGCTTCCACTCCTTTTTTTCACGATGCATCGCCTACTTGTGCTGTGGGGCTGAAATAAATTTGGATATTAAAGTCCAGTGGGTTGTTCATATGTTATCGTCTCAATGGTGACTGCCTGACAGGGTGTCAGATTGGTTAGACACAGAGAGAACGATTATGGCCTGCATCGTTTCCATGACCCATATGGCTTTATAATGGGAAGTCGTTGTCCAGATATGTAGACTGAGGCTTCGGAATCGCTTGAAAGCCCAGGGAGGAGCGTGATTCCCGGGTTTGTGGTAACATCATTTCTTAGTGAAAAAATTCCCCAAATGCAGAAACGTCTCTGTTGAAACAAGTGTATGGTTACAGCTGAGATATTTGCCTTCTAAATTGTCTTGTACAAATATTTCTGTTTAATGTTGTGAACTCAATACGTTTGGTAACTACACTCCCGTCACACAATCCACCTACACGGATCTGGTACTCTTTGTTCAAAGGAAGACCAGAGATTACCATATAGGCATTATCATCCGTGGCCTCACTGATGCACATTATCATCCGTGGCCTCACTGATGCACATTATCATCCGTGGCCTCACTGATGCACATTATCATCCGTGGCCTCACTGATGCACATTATCATCCGTGGCCTCACTGATGCACATTACCATCCGTGGCCTCACTGATGCACATTACCATCCGTGGCCTCACTGATGCACATTACCATCCGTGGCCTCACTGATGCACATTACCATCCGTGGCCTCACTGATGCACATTACCATCCGTGGCCTCACTGATGCACATTACCATCCGTGGCCTCACTGATGCACATTACCATCCGTGGCCTCACTGATACACATTACCATCCGTGGCCTCACTGATGCACATTACCATCCGTGGCCTCACTGATGCACATTACCATCTTGCTGGTAATCTGTTAACTACAAAGACGATGTTCTGCATTAGGTCGGCACCTCGGGCTGCTGTCTGACACTGGCGGTACTGTGCATGGGAGGTACCTACTCTGTTCACCTATGACCACTATTCATTAAAATCTGGACTTGACATTGAGCCATTTCACTTTCTGTGTGATAGAAGTCGAGAAGGTGGACCAAAATGTGCTCTGCAAGCATTATTATGCCTTCTTGGAACTGGCGCTCTCGAAGGTTCGGCCCTTTAACCAGAGAATAGCATTTCAAACGCTTAGGTCTGACTCTTAAGTGACAAGGGCCGTGCTTCCAGTGGATTCATTTCTTCTGACCTGGCTCAGGCAGTGTTTCTTTGCTTCACTCTGTATCTCACCTCGTTCATTCCAAAAGTCATTTACGACACCATTTGCAGTTAATTAGTCCTCCCACATTTATTTCTTGGATCTTTCGCCCATTGCCAAGACACGTTACAGGGAGATCGTATCCTGTATCCGTGCCTTCTTTTGCTAAGATGAAAAGGATCGACTTCTCAAGCTCACTGGTACAGCTTCTTCATGTTGTCAGAGGACATGGTGAAAGTGCTGCCGATGACCAGAAGCAGTTTGGTAGGTTGCACGATAAGCTGCTCTATTGTTTTGTTGCTTGTCTTGGAGAGCGTGAATAAAACACTTCTGTCCGTATGACCTTGGAGGTACAGCTGTTCAGCCAAATGTACTTGCAATAGTCGCCCATAGGACTCTGGGAAATA
Source organism: Pleurodeles waltl (assembly GCF_031143425.1). Classification (NCBI taxonomy): domain Eukaryota; kingdom Metazoa; phylum Chordata; class Amphibia; order Caudata; family Salamandridae; genus Pleurodeles; species Pleurodeles waltl. Next base: position 329,536,853 of record NC_090436.1, on the reverse strand, counting down.
TTTTCCTTGGCTGATTAAGTACCCGAGTGGCATTTCAACTGGCAAATGTGTTAAAGATCCTACTTGAAAATTGTAAATCAGTCTGACAACTCTATCCTGAAAAGAATGAACTGGGTACAAGAATGCGAGAGAAAAATGTTTTGGAAATTTGACATAGTCCAGCCTGAAAAGGATGTAAGCTCTGGTCAAGACTTAACTAACTGCTGTTTTACACACCACTCGAATGAAAAGGAAGGCCGGTTGTGATCCCCGAGGAGTAAAACCTTACTGTTAAGTGATACTTTTGTTTTGTCCATTCCCTTACAGCTGTTAGACAGTGAAGACATGATATTTATGTCCTAGTGCAGGTCAAATTATCAACCACATCTCTCTGGCTTTGCTGGCTGTCGATCTTTTTGCTCACTGTCAACTACCTCTGTATGCACGTCAGAATTGTGAATTTTATCTGCTTCCCTAAGTACAGCCAATCCTTTTTATGGAAATCTGTTATTACACCTAATGGTTTTAATCCATTGTGATTTTACTGTCTTGTTCGCAGTCTTTCAGATCTGAATGGGGAATAACATGCAGATCCATGTTTACCAAACCTGAGATCTGCTTATTTCCCCCACTCCTGACCTGTTTTCGCCATGTAACTTCCTCCAGGTTATATCTGGATGAAATTATCTCTGGGGGGGGGAAGTTGTTTGGGTGGGCAGAAAGCCAAGGAATACAGTAATTTCACACGAATCTAAATCGTGATACAGGCCAAAACACTTTGTGCCTCAGCCCGGATTTACTGCCCCAGTTAGAATGAGGGCCTAGTTGCCTTCGTAATTTGGCCGTGCTTTACATATTAACCACAGTGACTCCTTAATCTCATCACTCGGCTAGCCTGGGTCTGACAACAGTCTCAGAAATCAGATCTATAAACTGCGGGGAATAGGGTTGTGCTGCTCTGGCTGTTATGCTACTGAATACATTTCCACTGGAAACGTGATGATCACCCACACTGATTCAGGTTTTTAAGGCTTTAAGCCTCTGTTTTCTGTACCTTGGTGGTGTATGACGTGCATTAGTCGCATGGATGTTCTTTTTCAGATTTTGATAATTCCAGTTGGCTTTAATGTTCATTCTATAATAAGGAAAAGGAATATGAAAATTGGAACACATCTGGACAATTTACCTGAATTATCACATCTGGAATACTAGCTATCACAGCACCTGGTGTATCTAGTACATTGGGGAGATGGAATGGTAGAATTTTACTTTTGGTTTCTTGAATTTGTTATGGAAGCAGAGGGGCAGAATTCTTGCAAGCTCCACAGACCACCTGCTTGAAACCACTACTTCACCTGAGGTGCAGGAAGTGCCAGTTAGGCTGTACATAGTCTCTTGGTTTGTTACATAGCGTGGTAGCCTGGAAGACACAGTATGCTGACATCTCTCTACTTTACTACAGAGCAGGGTCAGCTTTAGCGTTGGTAGTGCCCGGTGGGGGAATCTTTTTTGGCTCCTCCTCCTTTCCCCCATGACCTCCTCCACGACTTCTCTCACTACCACCCTCCAACAATGCCCCTCCTTTCTAAATATCCCCTATTTCACATGTATGGCATTTGTTTTGTAGCACTACTCATACACAGCTCACGCCCCTCCAAGGTCAGTGTCTGGTATGGCTGCACTGGTCACACTGCCCTAATGCCGGACCTGCCACAAAATCCCTGATTATGACTACTGCGGTACTAACACACCGGATATTACCAATTCTGGCTGTGGTTTAAAATTCTACTACTACTTCTGTAATTTGTCATACTTATTGAAATTCTTTATTGACTTCAATGTTGGTGCTCACTGTTTCCTTGTATTTTTAGTTCTTTAAAACTGTGAATGCTTCTCATTTGAAACAAATGTGTGACCCTAAATCTTCTATGATTTTCCTCCCCATAAGGATTGAGGCAACTTTTTGTGGTCATCCTATATGTATCATTTACTAGTGAGAGTGAGAACTACCATCCAGTCAAATGCCTAACCATGAAAGTCTGTTAGCAAAAGTGGCTCTTTCAGGTGGGCATTTGGGTGGATCCCCACCAGAGGGGAAAGAGATGTCACCAAGACCGCCTTATTACATTCCTCTGTATATATGTGATATTTATATGATGCAAGTCTGGCTGAAAGGCAGCAAAGACCTGTACAGGGTCCAAGGCAAGGACACAGTCAGCATATGATTGAATAGGTAGCTGATTTTCAAAGAGCGAAAGATAACTGTACTGCATCATGATGTAGTGTTCTTTAAAGAGGTGCGTTTTCAGCTCCTTCCTGAATTGGAGCAAGATTTAGATATCCCTGATGGATATATCAATGTTGTTCCAGATACTGGGTGCACAGATAGAGAAGGCCTGTTGCCTTGTTTTTATTTTGTTGCATTTCGTCACCAGTCTGATAGTGTCCTGGCTCCTGGAGTGCTGAGTGCCACCAGGGATGGTGAGCTTGCCAGCCAGATAGCCAAGGATTCTGGTCATGTTGTCTATGCAGATGATGCAGCTGATTTTGATGTTGTGGTTTTGGCAAGGGCAGCCATTTCAGTTCCGTCAAGGTGTGGGTGATAACGTCCTGCTTCTTTAGGTCCTTTTAGTGTGCTGCAGCATGGTAGCCAGCTTTAATTTTTCTTTTTGCTTTAAGGAACAAATTTGAGTTCCTCCAGGTGAGGGTTATATAAACCTAGTTTCTGAAAAAACAGTCTACGTTTTGCTTGAGCCTTATCATGAACCTTTTTCTAGGTTTGTGCTAAAACCCAACATATATGCATATATACATAATAAATCATTGCTTGTAAGTTGCACCATCTCATGGGTGGTTCTCAGTAGATAAAGATGGTCCCAATGTGCCTTAAAAAAAGGTGCCTAAACTGATGGACAGGTTCTATAACAGCAGTCCATTTATGACCCAGCAGTGAAAGGGTTTTTGGTCTGGTGGAATTGGAACTCGTGACGTGCTAGTCACAGACAAGCCCGAGCCAATCACTATTGGTATCCTAAGATCCTATTGGTAGGAATGCACCTAGTTTAGGAGAAAGACACTGTACATGTTTTTTGTCTTAGAGTTTCAGGAATACCCAGACGGTTGTACGTTAATAAGAATTTCTCTTTATGTTTAAAATTTTTGCTCCTTCTGGAACTGGTACAAAAAGTATGTATCTTTTAGTCATGCATAAAGTACATTATGCAAAACGCCCAGTCTCTTGTGCGCTACAACTACATATAATTGTAGATTTCAGGTGTTTGTGTTTTCCCTATAAACCCAGAAGCCTCGTATGAGACCAGCTGCAGAGAGGTTTCAGCAAAGTCATGAGGCATACAGAAGCTTAGAAATATGGAATTCATCAACCTTGCCTCGTGGGGAGACATGACTGTACTTAGCTAGATTTAGAAGAACTGCCAATTAAGGAAGTAACAAAAGTGTCACAAAAATATAACCGTAATTGGCCTAGTCGTCCTGCCTCTTAAAGTGCAAACCCGAAAGCACTTGACATGCGTGCATGAGTAGAAATTGAAATTTGCTGTAAACCACCGCAGACCTCTTAAATAATAATAATCTTTATTAATTTTATTTTTAGACCCGAATCTTTTTTTCAGTCCTACTGTGAAGGGGAGACACCCATCGACTAGGAAGGAAAAGGACTTTAACTAGGTCTGTAGGACCGCGAGCACATGCAGCCCGTTTGAAAATCAGGCATTTTTTCTAATGATTATTTTTAACTTTCAAAATATGACAGATTGTCAGCAGAAGTCGGTCCAGCTACATTGTCTGTTTCCTGCTTTCTACGTGGAAGAGCAATCAATAGTCCCTTCCTAGTGTTTGACAGTGCTCGGAAAAGGAGCAGCTATTTAAAAAATAAATGTCAGGAGCCTAATGAGGCCGACATGCATCGAGAGTTGGTGCAGGAGCAGCGGCCGCGAAGTGGAATTGGAAAAGCGTGTGGCCTTGTGGACACATTTACTATGCAATGGGGGCGTGAACTGTGTCACGTGAATTTGTGTGGCATCGTACAAGTGTGCAAAAATGTGCTGTTCTTGGCCGATTCAGTCAGAAACTACTGTAATGAAAGCACACACCAGTGAGTCTTCAAAAAGACTTGCGAAAATTGGGGAAATGTTGCTAAAAAAAAAAGGAAGCAGCAGCAATTAATACCTTAAACAATTCATTGCATTGAGGCCCTTTCACCCTGCACTCACACTTATCAACCTTCATTCATGCACCAGTCGCCCTGCACAGAGAGCACCCACACCATTCTCCCTGCACTCATGCACTGCTCCCACACCTATTATCTTATTATTAATCCTATAGGCGAAACCTAATGCATTTACCAATGCTTGTTTTGTATTCAGCTAATATACAATCTTAGAGAAAATTGAGTAAATTACCAGTTTATACCTTTTTAAAAAAATATATATATATTTAAGAAAATCTATGTCCAGACGAAATAAGTGGGGCAGGATGACATCACACTCTGCCCTTACCTTAGAGCAGCGGCTGTAAACAATACAAACCCTGTGAATCATGCTAACGTGTGGGAGAGGGGGTTATGGAAGGGACGCCAGTGACTAGATCCTGTGAAGACAGTGAGCTTGTCACTGTAGGTCCTCGGTCAGTAGCGATTTTACTTTTCTTCAGGGCACAAATTAGAATCTCCCTTCATGTAAGGTGTGTTGTGTTGACCTGCGGCTGAGCAGTTTGATTCGGGAATAGACCCTCATTTTGGACTGCGCATGTGTTGTGGATAAGATGGACAACAAGATTAGGTTCAAACGTTCACCGCATCGGTCACTGACACTCTTTACAGTTCCCTGAATGTTTTAGACTGGATTAGGTTGATTTGGAAGCCCTTCACAGTCAAATACTTGCACAATCTGCATCTTAAGATGTTTGCTCTCAAAAGTCTCTTAACACAGACTCTTCTTTGTGAAAAAGTGTGAAATACAGTTCACTGAAAGCAAAAAGCTACTATATAGATACAGATGTCATAATGTGTCAAAGGTGTTTTCTCTCTGTAACATCAGTAGTCTTAGCATTTGAATATTCCCTGTTTCGATACTCTAAAAAGGGTCACGGAAAGAAGTGTTCTCTCTCCAGCAATAGTAGTCTGAGGCCTTTAATATTCTTTAAGATTGCCAAGGGTGTTCATTTGTACTCCTGCTTTTACTAATCCAGTCACTGCTTAGGCTGCCTTGAAAAGGTATAATCTTGCATACCCAGTATGTTGCACAGCGTCTTTGAACTGCAGTCGCCATGCTGCAGCAGGACAGCTCCATCTCGCTTCACTTTGCTCACCAATAACTGCATTGACTAGCGGTTACGTCTGGGCGTTTCTCCTATTTATACAGGGATAGCGTCCAGGGCAGTACGATATCTTGCGAGATTCAAATGGCTGCCGGGAAGCCATCACAGATCAGAGCACACCTTAAGTAGACCTTAAGCACCTGGTCCAGAGTGATTCAGGCCACACCCAAGACCCCCCCCCCCCCCCCCCCCCCCCCAGTCATCTCCTTGAGGTCTTCGCAATCACTACCAGTCCCTGGTTTATCCTGCGATGAAATCTAGACTCTTGACAATCTATGTGCCTGCGCGTCTTGATACAAAAACCAACAATTTATCTGATGTTAGTTTTGTTTTAGTAGTAAAATTTGCACATAAAATACGTCTGGTATTCTTTCAGAAAACGTGTGTGCCGACCTCTTGTTACAAAAAGCACACTGTATGACTGAAAATGTTTTTACTTAATGCAATTCTGTCTTCTCCTTTATATTGTGACTTTTTTTGATTTTGCAGGATTATCTTTAATTAGCTTCCTACAGCGTCTGCAGGACATGGATGGAGAGAAGATGAGATAGCATGGTTTGTGCATGGCCTGTTTAGGATCACTGTGTATTTAAGCTGGGTATTCTACAAGATGTTGTTATCTCAGCAAAGTAAGGTGAATCAAAGTGTAAGGGAGATAACCGATTAGCTCTGTGTAGTGTCTCTCAGTTAAAAGCTGGTACAGGTCATGTGCTATCTGCAATCTGACCAAATGATTACTTTTTGCGTCATCACCAAACCTAATGGGAATATAAACAGGACAATGAAACCACCCTCAAAATGCCATGACTTTGACAGGCAGCTCATCCAAACATTTGCAAAGCATGAAAATCTTGTGCATGTCTGTGGTTGAAGGGTGGGCTGCCCCAAGTTCTCACTATGCTATTTTTTAATCTACTTCTGTAAGAATATGTGACAGAAATTCAGACATTTACAATTATTTGTAGCTGGACCTTTTGGCTTTAGTAAAAAGTGAAGATCAAGCTTGATGACCAAGAATGACCTTGCAAGCAAATGGAGTCCATGAGGAGGGCCAGTCCGCTCCTTAAATGTCATTTTTTCTGTTAAACTTGTTTTTGCTTTCTGTTGACCACATTTGTACATTAGCTTTGTATGTTTCCAGTGAGACATTTACTTGACACTTTCCTTTTACTCTTGCAGGGCCTCTAGAGACATGATCGATATTAAAGCCTGGGCAGACTACATTGTGGAATGGGCTGCAAAAGATCCTTATGGCTTTCTTACCACTGTCATCTTGGCCCTTACTCCACTATTCCTTGCAAGTGCTGTGCTGTCATGGAAGTTAGCAAAAATGATAGAAGCTAAGGAAAAAGACCAAAAAAAGAAACAAAAGCGCCAGGAAAACATTGCAAAAGCCAAACGGACAAAGAAGGATTAAGGACCAGAAGCAATGCTTCCATCTGTATAACAGATTTCAGATGGGGGCGATGTGGTTTTATATTCTTTTTAGAGATGGGACGTCCTTTATGCAAGACTTGTTCTGAAATTCCTTGTTAGTGCTTTGAGCTTGGCACCGCCATTAAAGAACCTACTCTTTTGTGACCAAACACTGTAAAATGTTTAAATACTTTGTCAACAATTTAATTGGCCGCATTCTGTATGTATTTATACAGTACCCGCAAAGAATGGGCTGACCTGTTAACTGTGACCGTCGCAGCAAATTGGTCTCCTGAGTACAAACACAAAGTAAAAGTATGACTCATTATACTAACAGCTATTGTTTTGTAACGTGGGTTGCATTTTACCATCTATCAAGGGACTGATATGATGCTCAACTTCATTTCTATTCAGAAATAATCTTGAAAGCCATAGATTTACAGAGAAGTAAACCATGATTGAAATGCCTTGCCTCCCTATTACTTGGTCTTTGGATGGCTTTTTGTATAATGAATAAAAGGAGGAGGCATCGCTTCTTGTCATTTTTGTCCACTATAAAATGTAATGGTTATCTCTTTATTTCTCGAACCTCTTATCCGTGATTTTAAACCCATTTCATAAAAACTTTAGTATTTTACTGGCATTCATTAGAAGTCAGTAAGTTACTATTGTAGTAAGAAATCAAATGCCAATCCCAGTCACTTTCTTCATAATGTTTATTGTAATGTATTTGGGGAGATCTTGAAACTGTCAAAACATCTGAAAATCGTGTATTATTAAAGCAGTTTATAGTGAAACTCTTGGCACTCAAGGCAGGTAGTTATTTGTATTTATTGTATATGGAGACACAACCGGCACCATCTGTGTCCAGCTCAAGAATGCCGATGACATTCCCTGTCGCATCAAACCACAAGGAACCTAGGGCCATATGTACAAACACATTTTCCCATAGACACAGAATGGGTAAAACCCTTTGGTACATCTGGCCCCTAATTCTATCCCATGCGCAACCCCCACCTTCTAATCCAACCCTTCACTACACAGTTCTACAACTTCAGTAAGCTAGTAGTACATAGACCATTATGTAAAGTAAGTTCCACATGAAGATGATGGTGCAGGGGTTTAAAGGTAGAAACATTCATCTGCGGTAGTCAGAACAGACTGAAAGTGTCAGAACTGTAAAAGAGAAAATAAGCACGTTTTGTTTGATTTGGTGACAGCATGGGCCTCTGTGAATGGTTAGCATCCGCAACTAACAATAGTTTATAATGTACTGACAGCCTGTGGTTTTTCTTCTGACTGGAGGGCGAGGGATATATTTTAACCCCCCATTAATGTGCATTACATGATTCTCTGTGAGAGAGAGAGAAAAAGAGAGAGAGCAAGAGAACGAGAACATACACGTACACATATCCTTCCCCTCTAGATGTCATTTCCTTTAAAGTAAACTACTGTTTGGTGGTGTGTCTCTGGATAATACTAGCAAAGTGCATATCAGATTGGTGAATCTACACACTAGACTTATTCCCTTGAATTTACTGAGGTAAATACCATACCTTTTCCCAAGTCTTCAAATCCAGCTTAATTACCCTTTAGCTTCAACTGATATTCACCAAGCTGATTTATTTTTCTTCTAGTGGGTCAGTTCTAAAACTTTGTGCTGTTTTCCCTTACTGTTCCACCACCGCCTGTATTCCCTTGCATAATTAAGGAGGAGACATCTGAACGTCTTTACACTAATATCCTGACCCCTTTTCCGTACATTTGGAGCACTGGATTGACCGAGATCGATCTGGGTCTAGCGATCTGAATAGGAGTGCTCTGACCCCGGTGGAAGGAAGAAGGCTGCGGTTAAACATGCCCTGTGGAGACTGGAGTCCTCAGTTACAGGAGATGAGCTGAAGGAAAGGAACCTGGCAGCCATCGACAGCCTCCTTGTCGTTCAGTTGGGGTGCTCTTCTGTCTGGCACAGTTGAGTCACCCTTGATGGTTACAAGAGGACTTCTCAACTTTACAATGAATTTATTCTGCCTCTGGCCACTCATTCCACCTTTGGGTACCTGTGCAGATCTGAGGGCTGGTAAATTAAGTAATCTAATGTATACGAACACCTTGGAGGGAGGCTCGGTGTATCTGGCTGTGTATTTGCAACATTGATAACCCCTCTAAAACACAATGAAAGATAATCAGGGCACCCTGGGCATAAATGCCCATCTGGAGGTGAATGGTTCAACAAAATCGTCGGCTGAACCCTGGGTGGCTGGCCCGGGCACTTCTCCGTTCTCTGGCATGACTACTATCTTACAAGCCATCAATTCTTCTTAGGTTGCCCTGGAGGCCCAAATAGGTGTAGTGGGTTTCTAAGAAATGTTACGCCAAGATCTGTGGCAAGCTGTAAACAAAATCACAGAGGCCGAGGAGCGTGCCCAAGCTGTGAAGATACTGTTCAATCCCTGCAACAAACAGTCAGTAACTCATGGCCTCCACGAAACTCCTCAAGGCCAGGGGGCGAGGATGTTGGAGGAATTAGACCCACTGCAATAACATGAGATTTGTGGTGTTTCCTGAGGATGCCTGGTTGTACTCGAAGCTCCCTCTAGCCAAACTATCCACATGCTTTGTGATTGATCAGTCTTACTGGTTTCTGACGCCTGGGACTTCTCCAGGAGCTGCCCCTTCCAATAATTCCACAGCTGCTGAATTTTAAAGACCGAGACTAAATCCTCAGCTTTGCACGAGAGTCTGTCCCACTTCAGCGCAAATCTCACACCATAATGGTCTTTCCGGACTACACTCACCTTGTGCACAAGCAACATAAATCCTTTCAGGAGGCAAAGAGTAACCTGAGAACGTTCTACATACGCTACATTCTCCTTTTCCTTGCAAGGAGGGCAACGTGTCTTCCAATGTGCTGACCCGTAACAGCCATTCCTACGCTGACCTTAGCTAAAAACTTCCTACACACAACTCCTAAGGGAAGACACTCTTGCAAGATGCAGAACATAGATGGCTTGTGACTCAGAGCCACATATACCAATACAGTAAAAAAGCCAGTAAGACCTTGTATCGGTATTGGTTGTGCGTTAACGCCATCGGATGTGACAAAATGATCTCCCTTACCACCAAAGAGGGATGGGTGATTACAGGAGATTTGTCTGTCGCCCGAGAATTCAACTCCTATTAAACTATCCTATACTCTCCTTATGCATAAGTAGACTCAACAGCGCTACATTAATTTTTGAGAGATTTCCCACTCACAAGACTGAATGAATCAGAAAAGAAATCGCAGGAGGGATTGCTCACAGAGTTGGATCTTACTGAAGCCCTCCACCAGATGCAGTCAGGAGGCAGGGCTACTGCTAGCTTTAATGTTGGCGGTGTACCGCACAAATTGCCATGGCCTCACATTCATAGAGGTTATTCAGTGTGGTGCCGCCCAACAGTGAACGAAAGGTCCCAGAAGCTTATGAGCTCTTAACAAGGGTTGGCCATGACGGACACCGTCTTCAGTAGTCAAGTATAACTGTCCTTGTGTTTCATGATGTCTTGCTAGGTAATCAAGATTTGATTTTGCTTTACCCTGGACCCTTTCTTTCTAGTTTCATAAATCTGCTTTCAGATTAAATATTTTCTATATTAAGAGTTGCTTGAAGACCTTGCGGTTTCCAGAGAAGTATTCTGGAATATCAATTTCAATGGAAAACAACTTTGAACTGTTACTTAAACTTAGTGGTTACCACGTTGGAATTATTGCATATTGTTTGAACTTCAGTTCATTTGTGGAGTAACAGAAAAGTTCCTATTTTCAACCATCATTATTATGGTATGCATATGTGAGGAGCATGCAAGGTACAAGTGGACAATGGGCAGTGATGCATGTATGTTAATGATAAGGGATTATAAAGAAACAATGTTAATGATTTAGCAGTTGTGTTACAGACAAATCTGAAAACAAACTATCCCTATCAGAGGACGCAGACATTTCAATTAACAGTAGTTATCTTAGAGTGAGGAACATTAACATGCGTCCTTGTGATTACTTTTATGTTGCTACATTTATGTTTCAGTGATACATTTTTAAAAGTCCACTTGTAAATACAACACCCTAGCAGCACAAGTAGGATTTAACCTACCAACACAAGTAGTAACTGTGACGCATGCATCACCCATGACTTACTTGGATATAATCATATTTGCCAATGGTCATTCCTAACATGCTACAGGATTATATCAGGGAATTCTGGATGTCTCCCCTTGGATGAACACACACAAAAATCCACATTGTATATTTAAAAAAAAAGCTTTATTAAATGTTCATATCTAATTCTAGTGCAGATATAAATTAACATTATTGCAGAACTTGAAATAATAATTAAATAGGAAATGCACACAGGAAAAGATGTCACAAGTTGACCGCATATCAAGTGATATTCAGTAGATGAAAGCAGTGATTGAATTGATTGCTTGATGGAATCATGTAATTCCTTATTCAATAGCCAATGTCTGCAGGAGCACAAAAAAGTGCCATAAACATGTTTTGTAGATGGCCTTAAACACTTAAACCGGTTGCTCGTTTTAGTCTGTTTTTCAGTCTGTAGCTTTGCTGTGGAAAGCAATGTCCATGCCTGTCTCTGTGCCGTCTTGTCCCTGGGAATGAGCCAGATAAGACCAACAACAATGGTGCTTAACGGTATGTAATGCTTACAATGTAAGCGTTACCAAAATGGACATAACAGCATGGGACGTTACAAAGCAGGTAAGTACGAAAAGGGGCTTTTTTCAGTACTTCACAAAACAGGATTTTACCTCACAAAGTCTTTTAACTTATTATTTATTAAGGGAAATAAGGGGAGTTAAGAGGTGTAAGTAATTTTAAAGGTTCAGGGATGGTTAAGGGTACAGGTTTGGCTAAGGGTGGGGGGGATAGTAAGACTTGGCGGTTTTTGGGGTTCAGGGATTGGGAAAAGTAAGTGTAAGTAACAGGCTTTTAGAGTTCAGGTTTAGGGATGGGTGTGGAGTAGTAAGGATGTTAAGAATATGGAGTGGTAAGGGCTTTTTAGGGTTAAGGGGTGGGTAAGGATATGAATGGAGTGCTAAGGGTATATATATTTTGTGTGTATGTGTTTGAGGGTATCCACCAAGAAGGGTTACAGTTAAATGGGTTGTAAAATACAGTGTAAAACAACACGTACATGTTGAACAAGTCAACACATATTACATACATGGCATAGGCATGTGTTGTAAAAGCATGCACTGTAAAAACTGACAATCGCGCTTGACCTTCATGAAAGTTACTGCGCCTCCATGCCCTCTTGTACATTTTGGAAATCTCTCCCTTAAGATGTTGACTCATCAGACTTATATATAATGTTCAACTTCATTACAAAAAGATATGTAGTTATGATTTAAGATGTAAGGAGTGTAAAAATAATATGTGAATTTCTCCGGCACATTTGTCTAAATCTGTCATGCTTTATAGACCACACTATATAAACACAACATATGAGCTGGTGATGAACCATCTTCCCATATGAAAGCATTACATTATATAAAGAATATATGTTATGAAATTACTGATATGTGGATTCCTGAAGGATTACATGCATACATGAAATGAATACATTCATGCCATGAGAGGTTTAAATGCAAGAACATTCCAAAAACACATGACAGGAAGTCCCCTTCATATCAAGAAAACAGATCATTGTGTTTTCAGAGCTAAATTCAAGGTCTATCACTGTCGCTGTGACAGATGCTGAGCCGTCATCTCACATTACTATAGATATCTTATTTGGTCGGAACCTTGTCACACATTAAAATTCACTGATTTATTTCCCACACCAACAGATCTTTCTGAATTGTCCAGCTATCTTGAATCTTTTATATATTATTTATGGTTGTTGACTTGTCACCACAAAGGATATTGAGCTAGTTGAACTTATCTTACTCTCAAAATGTCGGTTGGAAGTCTCAGAATCAAAGGTGCATTTCCCCTTGAGTCTTTGACTTCTTCACTTGTAAAGCACAGTCTTTTCATAAATGGAACATAAATGGAACCAGTAATTAGGTCTCTTTCAGGCCCATTGGGGTATTCTGTATGCCTCATGTCTTAAAACCACCTACCACTGACCTCTATATGTTTTGCGGCTAATCTACCTGTTACTCAGCAAAATTGGCTGAAAATTAGAGAAAAACACGTAGAGTAAAGTAAAAGTGACAGTCTGGTAATGGGAGGCAAGAACTGGTCATGTCTTCCAAGTGCATTAAATCCAGAGTGCTGCTTTTGATACCAATTGGAAATCATGCAGTTGATATGTTGCTGGCTTAGAGAGTCCTACCCTTGAGGATATTGGAAGAAATGTTAATGATGCTTTAATAATATACGTTTAAGAGAGATGGTTGACAAAGAATTTTTATACAAATAAATGTAACATTTTTTCTTGTTTAGAAACTACATCTATAAAAGGAAGACATTTGCACTTTGCTGAAGTCAAGTTTGAACTGGACAACAACAAAACCCTTATCTCCTTTACAATTTGCTTTGATTATTTATTCTTTTTTTAGCTTCGTGAATTTCTAATTTGTAATTTCTATTTTTCTTCTTGCAATTTTGAATTCTTATTGTCTACGTTATTTGATGTTCTAATGACGCAATGTGATACATTCTCTAATGCGGTTTTACTAGTTGCAAGTGGTATTCATACTCAAGTAACTAAGTCTACATTTAAGAAAGGCAGTTTGTAGATTTAGATACGGTCTAGGGCTTGCTTCCTCAAATATTACCAAACAATAATTGTAAACATCAAACAAATCGCGTGTTGGTTTAGGCTCTTGAGCTAAATTTGGATTTAATTAATGGTAAACCAAATGATCTGTAAGTGGCAGAGAGGAACTCAAAACTTGTTGATTAATTATGTCTTCATTATATAATTAGGATATAAGCATGTCACAAAATTAGAAATTAAATCTAATGCTTGGAGCGATCATCAGCTTTGACTGTCAGTATGTATGGTGCTTCATTATATCGAGCACAACCCTTCCAAATTATGATGTCATTCTAACCTTTTATAAATATAAAATAACAATCTGGCTGATGATTTACTTTGGTTGCAACAATCTGTTTGTGATATTAATTTGATTCAAATTGAGATCATTAAGGATTTTCTTTGTTTTCTAAAACAGTTATTGTTAAGGATGAAATAGTCTATGTAAACCACAGATTTGTCTATGGGACGTTTAGCGCCACCAGGGAAATTGTGGTGCAGGTATCCTTTCAAATACTGATCATCTGAGGAGAAATCAAACCCACAGTGCCATATTCTGAGATAGATAATGAGGGCTCAGTGCTTTTATATCAGTAGCTACAGAGAATTGGAAAAACATGCCTCTGGTATGTTATGATGAAGGAATCAACCCTGAATCACAGAAAAGTCATATATAGAACATTTAAAGTAAAATCTGACATACATGTTCTGACAACCTGTTATAACAAATCATGTACAACAACATATTGTTGTCAAAAGCAAAATGTAACCACAACATCCACTTTACTTCTCAAGCTGCGTGTGTGCTGTATCGTGAATGAAGTGGAAACGTGAGCATGGGGAGAAGGCTAGAAGACCTCTTTTTGCTCAACTATGTCAAAGGTGATCATTTTGATAGATCAACTGAGCAATATGCTTTCCCACCTTCAAATTTCCTAAAAGAAGTTGTAGAATTTTTCAAGCGTCTCTATGATTCGGATCATGCTCAAGCTTAAGAAAAAGGAGAACAGTTGTTGTCAACTGTTTCACGTCTTAAACTATACCTGGAGGGGAGTAATGAGTGGAAGGCTACATCACAGAAGATGACATAATATGGGGCATTTAAGACATGAATTCAGGTAGAGTGCCAGAAGAGAATGAAGTTACTGCTGCACTCAGTAAGAAAGAAAAACAGGGACAGGCAAACCTGCTTTACAGGGTATTTAAAAAAATCAGAGTCTCTGGACACTAGGCATCCTGAGTTCAGTCAGGCAATGATTTTGTTGGTGGCCACCCTGGAGAAAGACCCTCTTGTGGACTTGTATTTCAGGTCCAGCTTTTTAAATAGCACAGACATAAAAATACTGACCAAAATCCTTACAAACAGATGAAAGGCTATGACCCTTAATCATCCTACGCAAGTGGCCCTTGTTTCAACCATATGTCACAGAACAGTACAAGAACAGTGCTACGCCTATTGGGGCGGGTGCAAAGTGATCAAGATAATAAGACTGCAGTGTTCAAAGAAGGTGAGGGAGCATTTGAGTTTGTGGTATCTTGGTACCATTTCAGAGAGCTGATTTAGTCAAGAAAGTCCACTGGCTTTACTCAGCCCCTGTTCCCTGAAAAAATGTGAGGTTTTTTTTTTTTGGTCTGAATAGGGGTGCCTCTTAATCCTGTCATTATTCCTCCTAGCACTGAAATGATTGGCAGGGGCAGTATGACAAGCTGAAAGCATAGGAACACCTGTTGGAACAATGAAGATCTTACTGTATTCAGACAGCAATTGCCTCAAAATTAAGTCCTCACCAGTACCTAAGATTAATTCAAACACACCTTCCATCACTTTCTTCTTTGTTGCAGTAGAAAGCAAGATTAAAAGTTATACACCACATGACATCTTGAGGCCTGAGACTCTCGCCCACAAATGATCCTAATATACAGCACATCTATTAGCACGGATTAGTCACCTCCTCCTTGCTAATATAAAACTGGGCCGAAATTGAAAAACATATGTTGTCCTCCGTGAATGGATTAGATACATTGCATGATATGGCTAAAACAATAGCTTAAAACTTAAATCCTTGTATACATTCATCTGTTCGTACTCCGCAATCTCTAATTATTACACAGATAATGTTCTGTAAGCGTCTCCAATCTTAGGGACATATATGGAAGAATATTCAGGTGTGGAAGACAGCCCTTTCTGTGAAAGGAATGGTCAGATAGCACTTTCCGAGATCGGTACTGGAAAGGACTTTTACAACCTTTTACACATATTCGCGATGTATGCCTTGCTACTTCCCAACTGTGGGGGTACCATTGGTTATAGCACTTTTTTGAGCTCTAGGTTGGGATTACCCTATATAAACTCGCTGCCTTCACCATATCCTAGCTGCGCATTAGGGGTCAATTGAAGTTGTTGGTCTTTATGGTACGATCATTAATATTCTCTTCTTGGTGACAAGAACTCTACTGCTTAACCCCTGGTGGCTGGAAAAACTGATATAGTAGGCAAAGGAGGAATGGTCAGACATGCTGGCTCTACACAAAGGACTTAGAGCACCAAGGCTCAAATTTATCTTCTACGAAATCCCGTGTGACTGGCATTGGTTGTCATAGAGTCTGTGTTCTGCTACGCTTTGCCCTTATATGGCCACCTGAGGATAAAAGTATCGCAACTGTGACATTTTGCATATAATATGACCGCCTTTATTACTGGTCTCAAATGTGAACAAGCTTTTGGTGGTTTTCAGTTTCTTATGTTAGCCTCACTAGTCATACTACCTGATATGTTGCCAATTGCAGGCATGATTAGTCCATGGAGGAGGTGTTTTACTACATTCTTGGCCAGTGCCAAAATTTACATGCTGCATCAATGGTAATCTGCATCACCATCAACATATAAAGACTGAATTTGTGAACTAATAATCATGGGTGAAGCTAAACGGCTAATATATAAACAAGTTAGTCACTGTATCCCACCCCATGTTGATCGAAGGACTACACCACAATGGCATCTAAGGGGATGAGCACAGAGGATCTGCCTCCCACCTTTCACCCCTGAGCCCAAGGAGATCACCTGCAGTGCCCCCCCCCCCCCGGGCTCATCCCTCAGCCCCACATACTTCAACATATATATGATCCTCTCACTCACCCATGACCCCTCCACCACCAGAACCAATTTCTACATATGCATGGAAAGCCTTGCTGACCGGGTGAAAAACAACTGCCTGCAGCTGAACACAGACAAGACGGAAGTACTGATTTTTGGCAAAGGCAGCAACACATGTAATGACTCCTGGTGGCATTCTGACCTAGGAACCGCACCCACTCCCTCCGACCATGCCAGAAACCTCTGAATCATCATTGACAACAAGCTTACCATGAAATCACAGATCAACGATATCTGCCTGCTTCCTCACTTTGCTCATGCTGCGTAAGATCTTCAAGTGGCTATTCCATGAGATGCACTGTGAGACAGGCTCTTGTCTCCAGCCGACGACTACGGCAACACCCTCTACATAAGACTTGCCGCACACTTCCTACAGAGACTTCAGACCATGCAGAACACCACAGCCAGACTCATCCTCGGCCTTCACTGATGAACCCAAATCACACCGCACCTCAGGCAACTCCACTGGCTCCCTGTACAGAAGGGATGCCAATTCAAGCTGCTGGCCCACACTCACGAGGTTCTACACAACCAAGGACCAGCGTACATTAACCGCCGCCTGAACTTCCACCAACCGTCGAGAAGACTATGCTCTGCCTCCCTTTTACTTGCCCATACTCCCCGCATCTACTGAAGGAAAGGTGGTGGAGGAGGCTCCTCTCACATCGCAGCAAAAACCTGGAACAGCCTTCCCACGCACCTCTGGACCATCACCTCACTCCTGCAATTCCAAATGGCCCTCAAGACCTGGCTGTTCAAATAAGCCTCCAGGACCTGCAAAGGCCTGGATAACCTATCGGGTGATTAACTACACTTTATATATCATGATTGATTGATTCAACTACTAGGAGCCTGCATTTAAAAGGATGTCAGGATCTTCCCTTTCGACAATAGACTCTTAGGCCCTCATTCTGACCTTGGCGGTCTTTTCGCAAGACCGCTGAGTTACCGCCGCGGTGAAGACCGCCGACCGCGGCGGTGTGCCGCTGTGCGCATTCTGACCGCTGGGAGCGTTCCGCCGGAAAACCGCCAGCAGCCACACTGGCGGTCGGCGGGAAAGTGGAGACTGGTCAACCTCCACCGCCACGCCAGCAGAACACCGCCCACAGAATTACGACCCACATTTCTGTGTGGCGGTCTTCTGTTGGCGGTCTTCTGTTGACGGTCACGTCCCTATGGCTCCCGTCGCCTCCCGGAGGACCAACGCACAAGGTAAGTTGATCGTCCGTGAGGGGAGGGGGTGGGGGGGTGTTGTGTGATGTGGGCGTGCATGGGGGTGTGCGTGTGAGTGTGTAGAGGGGGTGTGTGAGTGCGTGTATGCGGGCGGGGGGTGCTGCTGTGTCTATGGGTAATGTGTGCTGTTCGGCAGGTGCGCATGTCGGCATGTATGTGTGCGGGTATGTGTCCCCGTTGTGTATGTGTGTGTAGGGGGTGTGTATATGTGCATGTTGGGGGTGTGTGCATGTCGGGGTACATGTATGTGCATGTCGGGGTGGGGGTGGGGAGGGGGTTCGTACCACCTCTGGGGGGTGGCAGGGGGGTGGAGGGTGTGGGGGGAGGACTCGGGTGGGTAGTGGGGGGTGGGGGAGACCCCTATCAGTGCCAGGGAAGGAATTCCCTGGCCCCGATAGTGCTTACCGCCATGGTTCGCACGGCGGTTCCCGCCCGCAAGAAACCGCGGCGGTAGGCAGGGTCATAATACCCTTGGCGGTCTTGGGACGACCGCCGGGCCGGAGTGCGCAAACTCCAGCCCCGCGGTCATGACCGCCGCGGCGGTCGGAGTGGAGAAGTAGCGGTCGGTCGCGGCGGGGACCGCCGCGGTCAGAATGCCATTTTTAATACCGCCGGTCTGTTCGCGGTCCGACCGCCGTCTCTCCGCCGACCGCCAGGGTCAGAATGAGGGCCTTAGTTTTGTATGACACTTTTCTTTTTCATAGTCATCTTTGTACGTCCTCTTGTTTGATCATGCTATCGTCTTGGTTGATTCTGAGACACATATTTGATAATCTGGCCATTTGTTGTAACATTGCCTGATGTTTACTGACCGCATATCCATTTGCTCACCATATGTATTTTTATTTACCTGCCTTTCTATTTTCATAACTACTTAGCCCTATCCCTTCTGATATTCTCAACCTCATTACTTTCACAGCTCATCTGTCCTTCGTTGGTGAAGGACTGTTGATTGATACAGCATTTTTAGAAATAGAAATTCAACCAACTTTCATCACAGGCATCATTAGTCTCTAACAGAAATCAACAAACTCCAGGAAACAGGCCATATGCAATAAGACATGCAAAACTGTGGATACATCCCTCTCAACTTTCACCTTTTCTAGTCTTTGGTTTTTGAACATTCTTTAGCCAGACCCACTTACATCTTTAAATGAACTTGACCTTACTCTTACTAGATGGTGGTTCATGAATACTGCTTACTTAAGGTTCATGGGCAGAAGGACTCAGTATTACGCTGTTTTGTGATTACTGCCATAATGTTTGCTTGTGCTTAACTTAATAAAATTGTTTTAAAAAGGGTTACTATTTGTGAGACATTGCCTTGCTAATTAGAATCTTGTTGGTAATGCACGCAGGTCAACATACACTGAAGCGTTCAAATTTGTTAATGGTTCTGCTTACGGCTAGTTGTAACCATTGCTTTCTTTAAGTAATTGCCTTGAGCTGCTACTTAAGACTGAGCCTCAATACTGCCGATAATAATAACCACGTGGCTTCTTTTTAAGTAGACATCTCTTTATGCGAATTCTGTTTGCCATTTGCCACTTTAACACGTGTTTTTGAAGATCAAAATTCTGAGCTGACTCACTTATATCAATGTATGAAATTAATAATGCCCTGTACTCAGTTTTTGATCCCAGTGTTCAAAGTAGGATTGTAAATATTGCATAATAATAATAATCTGGATGGCCTTTTACCCTGTTGCTGTCGGGGATCTAGCAAAGTTCAGAACAATCTGTCACATACTCTAGCAAAGTTCAGCGCAAGGCAAGGTAATGGGGTGGTCACTCTATGCAGGGACAAAGGCTTTCCAGAGAAGGGGCTAAATATAAACAAGAAAGTACCTGAAGGCTGGGAGGAAAGCAGGACTGAAGCTGAAGACTGACGCGGATTGAAACTGGCAGTGAATAGGGACCTAGGAAGTCTGCAGTGGAACTTATGATGGCAACATGAGCACAAATAACAGGAATGTGAAAGAGGAAATCAGTAAACAAGCTATCATAATAGTTTGTCTGCTCCTCTGAAGTGATATCTATGTGAGGTGAAAAAGATCTTGCAAGGGGCAGAATAATCTCAGAGTTCAGGGAGGCACCCATTAACTCATATGGAGAAAAAGTGGTTCTTTGTGCCAAAGGCACATGCCTTTGAGTTTAACTGGGACCCTTGGAAGCAATGAAAATCAAGGTAAAAATATAATACACAAGAAGACAAGGAAAACAGTGGATGGTACACACAAAGAGGAACTTGGCTCAGGGAAAAGCTGGACTGGAATAGAGGTCAAGGTCAAGACTGGAATACACTAAAACTGTGAATACTGGGAGTCTGCTCACTAGCTAGGACAGAATGAGAATGTGCAGTCAGAACAGGAACATGGAATATAAGGCGTGGAATCTGTATATGCAAGTCATGTCTGGATATGTGCAATGAAAACTAGGAACAAGACAAACACAAACCAAGAGGCAGGATAAATGATCGACAAGCAACAGACACAAATAACTAGTCAGAAGAGGGAAATAGACTCAAACAATAATCAAAACAGAAATCAAAAGCAAGCCTGGAGTCAAACAGCAGAATAAGAGCACAAGGAGACTGCAGCAAGGTAGTTGTGATCTTCTGCACTCTTGGCTCACCAGGCAGAAACAGCTGGAGGCTCAGGAAAGGAGTACAGGTGCAGGAAGGGACCCAGATGAAAGGAATCCGTGAACCACCAATACTGGAGAAGCAGCATTAGGACATGGAAAGGAGAAGAACAGGGAAACCATCAGTTACAAGACAGGGCACAGGAAAGCAAGGACAGTGTATGGGTCAGAGCCAAGAGAGTGAAAAGTCAGAAGGCAATGATAAAGAGGTCAGAAAGGCCATGAGATCCAGGAATCAAAAGAGAAATAGATTACCACCATCAGGGCATGATCAGTACATGGTTTGGAGACACAAACTACGGAGACCATGACGCATCAGGATGGTGGTGCGGAAGCCTGGACTTGAACATGAAGTGCATCTGGGAATGCAAGTTGTAGATGTGTGTAGAATCCTATTCAAGAATAAAGACAGGACCCTAGAGGGCCTTTGTGAGTGCCACCTAGTGGCCAGATGGTAAAATCCTGACAGTTGCTGCTGATGATCTTCTAGGGAAAGACCATCAGTCATAATTGTTTTCATTTGAGTTCCAATTCTGTTTCTAATTAAATTGGAGTACTATTAGTAGTGTCTGGTCTGACATAGATTATCAGCTATGGAAATGTTGTCTACACTCAGAACTTTATCTCTAGTTACAAATTAATGCACTGGCTAATTGAGCAAACATTGGAAAACATTATTAAGGCTTATAAGGGGCAAGGTCAATGGAATGCATGGCTGTAAATGGAGGATAGAACTGTATATACCATTTTGGTTGGTAATCTCAAAGGGGCTTACCTTTCAATAGCTTCTGCTAAATTGAATATTCCAGAATGTTGGGTTTCTTATTCATTATTGCTTTTTTTGCTCCTTTTTATTATAATGTAGACCCTACTGAATGAATTTTGTAATCCCTTCATATAACAGTATAAGAATAGAGCCAATGAAATCTACTAGGCCTCCTGGGCCTGTCCGAATCCCTCATGTGGTGCTGTTGTGAAAGATCTCTTACATATAGTAGTAAATTATATTATTAATCATTTTCATTGTGAAAACTAATAATCTGATTATTGCTCAGGAGCTAATATTAAACTAATTATTTAAAAAGAGCTTGGTTCAAACTAGGGATATATAGGTTGCTATCCTTAATGGATACACCAGCAAAATAATTCCTGTAAATCCTGTTAGGTCATTTTCAGCATTAGTCATATTTTACAGATTGATTCTTATTGAGTCAATAGACTCTTGTCTCATGATTGTCAGACATTGTCAGACTCCATCACATTTTCGCACTTTGATGTGGCAATCATTTCTAGAGAGTTAGGACAAATAAATATTTAGGCCTAGCTTTCCCTAGTAAATTGGGCAAGTTATTTTAAGCTTGTTTTCTTCCATATTTCTGCCTCTTCCTGTGGACTAGTAGAGTTGGGCTTAATGTAAGATGGGATTTCTCTTTCCCCCATAGTGCCAGCATTTAAAGCCAAAGCTCCCCACAAGCTTTGTATGGGCTGTTATTTGTTAATATGACATTACATCTTGCTCTGTACTAGAAAGTCAGTGTTTAGAATGTTTTTATGTCTTCTCCTTGTTCAATAGTGTAAGTGTTTTAGGAGGAGTTAGTGCTCACCGATTGGTTAATTACAACAAGTGCTGAGATTTCCTGTTTAAGTTAAAAGCACTAAGACAAAGTTTTGGAAGAGGGTCTTCAGGTTTTCTATTTGTGCAGTAATAGAAGCTCTCAGACTCAAGTTGGGTCTCATGATTCTGAAAAGGACCATGAATAGGTACTGATGCCACTCCAACCTGGTCACTTCCCTATCGATCGTCCACAATGTTTGATCATCATGAATACGAAAGGGTAATAGGAAAAGAGAGAACAGCTGTTACAGATGTTATCTGAGCCATCTTCTGAGGGAACAGCTCACTGCAGGTAAAAATAAAAGAATTACAACAGATTAATATTAATATTCATTTCATAGTATGCTCATCCAATGCATTATTTTTGATATTCAATTCAGCCCACCATTCACATTTTGCTGTAACAAATCATTGTTAAGGATAATTGTAGTAAGGCTCATTCATTGTTTTTCAATTATTTGCCCACCATGTGTAGGCCTCGCCTAACCATGTTAATATCAGTGATCATGACACTTTGTTTTCAGGTGCTTCACAGGGGCCCATGCTGGAGTTTTCTTTTTAAATAAGTAGCATTTGTTTTACAAAGCTTTGGAACCTTCATGATGTTTAACCTAGAGACAATCTTGTGATTCTAAATGGTTTATTTTTTAAAAGTGAGATTGCTTCTCCTTCTGCCCATCCGTCATATGACATTTCTAACAAAAACTGAGGTATACTTTTTAAATCCACTTTTTTTCTTAAAGTTGTCTTTACTTAGGGAGAAATCCTTACACGTTATTTAACTCTCAATGTTACTTTAGGGGCTTTTGCCAACAAGCATTGGCAAAGCCAACAAATCTCACTTTTAAAATGCAAGGGCTAAGCTATTGACTTTGCAAATGCTTGTTTGCAAAGCATAGTGAGTAATATGTTAAGTAAAATTCAAACTAGTTGGCGGTGCATTGCATGCAGAGGTGGTGGTGGCTATCCATCTTGGATTGATTTGTCTTTATGCTGGTTTGTCATCATTCATGAGAGGCCCTATTGTAACAAAGAAACACATTTTCTGATGATAAAACATTTCAATTGGCCACCAGTGTTTGTTCATGTGTTGTGATATCATGATGCATGCTTATGTGTTGTAATGTACTCAAGGCCATTTTGGCCATTTTAAAAGTTTCATTTACTGTTTCAAGATGACGACAGCCGTTTTTGAATGGTGAAAAAGTATTCACAGGAGTGCAAAAAAAAAAAGGAGTGAGCTGCCCGGTAGCAGTATGCACTTGCCATGCCCTCTCAAAAACAAATATAAATTTTAGAAAGAAAACTAATGAAAGGGCAGGAGAAGGACAGAGGAACAATAGCAAGGGAATGAGGAGGTAGCAAAGTGGAAATCAAAGAAGGATGGGGGAGGGGTGGCAAAGCAACAGTGGAACATTTCATGTGGATGAAAAACAGTGAAAGATTAGGGATAGGATGGGAGGGTATTTAGAAGACAATGTTAAATGTGCATTATGTCCTTATGCGGCTATTGGCTCTCCGCCCAGAGCAGCAACTGCCGTTTCTGGCATCCTCAAGCTCAACCTTCCACAAGTTGACTACATCACAATGTAGTAATCCCCACACATACTCCCCCTTAGATAACAGCAAAGAAATATGCTAATTGAAAACATTAATTGGAAATGATAAAACAATAAAAGCACCCCCACGAAGTCTGCTATACAGAGATAAAGTACATATGTAAAATAGGAGACCCAATTATAACAATAAAAAAAACATCACAACAAATTGACATGAATAAGAAAATAGCACGGATAACAATAACAGGATGCTTTAACCCATAGGATAATCTTTATAGTGTACATGTATTTTCTTTGCTGTAGTCGAAGTACTCTTATTAGAACTACTCTGGGCCTTCTCCACAACTCCAGTCGCTTTGTTCTTGATTTCACTGCATCCATTACTAGTTATCACCCTAAATGTCAAAACTCTCCCTTGAACTTAATCTGGAATGCACCATTAGAGTTTTTCCAGAAGGCACTACAGAAATCTTACTCTTGTTCCACTGCTTTACCCCCCTTCAACCATTACAGCCTGGTCATGTACCTTGATTATTTTCAGTGCTCTAAACCCTCCATGTCCACTTTGTGCAAGGGTAAGTGCCCTTTTCTGTAAACGGTTTGGGACAACCAGTAATACCTTCTGACTTAAAATTCCATCAACTTATGGCAGTTCATTAGCAACCTCTGCAAATTAAACATGAGTTTCATCCACACACTTACTATTAGGCCATGGGTCTTCAAACTGGGGGGTGGGCCCCCCTAGGGGGTCCTCAAGTGATCCCGGGGGGGGCCCAGGCTCTGTCCAAAAGAAAGATTATGCAGATAATAGTGCTTTGTTTTAAGCAGAAAAATGTTTATTACATTTGCAACAAGTTAACAGAACTTAACTGCAATGTTTAAATAAGTCCAGACGTATTTAAACATTGACAACCTAATAGAATGGTTATGAAAATTTCTGAGGCTGGGCCCGATGATTTATTTTTTCACACTGGGGGTGGTGAGGGGGGTGCAGCATTAACAAGTTTGAGTACCACTGTATTAGGCCAACCTTGGACAACATAATCCAGTACCTTACACAAAATCTCGTCTTCCCCAATTTCCTGTAACAATTCAGCCCTACACAAAGCGCTATCAAACACTTCATCAGCTGCATTAATCCTACAAACAGTTTCCATTACCTCCATATTTCCCTGACTTTTATTCTCATCACTATTTAATGATTAGCTCGACAAGGAATCAGCAGCAAAATTCTTCGCACCTAAAACATGTTCTAACTTGTATTGAAATTCCTCCATATGATAGTGCCACTTTGCAATGCAGGATGTAGCGCTCCACCTACCGCATGTATTGAACAAATCCACTAGAGGTTTATGATCTGTGTGCAGGATAAATTCATTGCCTCAGAAAAAATTCTTAAACTAATCTACACTTCATATTGCCAGAGCTTCTTTCTCAATTTCTGAATAAGTACGTTTTGCTCCAGGCAATGCTCTTGATGCAAAAGCAATACTTTTTTCACAGCCATTTATATGTTGCAGTATTAAAATGGCACCCAACCCAATATTACTAGCATCAGTCATTACACTACTCGTGAATTTCAAAAGGCTTCAATGTTTGAACCGACACAATTTTTTATGTGGACAAAACCATTTGTACATTCTCCAGACCACTCATACTTAACATTCTTTTTCAATAACACTATTAAAATGGCTATTTTGCTGGCAAATTGTGGAACAGATTTGGCTCAACAGATGAGGGGCTTCTCAATATTTTTAAATTAAGTTGAATACCTTTAGCAGCTACATCATGACCAAGATAATCAACCCCTGATTTTGCAAACTTATATTTATTTTATTTCAGTGTCATTCCACTCTTCATCATGTGCTTACCACACATGCCAACATGGCATCATGTTAACGCTTGTCCCTGCCATAGATTAGGATGTCACCCTGAAAGCATTCTACTCCATCTATATCTCTAAACACATTCATCACCGTCTAGAACACAGAGGTTGCTGATGCCATACCAAATGGCATACAAACATAACAATATGCCCCTTCAGGTGTAACAAATGATGTAGGATGTTTTGAGTCTTGAGGTTCAATTTGATGACATGCTGCAGACATATATAGTGATGTAAAAATTGAAGCTTCCTTTAATGTTGCCAACAGTTCAATAATATTGGGTAGTGGCTGGTGATCAACCCAAATGTTATGATTTACATCACGTACATTTATAAATAAACATAGCAATTTATCAGTCCTACATGCCAGCACCTCTCGTGACAACCATTTGGAACCCACAGTATGTTCAATAATGAACACTGAGCACAGTTTCTCACGTTCCTCCCTCAATTCTTAAACACAAGGATTCTTGGCATGGTTTCTGTACTATAGGAATGGCATTACTCTTTAAAACAATACAATGCTTGAAATCCTGATATTTACCAAGGCAATCACAAAACACCTCAGGATATTTGTTGATCAATTTCCCTTCATCCAAGCTATCATCCATTGTCACAGCACCTAAGCATGATGGGGATCATGAATTATGTTGAGGTCACCTTGATTGTCCCACCCAACAAAATAGAACCATTCCTGACCAAATAACATCCGATCTAGTTTATCTTGGAATTCAGTTACAGCTTCAAACTTTCCCACAACCTCAATTCCCTTGCCTCCATAAACAAACAATTTACTGAATTCTGCTTCACTTATTAATGTAAAAGACAAACCAGAATCAGCCATGATAGTGACCTTGTGACCAATATCTAATAGATCACAATAAGGTTCCTTTTGTCTATTTGTCGGATAACAACATCATCTTCGCTAACCATCAATATATACCCATCACACTCATGCAAATCCTTCTCCACCACTTTACTCTTCTGAGACAAATTATGTTTCCTATTAAAATTGCTCATCTTGCACACTTGGGAATAATGCCCTTCTTGTTACACTTGGAACATTCTGGATTCAAGGAAGAAAACAGACGATGTTCATTTTTGCACTGGAATATGCCATCACAGGCGATCTTTTAAGTTGCTTACCTCAGCCTTTCACCATAGATTCGTTATTGTTGGGTCTATATACTGCTTTCAGTTCTTTGCATAAAGAACTTGACCGAACAGCAGAAAGTTCCCTCGTACATAGTTCAGATTGTTCAATGCTTTTTCGCTAGCGTGATAGCTGATTCCAAGCTAGGATCTTCAGTAGACAATAATCTTTACTGGATTCTTTTATTACGTTCTTTTCTATTAGCTGATCATGAATAATCTCACCTTTCAAGTCAAAGTAATTGCAGTTAACAGCTAAAGTATGCAAAGCTGCAACCAAATTGTCCACGGACTCCCAGGGAAGTTGTTAATGCTGTAAAAATTTGTGCCTTTGAAGCAAAACATTGCGTTGGCGACAAAATCTCTTATGTAGTGTTTTAATTACAGGGGCATACTCATCTACTAACTCCTCCATATCTTTGTCACCACTCGTTGGTAGTCTGACAAGTTCAGCCAGCAGTCTTCAATATTGATTTTCCTTCTGGTCCCAATTTTTGAATTGGGAAGGTTTTCCTGTTTTTTAAAAATAAACTTACCCCATCAATGGCATCTAGGGAAGCTAAAAAAGCCTCTCACAATTTGCTCCAATTTAAAAGCAGAGTACCCGGAGTTCCCAAGAAGGGAGGTGGCAGAGAGACATCCTTCATGAGTGCCTTACACAAAGTAAATTATGCACACAGTGTGTGAGTTGCTGCCCGCCAAGGTCACGAAATTTCACAATAAGGGAAGTTTACAGTCCATTTTCCCAGACAAGGATTTATCATCAAGAAATATTCCGTATTCAATGTTTGTATGCTAGATTGTCATGTGTCGAAATATTGAACAGTAATTACTGTTAGACCTGATTATATCCAGCATCTAGTCCAATATGGCATCTGTACATTCAATTGTGCTTGTGCCCGTACTTCATCACTGATGCTTCCAAACTCCAGTGCCCAGTCCAAGATGATGCCTTCACGCACACAGCCAGCCTCAAGCACATACGTAGGATTGTTTGAAGCAGTTTACAGCAGGCAGGCCTGTGCAAGACACTCCACGTGATGGCCAAGCAATTCAGGCCCTTAAGATGGACAGTTTGGCAGAAGCATAAAATGCTTTGGGGGCAAGAAATCCTCCTGCCCCCCTCCCAGATGAAAGTTGACATGAAAACCGCCTGTAAAAGCAGGCATCAAAGGAGCTTCTTTCCCCAGGGAAGGCCCACAAACCACAAGGTAGATTCCTTACCCTTCAAGAGACCGGACGGTCCTTCTTTACAACACTGGGTCAGTGGGAACAGGGGAGCCAATGGCGTGCATCGTCAGTATTGAAAAGACAGCGGGGTAGGTATATGTAGTCTACAATTCGGAGACAGGCCCTCCGTGTGCTAAATTTCACAATCTATTTCAAGCCTGTCTAAGACATCTTGTAATGCAAGATTCTTGGTGACGAGCACACCTATTCCAATTTGAAACAATGTTGGACTATAATACACTGTTGTACTGTCTAATTATTTGCATACTCATCCATTAAAATATCCATTAACTATTTGTGCACCCCAAACATTTACTTTAACACCTCCACAACCTTTCTTGGCGAAAACATAGGAACGTCCCATGAAATGGCATGAATGTCAGGAGTATTTTTAAAGTTATATTGATACTTTTTAAAACAAAAATCTCTTTAATAATGTGGAGAACATAGTATCACATACATCTGATCATTAATCGCTGCTCTTATCATTGTTTATAATACGTAATCCAATTTTGTGATAAACAGAGAGTGAGAAAAGGAAGGAAGAGTGAGGAGAGAAGACAGAACTAAGAGTACAGCGGTGTGAGATAACCTATTAGGCATTCCGAGTGAGGGTGACTAATCCTAAAATAACTAATATCGCACGGAAGTGAGCCTGAGTAAGGAACTATTGGGTGGCGGGGAGCTGTGTTGGAGGAAGAAGAAGAGGAAGAAGGAGGGGGAAGGAAGGGAATGGCAAAAGTGGGGGAGCGCCCATGAGCAGGATTGGTGGGACAGGGGGTAGAGGTTACCCCTCTTTAGCGAAGGTAATGTGCTGTTTCGCAATGCCTATCACTGTGGTCAGCCAAAGGCATCTGGGAAGCGCTCCAATGCCGGCCTCCCATATGCAACGGCCACCACAGAATCAGCCCCTGTTCCATCTTCCAACAGTGTTTCTTGGACAGAGTCTCCCCCAGCCTGGACCCTCCCACCCGCTACGTAACATCTCAGGTGTATCCACTTATGCCTTACGTACTGTGTGGTACATTGTAGTTGGGGTGTAAGTTAGGGTGAGATTGTGGCGTATGTCTCCAGACCACAGGGTCCAGTTAGATCTTAATCAATGTCAGATGTAGGCATGTCAGTTGTTGTCGACCATGTGATCATGGCGGGTGGGAATCATCCTTAGCTTTGAGTGATGCAACCAAAGTGTCCCATACATCCATCCCCTTGATCTGTATTCCTCTGTCCTGGGGTGAGTGTAACGCTTGAGCCTCTGCCCTCGCCCACTTCAGCATATCTTTTATCCAGTGTCGAGTGTCTGGTACGGCTGGCGCTTTCCATCGCTATTAGGCGCTTGAATAATATAAATGCCAACTCAATGAATCTTTGTATTTGTTTTTTCCCCTATCGAATGTGGGCAGATACCCAATAAGCAAGAAGCAGGTGTGGGAGAGAGCAGACACTCGCATGTCTTGCCAGGCGCGCAGTAGCGGTGGGCATTCCCATGTCATGTGGAAAAAAGTTGCATCTGCCGCCCCACATCGTGGGCACTCCTGGGGAGATTGAGGGAACATGCGTTGTAGCCGGTGCAGGGATAGATAGGTCTGGTGTAAGTAGTTGAACTGGGTAAAGCGAAACCTAGGATTGCGAGACTCGGATTGCACCAAGCCGAGTGCCGTATCCCATTCTCATTGGTCCAATGGGGCTGAGAGAATCCTGTCCCACCTTGCCTTCGCCTTGGGCTGAGCTACCTTCGGGTTACCCAGTAGAACTTTATATATCTGGGATATACTGCAATGCCCACCCAGGCTGGAAAGCAGTTTGTGCAGTGCAGGCGATGTTGGAGGTTCCCTATCTCCGCATCGCCAAGTTCGACGCGTGAATTGTTGTAGGGCACAATATGTTAGAAACCATCCACTGTTTACATCGTATCTTGAGGAAAGTTTGGCATATGGCATCATACGACCCTCTAAAATATGTCCCCAATCGTTTGGATGCCCCTCTCGGGCCACTGTTGCAATTTGTGCTGTCTAGTCAGTTTAGAGATCCCTGGGATGGATAATAGTGCAATTCGGTATGAGTATGGGGGGAGTACGATTCCCGTCAAGTATATAGCGGCGCCAACACCAGTGAGCTATGTGCATCAAAGTATTGGTCTGGACGGCCGGGCTACAGCGATCCAACAACCATTGTATTATGTTTGTGCATCCTAGAGCGGCATGCACTAATTTTGCCTCTGAGTTCGGAGGGTCTTGCAACCAACGCCAGGCCCACTGTATTTGCGATGAAGCATAGTATAGTTTGTAATGCGGTGTGCCCAGCCCGCTTAATTCTAATGGTAGCTGCGTGGCAGTCAACGCTACTCGCCGGCGGCCTTCTCCCCACATTAAGTCAGTCGTAAGGCTATTTAGTGATGTGAAAAAATTGCGGGGTATCAGTAGCGGTAAAGCTGCGAAGTGATAAAGCATGCACGGTAGGATTATCATTTTGGCGATTGCTACCCTGCCCATGGGCGAGAGCGGGAGTGATCCCCAGAAAGGCAGAGATTCCTTTATTATTATTTATTTATGGAGCTCGCGTCCCAGGTTGCCTTCCCTCAGGTCAGCAACACCATGGTATATCTGTATGCCTAGATATTTAAAGGTTGTTTACGCCCATGGTATTGCATATGTCGGAGCACTGGATCGTAATTCCTCCGGTGTCGGCACTAATGGAAACAGACAGGATTTGGACCAATTTACCCGCAGGCCTGATATATCACTGAATCAATCCAATAGTTGTAACATACCCGGGAGCGAGGCTGTGTAGTCACGCAAGTATATCTGCGCATAGTGAGATGATCTGATAACCGTCCCCATGCAGTATGCCCCATTCCAGCACCCTCCTTCTGAATTGCGTGGAAAGTGGTTCCATTGCCATAGGAAATAAGAATGGGGTCAATGGACATCCTTGCCTTATGCCTCTGCCTATCGGAAACTCGTCCAAAATTATTCCGCCTGTTTTAACCAGAGTGACAGGGTCTGCGTACAGGATCTCTATCCACTTCAGGAAAACACTCCCGACTCCCAACCAGGACAGCGTCTCCAACAATAAAAGCCAACCCAACATAACGCCTTCTCAATGTCCAGAGAAACCGCTACTCGGTCGTGGTCAGACTCAGGTGTTTCTCTTATAGTCTGCGGTAAACGTCTGATGTTCATAAAAGTATTGTGCCCCGGGATAAAGCCTGATTGGTCTTTGTGAACCAAGTGTGACATCAGCTGAAGTAGGCGGTTTGCTAGGATCTTGCCTATCAACTTGCAATCCAGGTTCAGAAGAGAGAGGGGCCTGTATGAGCGGACATCCAGCGGGTCTCGCCCCGGTTTCGGTAGGACTACAATTACTGCCTCTCTTTGTGACCCAGATAACCTACCTTTCTCAAGCGCTTCATGTACCATCTCTACATATGGTTGGATTAGTTGTCCAGAGCATGCGCGGTAATACTCTGCTGGGAGTCCATCACTGCCCGTTGCTTTATTGCCCGCAAATTGTTGTAATGCTAATTGAACCTCTGCCGCACCGATGGGTGCATCTAATTCACCTTGCGAGTCAAAGGAAGTGCAACAAAAAATTCTGTCAGTTGTTGTGCAGATGGGGGAGGATGTGCTGCATATAAGGTGCTATAGTATCGTTGAAATGCATCATTTATTCCCACCTGGGTATTGGTCACTACTCCTGAGTCTGAACTTATTGCTCCTATTGGTCTATGTTGCTGTTCCTCCCGCACCAGCCAAGCCAGCATTCTACCCGAGCAGTCTCCCTCTGAGTGCGCTCTGGTTACGTAATAGCGATAATTGTATCTTCGTAGGCGCATTATGACCTCGTTCGTCCGTGCCCGTAGTGCCCGTAAGTCCTCCAGGGCCACAGCACCTGACGGCGTACCTTTCTCTGCTTCTCGGAGCTCAATCTCCAGCCTCCTCAACTTGTCTGATAGTAAGCACCGCGTCCCTCCCGCCGCTGACATACAGAGACCTCTGACCACCACCTTATGGGCATCCCACTCCAGGGCTCGTGACGACGCTGTCCCATGATTGAGTTTGAAATACGTTGAAACGTGCTCTGATAACTTGTGACGGAATGGTGGGTCTAACAGTAAACTTGGCTGTAGCCGCCAGGTGGGGATGCCCGTCCTCATTCTACCCCAACGAGCGGTACCTAGCAGTGGACAGTGGTCTGATATTGTTTTTGCAAGATAAGAGGTTCCCGTGAAAATGCTAACTAGTTCAATTGAGCAAAGCAGCAAGTCTATGCAAGTGTGAAGGCGGTGAACCTGGGAAAAGAAAGATATTCCCTATCTAGGGGATACAGCGTGTGCCATACGTCCACTAGTCTATGCTCTAAGATCCAGACCTGAAATGCTTGGAAAGTCTTCCTACAGGAAGCACCGTACAACGGGGGGTGTGACCTATCTTTAATTGTATGAGGTACTCAGTTCCAGTCTCCACCCCATATATATTGCAAGGTAGGACCTTGAAATAATTGAGGAGTGAGCGACTGGAGAAATTCTCCCTGTTTTGTGTTGGGAGCATATACGCCAGTGATAATGAGCGGTTTACCATCTAGGGAACCCTCCAGCTGTACATACCGCCTGTCTGCATCTACTCTGTGGTGGTCATCGGTATAGGGTACTTCTGGGGCAATCCATATTAATACTCCCTTGGCATATGCAGAAAAAGAGGTGCCATAAGCTAGGCCCTGCCATTTATTCTGTAGGCTGCATAGTTCCTCTGTTGTTAAGTGTGTTTCCTGCAGTATAGCAATGTGTATTTTGTGCCTTTTGAGATATGTGTAAATTCTGCAGTGCTTAATAGGGCTAGCCATACCTCGTACATTCCAGGTCATTATATTATAGGGGGACATTCTCATATGTGCTAGAGGTGACGTAGGTCTGGATACCCAGCCAGGAAGAGGATCTTGAACCAAGTATTACTATTTCCCCTGTTCCCATCCCACCTTCGCCCCCTCCCTAGAACCACACCGCATAATGTAAAGGAGAAAGGATAGAGAAAGAGAGTGGAAAGGAACTTAGAAGAGACTTCGTAGGTGAAGCTCAACTGGTAACGCTAAGGCACAACCGGTGTCCAGTGTATTAACTATCATGGGAAGGTCCTTCAGGTGTCCCCTTGGAGTGTGGGGGGCGTGGGGTCCGTTTCGATACGTCCCTTCATGACAGTCCCAGCCGGATAGTCATCGCCCCCACCATAGCCTGTGTGCCCCATCGCCTTCCTCGTCCCCAGTGTCTCTATACCTGTGTAAGAGGGAGCTCCGGGACTACATGACGTCCAGCTGATCAAGATGTCCCGCTGGGTCTCAGCGCCATACTCTTTCATTGTGTATTGCAAATTGGGGTTTAGATGTGATCTGCTGTGCGTGGTGTTAGCTCCAGGCTGAATGCCAAAGGAGAGGAAGAGCCACTGCATTGATCCACTGAGAGATCCGAGTTTGCCTATTCTGGGTCCCTGTACATCTGGCGCCGCAGCGATGTGAACATGTTGGCCTCCCTCAAGGCCTGTTCCTGGCTTTCTGCAACTTGTGCCTTGGATGGGCGTGTCCCCAATTTTGATTTCTTCCTTCATCAGGGTTGGGGAGTGAGCCATGTACCCTGCTTGACGTCATTTTGCTTGAGCTGGGCCATTCCTTTGGTGTGCAGCCATGTCCAGACATCCTCGAGGGACGGGAAAATATGAGTCTTCTCCCCGTCTATTACCCGGAGCCGTGCCAGAAACAACAGGGAGTAGGAGAGATTATTATCGCCCAGTAATTGTTTTACTCTTGTAAAGGACGCTCTCCTACATTGTACTTCAACGGTATAGTCCGGATATGCCGTTATCACATTGTTATCCATCTGTATGGGACCCTGGGTCCTGAATCTTTGAAGGATCAAGTCTCTGTCCCGAAAGTTTAGTAGGCGTGCTATCAAGGGCTGGGGAGGGGGCACCTGGCCTTGGTGGTCCGCTTGGTATTCAGTGGGCACATTCCACAGCGAACATTGGTGATGCCGCGTTCATCATAACTTTGTCCAGAAGCCACTTTTTCAAGAATTGTTCAGTATTTGGTGACTGCTCGCTCCGCAAATCCTATGAATCTAACGTTGTTTCTCCTCGAGCGTCCCTCTGCCTCCTCTGCTCTCTTCTGGAGTTGACTGACCTCTGTTCCCATACGCTGTACCTGGTCGTGCAAATCTTTGATTTCTGGTTGAGTAACTGCGAGCGCTCGTTCATTGTCATTGACTCTATCTACCAATTTGCGGTGACTCACCCTGAGTAGATTTACTTTGATTACTACAGAGTCTATTTTCCCTTCCAATGTAGTTTTCGTGTCTGGCACTGCTTGGAACAGCTTGTCGAACTGTGCTGAATGCGCTTGTAGTGTCAGATTCATTTGTTGCAGTGCAGCAGCTTGTATCCCAGCTAGGCCAGCAGGGTTCAGCCCCTCCGCATCTGCCATTAGTTGCGGCTTGGGTGGTTTTGGCTTGACCATATTTGGTGAGGTCGTTTATATTGCAGGTGAGAACTCCAGCCCATCCGAGTCTCTGGAGCAGCCGAGCTGGGTGCTAGTCCAGGCGCAGAGCAAGAGAGACCCCTCTCCAAGCACAGCGCAGATGTAAGAGAGAAGAGGTTATCTTAGTGATTCTGTGCACCGGTGTTGGGCCCCGGGCTGCAACGAGTGCAGCTCCGCACGCTATCCGGCTATGTTGGGTGTGGTCAGCTTAATGTCCTGTCACCCTCTTGGTGCATCCCTTGCCTCCCAAGATGAGTCACTGTTAATTCAATCGAAGGGTATGTGGCAGCCGCAGTGAGGCTGGATCTCGATGGACCCTCCTCAGTTGTAGCCCTAGGTTGAGGCTCGTTGGTCTAGGATGATGATCAAGTAGTGCCCCAGTGGGTCTAAGCATGCGTGGCAATCAGATGTGGGCCGTGAGTGTCGGGAGGGCAATCCAGTGCCCCGTTGAGCAACCCAGATTGTGATTGGGGGGCTCTGCTCTTCAGGGAGTATCTGTGCTAGCGTCCACACACCCTCTCCGTTCAGCAAGAGTGGGTCATGTACCAGTCTTCTGGGCTCTAATGACTGGGATCACTGCTAGTGCGCTCACCTGCCCATCCGTCGAACACAGCGATCCCCTCTGTCGCAGTGGCCTCAGGTGCAGTACTCTCGCCGCCTTATTTGCTTCACGTCGGCTCCCCCTGGTCCAGGCCGCCCCCCATGGGCCGTCATCACATCTCAGCGCGCCGCACCATTGTTCTTGGGCTCATTCCATTACTCTGCTGCCACAGTTCCCCAGCCCTGATGCACGGCCACCCGCTCCCTCTGGGCCGCCGAGCTACACCACCCGTAATCAGCCCCCAGAAGCGACTCCATGCCTCTAGGTCTCACCGGCAAGGCTGAGACGAGCCAGGTACACCCTTGGGTGTAATCACTGCTCTGGCCGATTGTCGGTCCCTGATCCGCGTAAAGCGCGTGGTGGCCTCACTCCCCCGGCCCGGCCAGTCGGTGCCACTGGGCTTGGTCTTCTCTCCGGGGAGCCCCTCCACTGGCGGCCTCCCGCAGTACCTGCGTGTAAGCGCGGTGAGTGGCGTGTGTCTGCTGTCCAAGCGGTTCTCACGAGGCCCCGGTTCAGAGATCTGCGTTGCCGTTATGCTGTTGGGAAGAGGCAACGCTCCGTCTCTCGCCTCTGTCGCTCTGCATCCAGGGCCTCAGCAGCCCCGTGCCGCTCTCGGCCTGGTCTCGTGCACTTCGCAGCACCCTCTATCGACTCCTCGGCATCTTATGGCCACACTCAGCTAGGCGAAAGGCACTGTGGATGTGCGGGAGGGGAAAATTGAAGGATTCATGTTTGTATTGCCATTGATAGACATAATTATTTTAGAAGAAAACAAGTGAAATCTGAAACAATTAAGGAACTTTTAGCTGATCTGAAGAAATTAGCATTAACTTGTAGGTTTGGGTCATTAGATAATGAATTGATACAAGATCAAATATTATAAGTAAATAATGAACATGTACAAGAGATGGTGGTGGTGTGGCTTGAGGCCGATGGAGCTGCATGCGTAACGCGAAGCTCCTGGTGGCCTCTGACCATTTCGCACTCATCCTGATGCCCCGGCCGGCAACCTCAACCCACATCGGAACGGTGGGTGAAGCGGAACACCTGGCTACCTTCCCAGGCTGGGTTGCAGGGGTCTGGTAGGGCCCGGCATCGCACAACCGCCCGATCTGCGGAGAGCGGCCGCCAAGCAAAATGGCGGCGCTCTGGCAGCGCTCTGGCAGCACTGAACACGGCACAGTGCACGGTGCTGGGACTCTGGAGTGGGTGCCTGAACCGTCGAAGAGGGACAGAGGGCAGAGGTGCCCGTTGCATCCCGGCATGGTGGAGCCCCGGCACCGGGAGTGATTCACGGACAGAAACATCGGGAAGAGGTGAGATGTGCCGGTCCCTCGCGCCCTAGTGGTAGGTGTGCAGAGGAAGCTGTGGCGCCGCCCTGGGGCCCCGGAGTTACGAACGCTGACGCTGGACCCGGGCGGAGAGTCAAGCGAATAGATGTGGCTGGTGACCATTAAATAGACTCACCGGGTTGCGCTCGCAGGAGGGCTGGAGCACTGGTGTCTCCCCTGGAGTGAGAGAACATAGTAGATCCCGTGGTGATCCTTGGAGGGAGGCATAATTACTGACAGATCCGTGGGGAACAGAGAAGGGCTGATAGTCGCCGGGGACTCACTCCTCTGAGGTGAGCATGCGGGGAAGGCAGTGGCAACACCCTGGGGCCCAGACTTGCGGATACTAACGCCGGACCCACGCAGAGAGGCCTACTGCTGCGTGTTGCTCTGCGACCCTTAATCGAGAATGCTGTGCCACACTCGAGGGGGGGCCGGTCTTCAGATGCCTCCCCTGAGAAGACGGGACATGGTGACCCCTGTACCACGATCTGGAGGGTAATGAGTGGTCTGGGGGATCCGGTGCCAGCAAGATCAGACAGATCACTGAGGGGTTGCGGTCCTGAACATTGGAGCCATTAAAGTGCACACAAACACAGTCACCTGAGATATCGCAGAGAGAAACCCCAGACTTGAGAAAGATAAAGAAAAATAAGGGAATACAATCATGGGTAAGCCAAAAAAGCGAGATAGCCCAGAAGATGAAGAGATAAGACGACCCCAAAAGGAAGGCGGTGTCGGCGAATTGAGCATGGCCTTGCACCAATAAACCACTCTGGATACTATACTGCAAGCAATACAGGCATCCCAAGATGCTCTAGAACTTAAAATTGACACACTCTCTGTGGATTTGACGTTCCTTAGAGATGACCATCGTCGTCTGATGGGACAGAGTGGTTGCTAATGAAAACTCCCTGGAACAACTTACCCCGGGCTCCCAGAAGGTAACCAAAACGGTGTCAGAATTAACGTCACGGATTAAGAAGCTCGAGGCGCGAGCGGAAGATGCTGAAAATAGGGCGGGAAGAAGTAACCTACGACTGGTTGGATTTCCTGAAAAAGTGGAACAGGGAGCGCCTAACATGGAAGCCTATCTGGAACATTAGGTACGCACAGAAGTGGCTCTTGAGGGCCTGTCGCAACACTTTGCAATAGAGCGGGCACACAGGGTGCCAACGAGACCGCTGCCTCCGGTTGCCAGACCACGCCCGATCATTGCTAAGCTGCTCCATTTTAAGGACAGATATTGTATCCTGACACAAGGAAGACTGAAAGGAGAAATTAAGTTGGGGGATCAGCAGATAATGATGTTCCCGGACTTCACAAGAGACACTCAGAAGCAAAGAGCCTCTTTTGTCGAGATCAAACAGAAATTAAGAGAACGAGGCATACAATATGCCATGCTGTTTCCGGCTAAATTGAAAATCATCACAAACAACAACACGCTTTTCTTTACTTTGCTGCAACAGGCACGGGAGTGGCTGGAGTCGACTGTACTGATGTCAGCGGAGAAGCCAGGGGGCACCATGCGAACCCAGGCCTAGACTCGC
Organism: Pleurodeles waltl; assembly: GCF_031143425.1. Taxonomy (NCBI): domain Eukaryota; kingdom Metazoa; phylum Chordata; class Amphibia; order Caudata; family Salamandridae; genus Pleurodeles; species Pleurodeles waltl. Next base: position 329,498,883 of record NC_090436.1, on the reverse strand, counting down.
AGGAAGAAATGGAAACTGCTGACAAATGCAGCACCGCCACGCAACCAAGTATTACAGTAAATGCGAGCAGCAGTGAATGCCGCTGCATCTTTGGGAGGAGGGGGGCCCGGCTCCCCACCCCACCCTGAAACTCTCTCTGATCAGGAATCTATGTTTGGTGGCACCTCCTACTTGTCCCAATACGCCTCTGTTGGTCTGCCGAAAGTAGCGCCGGGAACCTCGGATGAAATCCTTTGAAAAATACCACACTTCCCCGCTACTACCTGCCCTACTTGAAGAGAGGTCTTGAATGAGCCCCTTGACTTGTGACTTATGGCACCATTGATGCACCCCTGCTTGGGGGGTACGTGTGTGGACACTCCTCAGCCCAGCGGATCAGATCATACATGCGCCCAACAATGACATGGTAACTGAAACTATATTACCAAGGCCGGGTAATAACACTCAACATTATACAACCAGGAGATGGGGGAGGGGCCGTGGGTTTAGCTCTTGGTCTTTTGCCAAGGAGTTTTGCAATTGGGGGAATTGTTTTGTTTAATGTTAATTGGTCGCCAACAAGGGTATCAGCGCCATCTCACTTACTGATACAGGTAGGACTAGTGTTACTGCCTCACACAGCATGGCCCATCAGGGGGAAAAGAGTAGCAATGACAAACTTACATACAGAGCATGGATAGACCTCTAGTTTATAAATTCCTTACCTGGAACGTCAGAGGGTTAAATAGTATGAGCAAGCGACATAAAGTCTACAGTCAGCTAAAGAGACGTGGAGTGCATATAGCAATCATCCAAGAAACGCACTTAACGGACAAGGAGGTTAAGGCTATCACTAAACGATGGCAAGGTCAGGTTTACGCCACAGCATACTCACCTTACGCAAGAGGGGTCCTGATATGGGTATGGCAAGGAGTGACGTTCCAAAAAACTGGTGTAGTAATAGATAAGGAGGGCCGATAGGTCCTGGTGTCTGGCCGACTGGAGGAAAGGGATATTGCAATAGGAGGACTTTATGCACCTAATCACGACCAAGGCACCTTTCTAAATGCACTATCACATACTTTAGGACAACACCTTACTCAGACGATCTCAATCGCAGATACAGAGCTGGACAGATCCCACCCCCCGCGGCACTCCCCCACAAATAAGACAGCCAAGATCTTCACTGACTGGCAACACCACTGGGGCCTCAAGGAATCATGGGGACACCTTCACCCACAGGAGCAAGATTACTCCTTTTAGTCGCCCATACATGACTTACATGTCCGGCTGGTTGTTTTTCTGGCATCCCCCGAAGTCAGTAGTACAGTACTGAATGCTGAATATTTGTGCCGCACAGTGTCTGACCACAATCCTTTACTGCTTATGTTGGACTGGAAAAGGGAACGCCCCCGAATTCTGGATTGGCGATTTAGAGTAGAAACACTGGAAGACAGCGCCTTCCGACAATCCACCAGAGATACTATTACCGAATACTTTGGACATAACCTGGGCACTGCCTCATCTCGGGCACTAGAATGGGAAGCATTCAAAACGACTATAAGAGGTCAATGTATGGCTAGTATACATCTCTGGAGGGAGAGATAGAAAAGCACGAAGAGGCCCTACGAGAACTAGAACGTAGGAGACCTGAAGATCTGGAATTAGCCCTTCTTATTACTGAAACTAGGGAACAAGTTGCTATGGCTACTGAAAAATTGCGATGCTTTGATTATAAAAAGTATGTCACCAGACAGCATGCAGAGGGGGATAAAACAGGGGCATTGCTGGCTTGGCTTTCGGCTCTGTCGAAGCAGCAATCGCTGGTGATGGATACTATAGACCCAACAGGGGAAAGACTCTACTGGCAAAGTGATATTAACACTAGTTTTACTGATTATTACTCATTGCTATATGCCCCCCCGTCAGGGAATCTGGGCCCAGATCAATTGCAATATCTGAAGGACCTCCGACTTCCCGTATTGGGGGAGGACCAACGGGCACTGGAGGAAACAATATCCCCCACGGATATCACCATAGCAGTTGGGGTGATGGCTAGAGGAAAGGTACCCTGCGCAGACGGACTGCCTCTAGAGTTTTATAGTGCCTATATAGATCTTCTGGCGCCGCGGTTGAGTGAACTCTACGCGGAGGCGCAACAGACTGGGGTGCTTCCCCTGTCTATCAATGAAGCTGTGGTGGTGCCCCTGCCGAAACCAGGACGTCCAGCCACTGACGTGCGCTCATATCGCCCTTTATCCATGCTAAACATGGATTATAAAATACTTAGGAGGATATTAGCTACAAGATTGTTGCCTCATATGCAAAAATGGATTCATCCAGACCAAACGGGATTCATCCCGCAATGTAGCACCGCCCTTAACATTAGACGGTTGATCAAGATACTACAATCTCATTCCCCAAACCTAAAAACCGATGCGATTATCAGTGGACATAAAAAAAAGCGTTTGACAGTTTTAGGTGGGATTAGGTGGGATTATCTGGAGTTTATAATGGTATGGATGGATCTGGGCCAGGGATACCTCAATTGGATGAAATTGTTATACACAGCTCCCACTGCACGCGTCTGCACGGGCCGCATTGTCTCAAGATCTTACAAGATTGGCAGAGGCACCAGACAAGGCTGTCCACTGTCACCTCTGTTGTTTGCCATAGCAATGGAACCGTTAGCGCAGATGGCAAGAACTGGTGGTTATTATAGGAGACTTTGGCCCTCATTCGGACCTTGGCGGGCGGCGGAGGCCGCCCGCCAAAGTCCCGCCGTCAAAATACCGTACCGCGGTCGCAAGACCGCGGCGGGTATTTTGACTTTTCCCCTGTGCTGACGGGCGGCCGCCGAAAGGCCGCCCGCCAGCCCAGGGGAAAACGACCTTCCCACCATGAAGCCGGCTCGTAATCGAGCCGGCGGAGTGGGAAGGTGCGACGGGTGCTACTGCACCCGTCGCGTATTTCACTGTCTGATATGCAGACAGTGAAATACTAGCGGGCCCTCTTACGGGGGCCCCTGCAGTGCCCATGCCATTGGCATGGGCACTGCAGGGGCCCCCAGGGGCCCCGCGACACCCCCTACCGCCATCCTGTTCCTGGCGGGCGAACCGCCAGGAACAGGATGGCGGGAGGGGGTGTCAGAATCCCCCATGGCGGCGCAGCGAGCTGCGCCGCCATGGGGGATTCAAATGGGCAACGGAAAACCGGCGGGAGACCGCCGGTTTTCCATTTCTGACCGCGGCCAAAGCGCCACGGTCAGAATGCCCAAGGGAGCACCGCCGGCCTGTCGGCGGTGCTCCCGCCCCCGTTGGCCCTGGCGGTGCAACACCGCCAGGGTCATAATGAGGGCCTAAGTATTGAGAACCACTCTCATCAAATCGCACTTTATGCGGATGATATGATAATGTTTTTGGAGGATGTAGACAGGGAGTTACCGGGAGCAATGGACCTACTGGAGAAGTTTGGAGTTATCTATGGGCTGCGTATTAACTGGCAGCTATCTCTCATATTTCCATTGCATGAGGGGACTCCTAGAGTTGCAAACTCCTGGGGCTTGGAGTGGACCCCTTCCACTTTCCGGTACCTGTGGGTAAATATTTATCATAAACCTACAGACCTATTGGAGGGGAACGTGAATAGAGCTATCCGGAAAATATGGACAGATGTCCATTTCTGGAAGACATTACCCTTATCAGTGGCGGGACGTATAGCACTGGTAAAGATGATAGTTCTGCCGAGATTAATGTACTATTTCGCAACATTGCCTCTGCTTGTTCCTCGCTTGGTGTTTCAGGACATTGACACTATTTTATCTAGTTTTATCTGGGGGATGGGTCGACATAGACTGGCCTTACACAAACTCCAATGCTCTACAGAGGAGGGGGGGATGGCAGCACCGGAAATTGAGATGTACTACCTAACATGCCAGTTACAGTGGCTGGCAAAGGCATTGTATACAGCACAATCAGACACGACCAGGGAGCAACATGCAGAGCACACAGTCAAAACCCTTCTAGGGATACTTTTGTTTCCCAAGGGGAAGCGGGTAGTACACTCGTCAGATCTCCATGTAATGCGCGCCTGTTGGATGCGCAGTTTGCAATGCACAAGAACCAATTCTCCTTATACACCGGACTTACCACTGAACTGCCTGAATGCGCTCCCCGGTGGGAATGCAGCAGTGGGAGTTACAAGATTTGCGGCACACAGCATCTCCACAATTGGAGACCTATTCTGTGATGGGGAGCTACTGCCCTTTGAAGCACTGATGGAGCGATTTGAAGTCCCTCCAGTACTGTTCCTTGTTCAGAAATCAATCACAGCACTTATAAACACAGTATCTAGAAATGCCCGTTTCAAACTGATCAACTTATACATATTTCACAAAGCATACCTCACTCCCGCCAAGATAGGTTCAATGTACAACACTATGAATAGTGGATGCCCCTGGTGCTCTGAACCAGACGCAAACCTGATACATATGCTCTGGAGCTGTGCGGGACTGGAACACTATTGGGACAAAGTACTACTAAGCATAAAAGCGATAACAGATAGGAGACTTCAGTTGTCCCCAGTCGTGGCCCTACTGGGGGGGATTTCCTCGCCCTCACAGAGTATCACAACTAAGTACATAGACCTGGCATTAGTCCTGGCTAAGAGGGAGATCACAATGCACTGGAAAGACCCTAGTGGCCCGCAGATGGCGGGATATGCTAATTTATGGGCTGAGGCGGAGGGAAGAACTATGCACCCAGAAGTAGAGAAGGGGGTGGGATCCGCAGATGCAGCACAGCAATGGGACAGCCTGTTGGATTGCCTTAAAGACCCAAACATTGATACTCTGGGGCATAACACATCATCGGATGATCTGGACGGTGCTGAAGCTCCCAGTCCGTAAAACATTGAAAGGGCTACTTTTTACTTTAATGTACCTCCGGAAAAGGCACTGCCTGAACATTGATCGTAATATGGAGATGGAGTCTGATACGAGGAAAAGGGGACAAGGGAGGGGTTGTCTAATTGGAATGTTGACTTTCCATATGTTTGTTGTTAATATACTACAAACACTGACAGTAGGTGGGGTTCCCTGGCAACACGTCAGTGAAAGGGACATATTTTCCACATTTAATTTAACGCGACAACAACAACCAATGACTAAGAAAGAAGCGACTTATGTCATGTTAATTATTGAAAAAGTAGAGAAGTTGCCTTTTAATGTGGCTGAAATACCATCTACTGAGTGGTTAATACACAGGGTAATTAATCTGCCTATTTCAACACTTCAATTCACGTCCTGCTTAAAACACATTCCAGTAGGCAGATATGAAAGGCTAGGAGATAGTTACATCCATGAGGTGTGGGAGCTACCCTTCTCGTACAAATGTCTCAGTGACATGAAAGAGGTCTTTCTTATCGGAATTGAATGCAAGACTTCTGTCAGCCATTCAATGGTTTGTAAACAGCTGTTCTTGCACAGGGCGTGTAACGCTTTGCAGAAAACTTGGCTTGTTATCTGAAGGGAGTCCCAGTCCCATTGATTAGACCTGCGTTCCAGGTGCTCTTGAATGGCAGCAATGTACTCCTCAATAGTGAAAACTGTTGTTGAATGCCAGCCGGAATAGTTTATGTTGTTTCGGTCTCTAAGATTGTTACATGCTGCGGGAACGTACTTTTTCCTCCTACACGACAGAGGGAAGTAGCTGAGATTTGGCCCCATGTTGCTACTTCAAATGTTGATTTTGACAAGTTGAGCAGACTCATGGCTTTATTGTTTCAAAAACATGTGGTGCTCACATCTGCACGCGAGACCTACGTGCTTCAGGTAGCAAGGTCATCAGCAGAGATATAGTCCCTTTTAAGTACTAACTTTCCGAGACACTTTGGTGAGCTCGTGGGATGAATATTTAATGCGTCTAGTACTACTGGAATCACAAATTTCTTTAAGGCTATGCTATTTTAATGATTCTAGTGACAATATGGTAGCGTTATTTTTATGCTTCACTCTCCTTGTCACATTTTAATCCTGTCATGCTTCATCCTCCTAGTCATTGCAGTACATGCTTTATTATCTAAGATGCAGTTACTTCAATAAAACCTTATTGAACCATATTCTGCCTCTGATTGTCCTTGTATATGTGAGACTAATGTAACTGAGAAAAACGGATGAGATCTGAGTGACCACGAATTCCCTGAGGAGTCAATTGTGTCAAGCGCTCGGTTGCCCAATCATCCCTGCTCTTGGGTGGAGATGAGGCACTGCTAGCTAGCCAGAACAAAACCGGGACTAGGCTGACAGGTGTCACCTGTAGTAGATTCAGACTTAGTGCAAGTGATTCTGCCGCCCAAATCTAGTAGTCTCATTAGAATAATGAGAGCCTACGTGACAACTGGTTCTGGACTGTTTTCACCTTCCCCTGGCCCAGGCTTCTAACTGTCTAGGATGACTAAGGGCAGGACAGACCTGGTATCAGATTCCTTTGTGTTTGCTGTAGGCAAAGCCTTTCTAAGTATATGTGTGGCTGGGTGCAGCCCCTCCCCAGCCATCCTAAGCCCTCCTTTGTCCCACTGTCTGGAAACAATACTTAGACCCCAACAGCAACTTCTAAAAGTGTCAATGTCAATATAACATAAAATCTGACTTCATCACTAAACAGGATTTAAAACTACACTGCATTTGAGTGAAACATCATATCTCTATCTGCTACCAACCTGTAGTTAGCACTTAGTAAATCAAAAGGGTAACCCAGTTTTAGTCAAGGGTAGGGATCAGCCTTACAATAGTGAAAAAGAGTTTTTCACTGCCAGGACATGTAAAACATAAGAACATGTGTCCTACTTTTTAAATACAATATAGTCTGCCCTGGGAGCCTTTAGGGCCTACTTTAGGGGTGGCTCAAAAGGATAAAAAAGGAAAGTTTAGGCCTGGCAAATGTTTTTTCTGACAGATGCCAGGTCGAAATGACAGTTTAGAACTGCACACACACTGCAGTGCCAAGCCTGATACATGTTTTACAGTGCTAACTTAGAGTCGCACAATGAGTGGTGCTGCCCAGTAGTAGCATTTAATTTGCAGGCCTTTACTAGGGACTTACAAGTAAATTAAATGTGTCAATCAGGTGTAGTCCTAGTTTGCCATATTCGAAGGGGAGAGCACAAGCACTGATGCACTGTTTAGCAGTGGTAACGTTCACAGAATCCTAATGCCAACAAAAACGTGTTAGGCAAAAATCAAGGGAGGAAGGCAAAGATTTTGGTGGAATAAAACACCAAGGATGGCACAAAGACATATGAGATATATACACACACAGACACATACCTCTAGTCACACTGTAAATTCATGAAACATGGTATACTAACACCACTGCTTTGTGTGATATGTGGTGCACCACTCCAACTCACAGTCCAGGCACTGGACCTCACATTTTCATGGATAGGCATACGCCTCCACACAAACACACTAGTTTACTGTGATACCAGGACCAACAATAATGTCAAAATTCTAGATACACATGCAGTTGGGCACTCAGGTCAGTGGAACATGTCTGTATACCATAAATAGGACATTCATGTTCTAACTGGATGTCATCAAATTAAGGCACTGGTAGTGAAGATACAGATCAGCCCTCATTTTAGTCCTTGTTTAACTCTGTAACTTGCTATAGAGAGGGGCCTACTCAATGAAAGCTTGGCTTTTTGCAGGTAAATCTGAGATCAGGACCACCTTTTTCTAAAACCAACAGTGAACTTAACAGCATCCAGAAATACTGCATCTGTGCTTTTTTTATTACTGTGAAGCAAATTTTAAGAGTGAACACCAAAAGACATCTGGTCCAGCATTAGCAGACTCTCCTTTTCGATATTTGTATTGTTTACCCCATACATTATCTTATATTGTTATGATCATGAGGTTGCTGCTTCCTTCAAACAGTTTAAAGCTCATGATATTTCATTATATATACATCCACCCATTACTTTTTGCTTCCAGAGAACGATCAGTTTACCCTTGCTGAAGCAGTGGTCTAGCAGTAGTCTGGCAGCAGACAGACTGTTCACCTGCTTTTAGTGCCTAGCAAATGTACCTGGTATAGCATGCCTCACATGCAAACAATATATTTTGTCTCTACAGTTTTGCATCTTCAGATTATGCAATCTCAAAAATGCTCCTTCAAATTCTTAGAATCTTAGAATCCTCTATTAATAATTGACCTTAATTTAAAAATTCAGATTGTTACATTATTTTGTTTACTTTCAAACGACTCTCTCTTTACTTTCCATCCTCTTTATGCCTCCTCTGTCTGAGTACAGCCTCCGTTAAATCACGTACACATTTGTCTTAATATCTTTAATTGTATTTCTGCTATTTGCCCACATCTTATTTTAAAGATCACTTCAGGTGGTAATGCTTTAAACATTTATCTAACAATAAGATCTTGTGCCACAGGCGATACCCCAATGTTCATCTTTGTCCCCCAGCTAATCTATAATTAAATGTGATCCCTGGCAAATGCTTTGGCTGAATTGAGAGTCATAGCTTTCGTGTACACAGATAATATACAGGGCCTGCTGCATTAGATAACTCTGCCTCTCCCAAGCACACTACGTTTCAGCATCGTATGCGAAACATGTGGAATTGGATGAGGAACACTGCAGAGAAGACAGAAGGCTGATATTTTTTTCTTAAATGGCTGTCGTCATCTATGGCTGGATGTTACTGGCCTTCAGACGTGGACCCTTCCAAAAATGTGCAGGTTAAAATTGATATCCAGCTCTCTATAGATGACCAGGTTATGTCAACTGTTTTGGCCTGTTGCTAGTAAACTTAGAGACTTTCAGACAATCTTGCCTTATCTCATTTGGGAATTCAAGCACTAATTTGCTTATAATTAGATCATTCTAATATGTCTGGTTGTACCTTCTGTACTAATCAACACTCCGCAGATAATACAGAACTTGGCAACCCGTTTTGTTGCAAACTGCAGCAGATGTGACCATATAAATTTGATTCCACAGGACCTTCATTGGTTGCTCGAAAAGCAAAGAATTCAGTTCCAAATGCTTTGTTCATAAGTCGTTATTTTGAAAGGCTTCCTATTTCATCAAGAAGCGGCTGGTTGAATATCGCTCAGCAAGGTATTTGGACTCTGCATAAGGTCACTTCTGATGGGTTCACAGAATGCACAAAGCCGGATCTGGTTGGCATAGTTTTTCCTATCAAGCACCCCTACTTTTAACTCACATCCTCTACATTTACAATCTGAACCTTCACTTATGAAGTTCAGATGTGGTCTTACAACCTGACTGTATGGCCAAGTTTCTCTTTAGAGTTAATGCAGCAGTTGCATACAAAATGCTCATTTACGTACCTAGAGACCCATGGTGATAGTGTGGGCTATATTTGTTAAATAAGTACAACAAAACATGTATTCAACTTGATCTAAAATGTGTGGATGATGGTATGGGCATTGGCAAACCACAATGGCAGCATTATCACAGTGAAGAGGCATTTTAAATGCACACAAGGATGACACTCACAAAGGAAATAGATTTAATCTTAAATGATAAGAGCCAGGATTAAGTTTTACGGTGGGCCGCGGTAAATACAAAACAAAATAAGCAATAGAAAAACAAAATACAGGAAAATACCAACAATTTAGAGTGGGCAAAGGAGGGATGGCCAATAAATGTAACATGTCCAATCAAATCATAGAAAGGAAGTTAAAAATTATACATGTAAAAAAAAAGTCCAAAGGAAAACCAAAAAACACTAAAAGCCAACAGAAAAAAGTCAAAATGAAACAAATCACTCCCCATACCCAGACATGGTGCTTCCCTCGTTATCCTGGGATGAGTAATACATTTTTGGCCATCCTTCTGAGAATGCAAAAAGAGGGTAAAAAAACACCATATCCACCGGTGTGAGCAAGGATGCTTGAGGGGCAGTACCAGAGACCTCACAAAGGGGTGCACACTCAGGAGCTGGGCCAAGGGTGATAGAATGGGAGAGACTAATGAAGACACCAACTGTTGAAAAAGTGGTGCCTATGGGAGCAGTCCAAGAGGAAAAGATGCAGGTTATCTTCTGTTGTAGAGCGGGCCATGCATCCAGCAGGTCCCTTACCCCTTAGCAACCATGATAAAAGCATTCTCAAAGACATGGTGAAGGAATTATTCTTATTCATGTCCTGCGTTATCAGCTTCTTAAAACACTGGTTTGGAAGAGGGGTGGGGTTGAAATGTGATGACTCAGATCTCTGGGGCGAAATGCACCCAAGGCAGCTGATATAAAGTTGGATGTGACTTGTCATGGGAGAGATGCACTCTTGCAAGGATGGTGGCTGAGTCTAATCCCTAGAGTCCACAGGTTGTACCTGTCCAGAAGGGCCCTTTCCTTATTGTCGTTCTGGCATACAGTGTTGCCCAGGTCCTCCATATTCCTCTACTGTGCCACCCTACCGACAACATTTATAGATGAAGGGTGCACATCCTTGGGTAGGAATGGATTCTTCTTCAGGTGAACATGACTCTTCTTCCTCCATGTCCTACTACTCAGTTGTTTTTTTCAGGTTTTTTTCAGTTTTATATAGCCTGAACAAGGTCATAAGATTACTTTACATGAGGACCAGATTACAATACACATGTTTTATTATTTTAGTCATGGATAGGTCAACTGATTTACCCAGAATTACAGGATGCTAAGCTGAGGCCTGGTTCTCCGGTTCCAAAGTCAGCAATTCTAGCCAGTAGGCCATTAGATGGTGTGCCCTTCCTGTAGCTGTGGTGGTCCTTCTCCACCTTGGCACCTGCTGTACCTTGCCTCTAACTGTGCTGCTCGAGAAGAAAAGGCCTTGAGTACATGTGTGTACATCATCATTTGCAACAAATAATATATTGGCAATTTGTGTCACAGTTCTCACTCCCACCTTTACAAAGTTAGATGTAACATATGCACCATTGTCACTGAGTTAAATGGTAAAGCGTGCCTATCCCCCATACATGTACCGTCCAGCTGTGTTGTCAGCTTACTTTCAAGTAGAACAGGAAATGGTAAAACTACAGATAGTTTTACTGCTCCCAGCGAAATGTCAGTTATATAAATTCATTCTGACCAATACATGTATTCCTAGCTCTGATCTAATCATGTTACCATGAAAGAGTGTCATCCCTATCTTATTGGGTGACATGGAATACGCAGTTATGCTGATTTGTATAGCGCGCTAATAACCTGTGAGATTATCCAGGCACTTAACAGTCAAAATAAATGACACACTTTTCAAAGCAAATAAATAACAGAACAATGGATGTCTTGTACACTAGTCTACCTGGAAGTAGGAGGACATGGGCTCATCGACATGCTGCTGCTCATAGTCCTTCACGTGTCCTTGGAGGTCTGGCCAGGACTTCTCCAAACGCCTGTGCTGCAGCAGAGTGAGCAAGGTTTAATAAGGCCTGTGGGGTCCTACCTGCCAGGACACCTAGTGTTATCCTAAAGTGCCAAGGTGATGGAGGTTCCTTGGCAGACCGCCAGTTTCATTAGGGCTGAAATGTAAATTCCCTCTGCTCCTGATGGTGTAATTCATCTTTCTGTCTTAATTTCAGTAAACCCTCATGTAACAAAGCTATGTATCTGCATATGTTTACCCATCATCTGGATTTACAGGAATGGTGTTGAAATGAGAAATTGGCTACAGGAGAAATAGGATTACAAATGCTTTAAAGAAATTGTGCCAGAGGAGGATATAGATGAATAAACTCTGTGCTGCATGTTCACTTTATTGACCCCGCCACTGCCAACAGAATGGTCAATTCAGAGTTTAAAGTTGTAGCGCTAAATGGAAATGTTTACAGCTGATTGTGTTCCTTTATTGACTGAGACATAACATTTGTATTTGAAGCAGTAAAAGAATAAGAAATTCAGCATAGATCTGTGATGCTGAAGAAAAAGTAGCAGAGGTGATGAGAACATTAGAAAAAATACATTTGGTGCACAAGACTACAAAGTGCATGACTGAGACAGTGGTGCATTGAAGCAAAAAGGGAACAGCTGGGGAAGCCTCTTGAGCCCAACACCCAGAGGAATATATGCTGGGATTTGCGAATATGCCCAGGGTCACAAGAGTTATTGATTTGGGCAGTCTCAGCGTTCTTCCTGTCAGTTAAATGTTTGGTAGAAAAGTCGCTGGCAGGACTGAAATAGATATGTACTAAAAGGACATTAGTGAGGAGGTGCTGGAAATCTATAAAAGGACATTAGTGAAGAGGTGCTGGAAATCTATTGTAAAAGCAAACACATCACCTCTAGCGGGTTCTCATGAGAGGATGTTTGTTAAAGGTTTTTAAAGTGCAAATTTGGGATAAACCCTACTTGTGCGAATTAGTGATTTTAATGATGCATATGGTCATAACAGACATGCAAATGCACTTGAAACTATTTCAAAAAGTGGATTATAAGTGTGAATAATAATTTAATATAGTTAGGCCACATTTTTGTGCAAGAACATTTTAATAGAATGGATGAAGTTTCCGATGTTCTGTTCATCTTGCAGTCAGAGACCCGCTGTGTCTTATCTCCTCACAGTTTCTGTGAAGCCTCTATGACGTAAGGGGAGATTGTGTTAGAAACCATGTATAGTGAATTAAACTTTCCATTGTGTACCTGATGTTTCATTTTGAAGGATTTCCACTGGAAGTTCTGATGCAGGTGTGCAGAAGAATATAATTCTATGAGCTATTGTTTGAGAAATGTTTCATGTTATATTATACATCTCCAAAGTGCTGTTGCTGAGAAAGCAAGAAGGTTTTCTCTTACCTTAAGAAATGGGTTAGTGTTAAGAGTTTTAAGCATTACGAAGCAGCCTTTGATTTGCCAGTGGGACCTAACTGCGATTATACCATGATAAATCTGCAGTTTTGCTAATTGTTTATGCATAAAACATGTATAGAACCCCCTGTTTTTGAAGGTTTGGCTGCAGCTTCTCATTTTCTTCTCAAGACTGATTCTTTTGAGACTTTCTCTTTCTCTGTTAGGATGTTGCCAGTACTCTTAACACGTTTGACACTTAGAATCCAGAGAGATTTAATTGCCTAAATAGAGGTTTAATGATTCTGTATTCATGTTTCTGAGACTTCTTGGCAAACTATGCATTCTTCTGTATGGTTTGTATTACCAGTTCTGTAATAAGTCTTTTGAACTCAATTTTTAATCTAGTATTCAGTTATTAAGAAGTCTAGGTTTCTATTCTGAATTCTACTTTGCTAATTATTGGTTTATTTATGGACAGTGTAGTCTCTTGTCCCTAGATGAACGAGAAATCTCTGAGCAGAACTGCGGAAGGTAAAAAAAAAAAACAAGATGCATAAAATATGGGGGTTCAGGAAATTATTGTTCTTTGGCTCCCAAAGTGATATAGCAGTAAAATGAGTCTATCACAGAAGATTGTTGTGTGGAATGTACTCGGATTTTCCTAACCTGCAGCTCTAGCATAGTCCCACCTACAGACATTTTAAACTGACTGTCCTCTTTAAAAAACACAATGGACACAATTCATCATATTCACCTCTTGTCATTTGTCTACTGAAGGATGGCTGTTCTAATTGTGTGATAGTTGTGAGAGACTTTGTTTAAAACTGTGCGAGGAGAAGTGCTCAGCTCCTACCTCGAGCCTGCCTGCGACCATCCTGCAGCACGGACACACCATCAGCTCTTATTTATTACATATATTTGTCATCCTCAACACCTTCTGTGGATCTTTGGTTGCCAGGAGTCTCCAGGCCCCTGTGTCAGACCTGTTCTTTGATGTCACGTGCCCAGCTGGACCGCTTTTATTGACAGCCAGCGGCTCCTCCTCGCATGAGTTTCTAGTTGTCACCGAAGACGAACAAACACAGATGTTTGGCATAATATGAGCTAGTTACAGGAACTGCGCATACTAGAACAACAGATGATCGTGCCTGCATCTTTCATGTGTCTTTAGGGAGCAGTGCGATGGCAACTCGAGTTTAACAGCTAAAGAGTTGGGATTCAAAATAAAAACATGGTACATTGTTAATATTCCAGTTTATGGATAAACTAGTATGTCCCCATAGAAGTAATCAATGGAACTGTTTTTGTCAATAAGAGACCTAGTAAACTGTAACGGGAAGCTGCAGTGTTTTGTGATCAATTTACAGCTATGAGTTAAAGAGAACCATTTTAACAGCTGGTAACAGCTGGTGCATGTAAATTCGAGTCGTAAGAGTGTTCTACAGAGCTCTATATGAATGTGGAAATTTTAGTCCTAGGGTATCGGCATCATATTGGATATCAGCATTTTTACTGAAGTAATTGTGCCGTTATTTAAAAAGAAATTGAGCAGCAATGTTTGTGTTTCTTGACATTTACACGTTTTATTTTATTTCTGTTGTGAGATACTGTGCATATTTCTGTGTACAATGAATTAAAATTGAGTGATACAGGTTGAAATAGGCCCAAATATTGAAAGAGGCCTAGGATGAATGCCAAGATATTCTGGAGGATGGGCTGAGTGGTGGGTCCTTTGGTACAAGGGATGAAGTTTTAGGTGTTTAAGGGTGAAAAGATATCCTATGCAGGGGCGGCTCCACTAAAGTGGAGGAGCACTGCCCCACTGGATTTTGGGGAAAGGAAAAATAAAATGATCATAACGTTCCTGGGAGAAGGGGCTGGGCTGGGCTGGAGGGAGGGAGCTGGAGGAGGGCTATGTGCACACAAAGTGCGCATGTCTGTTTGACCAGCAGTGTTGGGCCGGCCAAAAAGACATGCACACTTTGCATGTTCTCTACCCGGCTGTACAGCACAGCCGGGTGGAGAATCTGTCCAGGCTCCCATTCCTAGAGCCGTTCACTCAGGGTTCGATTGAAGAATAGATGGGGACTGGGCACATCACATCTCAGTTCACCATGTATCATATATAATCTATATTTACTTGCATGAACACAGCATGCATTTTACTTCCTTCTTGAGTTATCTGAGAGATATTGTCTCCTGTCTAGGGTTTTCAGCAGCACAGGAGCCATAGGCTTAAACATCTTTACAAGGTTTTGAATCACTTTTAATATTCAAAGATTCGGTGGCATGTTGGCTGGTGTTTTTGGTGTAGTAATTTTTCTGTATTTGCATTTACTGCTGCTCGAGGGATTTTTATCACACATTGGATGTTGGTTTACTAAATCAATTTTTAATAATTCACGTTTTGTGGCAAGATGGTTAATGGTTGAAGTATGTATGGAAAAATAGGTCATAATAAGGACTTATATGATTTGTTTTGTCAGCCTTGATAAAGTCCCCTTTTGGGGACGAAACACGTGTCGGCTGTATTGGATCACTAATCTACAAATTGACCTTTCACATCGGATTCAATCGGATTATTAATCTATACATTGATCCTCGACATTGGATGACAAGTACTTTCAGTGCCACAAGCTAATGATCTGGACATTATCCGTCTGCATTATGAACTCATTGGAGCATAATGACTTGACAGTGGGACTGTCGAATTCTGTGAGGCTCTGATTAGATCAGAGGTTTTGGGATAAATGTGGGTTATTTATGTTTGTTTCTAATTTGGTCACATCTATATGGTTTGTTTTTGTGTTCGTTTTGTTTCTTACTTTTTCATTGCTATATATGTTTAATATATTTGCAACCTTTTTATTCTTTTGTATTAAAAATATAATTGTAATAGTACAGTCTTTGTGATATTGCACACCAACACCATTGCCATATACATATGCTGCTGTTTCTTCTTTGATTATATTATGAGTTTGTACCAAACTTTACAGTAGAATTTAGAACACATGGATTTGATTAGACATTGCAATATCATTTACTTTCCAAGTGTGCTCCATTCTTAGTCTAAGCTATAATTTGAGGCTCCCATTCCTAGTCTGAGCGGTGAAGCAGGCCGCTCAGACCAATCATGACATTGCTGTTGCTGGTGACAGCAGCATCATGATTGGCTGGGAGCCTGGGAACAGGAAGCGGGCGAGGACAAAGGGGAGATGAACGTGCCTCCCCCACAGGTAAGCGTTTTAAAAATAAAATTCACCGTATTAACCCCCCCACCCTTGCTCCTCCATTTCCCCCAACCCCTCTGTTGAGTGGAAGCCGCCACTGATCCTATGACATTTATTGTGAAGAACAAGGGTACAAGATGCTCTGAGTGGGTGAGCATGGATTTAGAGATACACTGCAACTTTGAAAGCCTTACTATATTGATGACTGTGGTTTGAAAGGCACACTTTACAATATAAAATGGTATATGTGCAGGTTGAAAATGGCTACTGTTAGAATGTGGATTATAAGGTGGGGTTGATGGTAGACCACCACAAGTAATAATGTCATTTTGTTTGGTGAAGTAAAGGTTAATCACTTGGGTGCCGAGGACGAGGTGGTTACGTCTGGTGGTGTGGCGCTCAGGCGCCACGGACGTAACCACCTTATCCTGGACTGGCACATGGGGAGGGCGCTAGCGCTCCCACCGTGAGCCTCCCACTACCTCCCATGGGCAGGGATGGAAGGGGAATCGCTAGTCTCCTTCCACCCCAAACCCCCGCCCCCCAAGTGACGTTTGATGACATCAGCACGCAATTGCATGCTGACCTCATCAGAGTTCACCTCCCATCGCTCTGGAAGCATGCTTCCAGCACGATGCAGAAGAGAAATGCTAAGCATTGTTCTTCCACTTGGGAGGAGGGGGCAGGCAGAGACAGCAAAAGAAAGGAAAGGCTTTTCCTTTCTTTTGATGTCATTCTGAGCATTTCCCACCAGAGATTTTTTCCCTTTTTTTTCTGTATGAGGGGAGCGGCCCCTTGGGCAAGGGCCCCTTGGGCAAGGGCCTTCCCAGGGGGGCAAATTATTTTTAGGCCTTTTCTGCCCCCCCTTGGGCAGATCGGCTTATATTGATTAGGCCGATCTACCCCCGGGGGGGACAGAATCCACTAGACACCAGGGATTTTCTTTTTGTGTGTTGTTTCATAAGGGGAGGGAGCCCTTAGGCAAGGGTCGCTCCCCAGGGGGCAATAATTTTACTAGGCCTATTCTGCCCACCGGGGGCAGATCAGCCTATATTGATTAGGCCAATCTGCCCCCGGGGGGGCAGAAGCCACTAGACACCAGGGACTTTTTAAAATGAAATTGGCATATGGGGAGCACCCCTTAGGCAAGAGTCACTTCCCACGGGACAGTTTTTTTATTAGGCCTTTTCTGACCCCCCCCCCTGGGGGCAGATCGACCTATACTGATTAGGCCGATATGCCCCCGGGGGGGGGCAGAAGCCATTAGACACCAGGGATTTTTTTTATTTGTTTACACTGATAAGGGAAGCGACCCCTTAGGCAAGGGTCGCCCCCCGGGGGGTGGCAAATTTATTTTAGGCGATTTCTGCCCCCATTGGGGGCAGATCGGCCTATTTTTTATTAGGCTGATCTGCCCCCAAGGGGGGCAGAAACCACTAGGCACCAGGGATTTTGTTTCTGTTTTTTACAGATGGGGAGCGACCCCTTAGGCAAGGGTTGCTCCCCTGGGGGGCAAATGTATTTTAAGCCATTTCTGCCCCCCCTTGGGGCAGATCAGCCTATTTTTGTAAGGCTTGTCTGCCCCCAGGGAGGCAGAAACCCCACCAGACACCAGGGAAGATTTATTTTCAAAAAAAGAGGGTGGGGGTATGGCCATACCCCAACCCCAAGTAAATGGGGACAAAGTTGTTCTGCCCACCGGTGGGCAGATAGGGCAATTACCCCCCAATCCACTCCCCACAGGGGGGGCAAAAAGCCTACTAGGTGCCAGGGAATTAAAAAAGAAATAGTGGCCTGGTGGCTACCAATCAGTATGGGCTTGGTTATGCCCCCACCCCAACTGAAGGGGGTAACAGTCTTTAAGCTCTCCCCAGCACACTAAAACATGTTATCCCACAGCAAGCAAGAGGACTTTTGATTATTCTGGGTTTTAGTTTTACATTTGGGCCATGAGAGCTTGTCTAACTCTCAAAATTGAAATAACAACTTACAAGGGGTGATACCAGTACAAGTACCCAGCGCTCTCCCTCAATTATCTGTTAAATTTATCCAAACTGTGCCACTTGCTGGTACTTCACCCCAAAATCAGCCCCAAATGATAACTACTCCTGTTACCCAATAATATAAAATTGCAGGGGCACACGTTACAGATTCGTCAACTTCAAAAGTTCATGTTTATGTAGGTTGCTTTAAGAGTCCTCATTAAAACAGTCTTCATAAGTTGAATCACACTGTTATTTATTTTTCTAGAAAAATCTGATGTCCAAAGATTGCTCACATTCCGACAACACGTGTTTTGTCTGGGGAATACCCCTTAACTTCATCAGGACTTCCTACAACAAACAGTTTCATTGTATATATAGTTAACACAAAACATTATATTGCTATAAGAATCCCTCACCATCCAAAGTGACAGGCTTGATACATGCTTCAATGTGAAAACCGTGATTATGTGTCAGAGTACAGCAGTATATCCTTATAATATAATCCAAAGTGGCAACACCTTCTATAAATATATTGATTCGTTTAAATACACATCCCAATTATTACAACACAATCATTTAATATCCAGTTATTTGTGTCCTGGCCTTTGTAAACTGAATCATTCCAAAGGTGGAGAGCATGCTTGAAAATATAGTCATGCAATAAGTGTGCTCTTAAATCGTCAAAAAAAACAATATAAAAGGAAACTTGTACCTTCTCAATAATCCTTGCAAAATATTTAATGTGCTGCCATAAATAGTCCTTAATACTAAAAATACATGTGTATTCCTTAGTTAGTAACTTCTCCTGTATTAGATTAGATCCTATATGCCCTACGGGGCAGTGTTATAATCATAAGGCTTACCTGACTGCGTGTGTTTACCCTATAAGAATCTTGTGTCTGGATGCCCCGAGCAGTGAAGCAGCGTATCCTAAAGATATTACTACGAGTTAGTAGCCTCCTAATATACTTGGTAGTCCAACGGTCACAATTGCCTCCCACAAACCCTTACCTTACTCCTTTCTCTCTACATATAATCCGCGAGTACGTCGGATGAGCAGCAGGGAGGAACGTGGTTTCCTTGTCGGTGTTTTAAAGCCCGCCCTCACCGTACATAAACATAAAAAATGGACTAGTCTTTGTATCGCACATAAACATAGAAGATTTACTTGTCTTCATATCACATTGCTCTTTGGCTATCAATTGTATAGGTCCTGCTTCGCTATTCCTCGCCACGCAATGCCCCAGACAAACTCATTGCTCTTTGGATATCAATTATATAAGTCCTTATTCGCTATTCCTTACCACACATTGCCCCAAATAAACTGGTACATTAGATGTAATGTTATTAACCAAATAAGTATATTACTTCATTGTATTCCGGCCCACATATCCCGGATCATGGACATGGAAAATTGACTTATATTTTATATATTGCGCAATGCTATATACACTCAGCTACCTGAAGCTCTCCTTTACACAATCTCACTGACAAAATAAATAAGCCAAATTAAAGGCAGCTTAATGTTTGTCTTATTCCTCATATCTGCATTTACCCTAAATCATAGATATTGTTTATTTTGCCATATTAACCAAAATATTAACCACAATGTTACTCTCTATGTACCTTATCTATCTATATTCTATAGTACTTAGCCATATAAATATCAGTATCCACCCTGCATAGCTTATACCTAAAAGTCTATTCCACATACATGTTTTTTGCCACAATCCTATGCTTTCCATAAATTGATTACAATTGTTGTATCCAATTATTGTTCATATTATAAGAGTAGTTCAAATACCCATGATCCAGTTAGTGAACCACTCCTAATCTATCACCAAGAAAATACTCCAATTCATGGTCGGAATTCAAACCTTGCTCTACTGCCCCTAAACGCATAATCCAAACGGATTCTTTCCTTCTTAAGGCTAATTCCCTATTACCACCTTGTGGGTTTTGTTCACAGTGCTCAAATCCCCAAAACTTAAAGTCTTTATGGGCTCCCTGTATCTCGCATACTCTCATATGGGAGGCTATAGGATAACACTCATCTTCCTGGCTTATTGCTCTCCAATGCTCCAATATTCTCACTCTAATGGGACGAATAGTACTACCCACATATAGATATATATCCACATTTGCAAATGAACATGTATATTACATATTTAGTATTACAATTTATATGCAATCGAATAATATGTTTACTTTTTCCAATACCTTGAAAGTCCTTCTTTGCATGCCACGCCCACCTACACATTGCACAGCAACCGCGTTTGTAAAAACCCAAATTATGTGAGTTCAGCCAATTGGGCTTAGATTTATCTTCTAGATAGCTTGGACTAAGAATATTATTAAGTGTATTTCCTCTTCTATAGGATACATCTGGTTTATTGCTAATATACTTCTTCAAGGTTTGATCTTGTAGTAGGATTGCTCAGTGGTTTTTCATGATTCTCAATAGTCTAGATGAATTATCCGTATAATCCAATACTATCCTTACCTTCTTGGTATCATTGCTCGTTTTTACCTCTTGTGTGGCTCTGCGGTGTGCCAAGGTATGTGATCGAGATATTCTGGATGCTTTTCGCTGAGAGATCTTAACAATATCTACCGAATATTCCCTGGCAATGAATCTCTGTCCCATATCCTCAATGCAGTTATAAAAATCACTATTTTTACTACAATTACGTCTTGCTCTGACGATTTCACCAAAAGGTATTGCATCTATCTGGTACTTCGGATGCGCACTAGTTGCGTGTAATAGAGTATTACATGATGTCGATTTACGGTATAACCTACTCTCTATCTTATTGTTTTCCACAAATAGTTCAACATCTAAAAAATCAATACAGGTTGTACTATACTTATAAGTAAACTTAATATTGACCTCATTGTTGTTAAGATGATCACAAAATCTTTTCAGAGTCTCCTCATTCCCCGTCCATATCATAAAACAATCATCAATGTATCTCCCCCAATACAGGATGTGTGTCTGCCACTCCGCTGCTCCTGGACCCCACACCCATTTCTCCTCAAACCATCCCATAAATAAGTTCACATATGAGGGAGACAATCTCGACCCCATCGCCACCCCCTGTTTTTGTTTGAACCAATCTTTTTGGAAGAGAAAATAATTGTGATTTAGGATGAGATCAATCATTTGTAATATCATTTGTGTATGTTCCTTTAGACTAGCTGATCTCCTGTTGAGCATATACTCAATTGCTTGAATTCCACATTCATGTTGAATACTAGAATATAGGGCCACCACATCCAAAGTTACCATAATCATACTAGACTCCCAATAAATATCTGATAACAAACTCAATATATGTTTCATGTCCCTAATATATGAAGGAAGATTGCTTACAAATGGTTGTAAAAATATATCGACAAACTAAGATAGTCTTTCAGTGGGACCCCCCATGCCTGACACTATTGGTCTCCCTGGTGGAAATTTGCACTCTTTGTGTATTTTTGGCAATGTATACAAACAAGGAAATTTAGGGCGATTCACTTGTAGATACGAATATTCCTCATCATCCAATAGAATATTATCATGCCATCTCTTAAGTAGTCCATTGATCTTACTAGTTAGCCACATCATTGGATTATACAATAGTATTTCATAACAATTAGTATCATATAACTGTGCATATATTTCCTTCTCATAATCCTCACGGTTCATCACTACTATATTTCCACCTTTATCCGCTCCCTTAATAATCACATCATCATCATACTTCAAAGTACTCCTCATATTTTAAATTGTATCTCATTGTTCATTTTCGTTTAACCTCCTCTTTGTCCAAATCATTCCATACGAATTTAAAGAATACATCAATATTATTGTCCATGGCTTGTCTGGGTAAGCAAGTTGATTTTTGTCTAAGTCCACTGGTAATATGTACATCTGACACCACATTTAAATCATGTAACACTGTGGATATCGTTGTTGGATATTCCTCATAGTCTGTGATGGACATCAAAGCTACTGTATCATATATGTCTTGTATTGATAACCCACTGTGTGTTGGTTTCACTTGTGGAGTTGCTTCTATTGCTGTCAATTGCATATCAAAATGTTTCTTTAGTTTTAGCCTTCTAACAAATTTGAATAGGTCTATCTTTGACTTGCAAATGTCTCCCCTGTTGGTTGGACAAAACTCTAACCCTTTATTAAAAAGCATCAACATGTCAGGTGATTTTTTAGATATATTTACCACATTGTTACCTGTCTCTGAGGAGGGACTCATGTCTTTTTATCCCGTGATCTTGTTTTCATGCCTGAATACGGTTCCCCTGCCCTTTCCTCTTTTTCCTCTTCTTGTCTTCCTCCCCGACTTCTCTTTTGGGTCAGTTCCCAGTTTCCCAGTTTCCCTTTTTGAGCTCTTGTAAAAAAGCACCCCCTTGTGCACCCAAATTCAATGTTTGTACCTCCACACCGTCTGTATCACTTGAACTAGTTGCCAGACTACTTTTAGAAGTTGTTGCCGAATCCCTATAATTAGTGGATTGTGCTCTAGATAACGCATTTCTTATTAGATGATCATATTTACTCGAAAATGTGAATACTCTGCCATTTAAGTAATCCTGCTCATCTCTCTTTAGTTTTCTAGCTTTTCTACTTTTGGTCTCATCCTGAAACTTCATTATCACATCATTAAGAATAACGTAATTTTTGTCAGTTGCCTCCTTCAGGTTTAAATCCTTTATCTCTTTTTCCAATATCACAATCTCTGATTGGAGTTTTAAAACCTTTCTTTCAGCATTTTCTATCAGGATATCCATGAGTTTCATCAAGTTGGATTTCAGTTCCTCCTCCCATCTCATCAATAAATCTTCATCCAAATCATCGTATGTAGGGAAGATGTGTGACCTTAAGCTCTGGGTATTCTGTTTAATTTCTTGTATTGTTTGAGTGTGATACCGTCCCACCATCTAGACATTTCATTTCTCTTCAATTTCTCTTGTCTAATAAATTTATCTTTTAGGCCTTCCTTAACCCCACGGTTTCCACTACTAGTTGCCTGTCGTACCGTGTATCCACTGTGTGACCTTAAGCTCTGGGTATTCTGTTTAATTTCTTGTATTGTTTGAGAGTGATACCGTCCCACCATCTAGACATTTCATTTCTCTTCAATTTCTCTAGTCTAATAAATTTATCTTTTAGGCCTTCCTTAACCCCACGGTTTCCACTACTAGTTGCCTGTCGTACCGTGTATCCACTGTCTAAACTCCTAAATCATTTCTTCGCTAACTTCTCTCTATCTATCTCACTCATTGTTCCGAAATTGATTCAGAAGTACTCCGATGAGTATAGAGCAGCCTACTCAAAACCAAAATAACAACTTACAAGGGGTGATACCAGTACGAGTACCCGGTGCTCTCCCTCAATTATCTGTTAAATTTATCCAAACAGTGCCACTTGCTGGGACTTCTCAAAATCATCCCACTTGGAATGGTGAGGGCTGCACTTTTTGGACTTTGGGTCGCTACCATGTGGAAAAATCCACAAGACCTAGACACATCTGAAAACTAAACATCTGGGTGAGTCCAGGGTGGTGTGCTTCACATGCACCTGCACCATTTTCTTACCAACAATGCCCTGCAAACCTCCAATTTTGCTGGAAATCACACATTTTTCCCACATTTTCTGATCGAACCTTCCGGAATCTGGAGGAATCCACAAAATTCCTACCACCCAGCATTGACGCAACTATACCGATAAAAATAATTCTGCCCCAACTGTCAGCCTAAAAATATTTTTTTTTCAAATTGCTCTTTTGGATCCGCTTTGGTTCCCCCTCAATTGTGACATGTTTTTGGCTCTTCCTTGTCACAGGAACTTGGCCCACCTACACTAGTGATGTATAATTTTTACCGGGGGACTGAGGGGAACGTTGGGTGGGAGGAAATTTGTCCCAGTGCAGTGGTCCTACACAGAAATGTGGGAAAAATTTGATTTATTTTTTTGCTAAATTTGAGCTTTGCTGAGGATTTTGAGTAAGAAAACGCAAATCGCACCTCCCTGGACTCCCTCGGGTGTCTAGTTTTCAGAAATGTTTGGGTTTGGTAGGTTTCCCTATATGGCTGCTGAGCCCAGGACCAAAAATGGGTGTGCCCGCAAAAACAGGTAGTTTTGTATGTGATCATTTTGATGTGTCCAGATAGTGTTTTGGGGCATTTCCTTTTGCAGGCACTAGCCTTACCCACACAAGTGAGGTACCATTTTTATCGGACGACTTGAGGGAACTTTGGGTGGATGGAAATTTGTGGCTCCTCTCAGATTCCAGAACTTTCTGTCACCGAAATGTGAGGAAAAATCATTTTTTTGGCCAAATTTTGAGGTTTGCAAAGGATTCTGGTTAACAGAACGTTGTGAGAGCACCATGAGTCACCCCATCTTGGATTCCCCTAGGGGTCCAGTTTAAAAAAATGCACAGGTTTGGAAGGTTTCCATAGGTGCCGGATGAGCTAGAGGCCAAAATTCACAGCTAGGGACTTTGCAAAAAACAGCTCTGTTTTCTTTGGGAAAATGTGATGTGTCCACGTTGTGTTTTGGGGCATTTTCTGTCGCAGGAATTAGACCTACCTCACAAGTGAGGTACCATTTTTATTGGGAGACTTGGGGGAATGCTGTGTGGAAGAAAAAGTGTGGCTCCTCTCAGATTCCAGAACTTTCTGTCACCGAAATGTGAGGAAAAAGTGTTTTTTGTTGCCAAATTTTGAGGTTTGCAAAGGATTCTGGGTAACAGAACCTTGTGAAAGCCCCACAAGTCACCCCATCCTGGATTCCCCTAGGGGTCTAGTTTTAAAAAATGCACAGGTTTGGTAGGTTTCCATAGGTGCCGGCTGAGTTAGAGGCCAAAATCCACAGCAAGGCACTTAGCAAAAAACAGCTGTTTTCTTTGGGAAAATGTGATGTGTCCACATTGTGTTTTGGGGCATTTCCAGTCACGGGCACTAGGCCTACCCACACAAGTGTGGTACCATTTTTATTGGGAAACTTGGGAATGCTGAGTGGAAGGAAATTTGTGGCTGCTTTCAGATAACAGAACTTTCTGTCACCGAAATGTGAGGAAAAAGTATTTTTTTGGCCACATTTTGAGGTTTGCAAATGATTCTGGGTAACAGAGCCTTGTGAGAGCCCCACAAGTCACCCCATCTTGGATTCCCCTAGGGGTATAGTTTTCAAAATGCACAGGTTTGGTAGGTTTCCATAGGTGCTGCTGAGCTAGAGGCCAAAATCCACAGCTAGGCACTTTGCAAAAAACAGCTCTGTTTTCTTTGGGAAAATGTGATGTGTCCACGTTGTGTTTTGGGGCATTACCTGTCACGGGCACAAGGCCTACCCACACAAGTGAGGTACCATTTTTATCAGGAGACTTGGGAATGCTGGGTGGAAGGAAATGTGTGGCTCCTCTCAGATTCTAGAACATTCTGTCACCAAAATGTGAGGAAAAAGCATTTTTTTTGCCAAATTTTGAGGTTTTCAAAGGATTCTGAGTAACAGAACCTTGTGAGAGCCCCACAAATCACCCCATCTTGGATTCCCATAAGTGTCTAGTTTTTAAAATTGCATAGGTTTGGTAGCTTTCCTTAGGTGCCGGCTGAGCTAGAGGCCAAAATCCACAGCTCAGCACTTTGCAAAAAACAGCTCTATTTTCTTTGGGCAAATGTGATGTGTCCACAATCAGTCAATCAATCAGGGATTTGTAAAGTGCACTACTCACCCGTGAGGGGCTCAAGGCGCTGTGCTGAGGAGGGAAGGAGGAGAATGAGTGGGTGCGGAGGTGCTTTTACTGCTCGAACAGCCAGGCCTTGAGAGGTTTCCTGAAGGTAAGGAGGTCTTTGGTCTGGCTCAGGTGGGTGGGAAGAGTGTTCCACGTTTTCAGCAGTGAGGTGTGAAAATGATCTATCGCCGGTTGTAGTTCTGCAGACGCGTGGGATGGTTGAGAGGGCGAGGCCAGCAGAGCGGAGATGCCTGGTCGGGGTGTAGAAGGAAAGTCTTTGGGTGAGGTATTCTGGTCCGGTGCTGTGCAGTGCTTTGTGAGTGTGGGTGAGGAGTTTGAAGGTGATTCTCTTGTTGACTGGGAGCCAGTGCAGGTTTTTCATGTGGTCTGTGATGTGGCAGTGGCGGGGGCTGTCCAGGATGAGGCGTGCGGAGGCGTTCTGGATGCATTGCAGCCTCTTCTGGAGTTTGCCCGTTGTTCCTGCGTAGAGGGCAATGCCGTAGTCCAGTTTGCTGCTTACGAGGGCTTGGGTGACTGTTCCTCTGGTTTCGGTGGGTATCCATTTGTAGATCTTTCGGAGCATGCGGAAGGTGTTGAAGCAGGAGGAGGAGATGGCGTTTACTTGCTGGGTCATGGATAGTGAGGGGTCCAAGATGAATCCTCGGTTGCGTGTGTGGTCGGTGGGAGTCGGACCTGTTCAGAGAGTGGCAGGCCACCAGGAGTCATCCCATGCGGAGGTGGTTGAGCCGAAGATAAGGACTTCCATGTTGTCCGAATTGAGTTTGAGGCAGCTGCTCTTCATCCATTCGGCGATGGCCTTTATTACTTCGTGGAGGTAGGTCTTGCCAGAGTTCTTGGTGAGGGTGAGGGCGAGGATCAGCTGGGTGTCGTCGGCACATGAGATGATGTTGGGGTTATGGGATCGGGCGATGCTAGCGAGTGGGGCCATGTAGACGTTGAAGAGGGTCGTGCTGAAGGACGAACCCTGGGTACGCCGCAGATGATTTCGGTGGCCTCCAAGCAGAATGGAGGTAGGCGGACTCTCTGGGTTCTGCCGGTGAGAAAGGAGGTGACCCAGTCCAGGGCTCTGTCGCGGTTTCCAGCATTGCTGAGGCATGAGCGTAGGGTGTGGTGGCAGATGGTTTTGAACGCAGCCGAGAGGTCCAGGAGGATGAGGGCCGTGGTTTCGCCGCTGCCCAGTATGGTTCTGATATCGTCGGTGGTGTCGATGAGGGCGGTTTCGGTGGTGTGGTTGCTGCGGAATCCAGATTGGGAAGGGTCCAGGGTGCGGTTCTCCTCTAGGAAGCGAGTTAGTTGTTTGTTGACGGCCTACTCAGTGACTTTTGCCAGGAAGGGGAGCAGGGAGCTAGGCTGGAAGTTCTAGAGGTCCTTTGGGTCCACCCTGGGTTTTTTGAGGAGGGCGTTGATCTTGGCGTGTTTCCAGCTCTCCGGGAAGATGGCAGACTCAAAGGAGCTGTTGATCATCTTCCGTAGTTGGGGTGCGATGACGGAGCTTGCTTTGTTGAGGATGTAGTGAGGGCCGGGGTCAGATGGAAAGCTGGAGTGGATGGTGTTCATGATTTCGATGATGTTGGTGTCGTTGACGGGGTTCCAGGAGAGCAGGAGGTTGGTCGGAGGTGAATCTGTGGTGTTGGTGGTTGCCGAGGGGGGTCTGGGTGCTGAAGCTGTCGTGGATGTCTGCAATCTTGCAGTGGAAGGAGGAGGCTAGGGAGTTGCAGAGGTCTTGGGATGGTGGAATGTCGTTGACGTTGGAGAGTTCCTTCATGACGTTGAAGAGCTTCTTGTGGCTGTGTGCGTTGTTGTGGATTCGGTCTTTGAAGGTGGTTCTTTTGGTGGCTCGGATGAGTTGGTGGTGTCTGCAGATGGCGTTTTTGAAGGCTGTGTGGTTGTCCAGAGTCTGATCTTGGCGCCACTTTCTTTCGAGTCTTCTGCAGCTTTGCTTAGATTCGTGGAGGTCGGCGGTAAACCAGAAGGCCTTTCTGTCGGTGCATCTACTGAAAGGATTCTTGATTGGGGCGAGATTATTGGCACAGGTGTTGACCCATTGCCTGAAGTTGCATCAGTGTCGGTGGTGTTGATGGGTGGGTTCTGGGAGAGGGTTGTGATAAGTTGGTCTTCGGTGACCTTGTTCCAACTGCGGTGGGGGATCTGTTGTGGGTGGTGGTGTGTTGTGGGTTTCTTGCAGGAGAAGTGGATGCAGCAGTGGTCTATCGAGTGGAGTTCGGTGGGGTGGCTGAAAGAGACGTGATTGCTGTCGGAGAAAATAGGGTTGAGTGCGGGTCCTTTGGAGTGGGTTGGTGTCATGAAGAGCTGTTTTAGGCCAAGGTTGGAAAGGCTGTCGAGCAGGGTGGCGGTGTTGTTGTTATTGGTGTTCTCGAGGTGGGAGTTTAAGTCTCCGAGGAGTATTTAGTTAGTGGATGCGAGAGCTTGCGTGCTGATGATGTTGGTAACGGAGGTACTGAACTGCTGTTGTGGGCCGGGGGGCATGTAGACAAGGGTCCCTCGAAAGGTGGTGTTTGGGTCAGTGTGGATTTGGAAGTGCAGGAGTTCGGCGGTGCTCAGAGTGTCTTCGGTGTTGGTCGTGATCCTGCGGGTGTTCTTGGGGATGATGGCGATGCCTCCTCCTGGTTTGTTGGAGCGGTCCCTGCGAGTGATCTTGTAGCCGTCCGGGATGTCTATGGCAATATCAGGCGCTGAGGAGGGGTTCATCCACGTCTTGGTCAGGAAGGCAACGTCTGGGGTGGCTGAGTCGAGTAGATTCCATAGCTCTACTGGGTGCTTGTGGACAGAGTGGGTGTTGAGGAGAATATATCAGAGATGGTTGCGTCCTGCCTTGGTGGGTGTGTCATTGGCGTGGAGGCTGGTGAAGGTGCAGTTCCGGCAGGAGAAGGGTCCGCGGGTGGTCTGCGGGGAGGCTTGAAGGCAGGCGGAAGAGTGGCTGGTGTTGAGGGTGTAGAGGGTGACGTCGTCGAAGTAAAGACGTGCGTGGCGGATGTGGGGGGGAACGAGGAGCAGGGGTTCTGGCGCTGGGCGCGGTCTCAGAGCGGAAGGGCGCAGACGGGCTCGCCTTTGGATGCGCAGCGGCTGGCATTAAGTAGGGAGGTGGGGGGAGGAGAGGACAGCTGGGAGGCGGGAAGGGAATGAAAAATGGCGCGAAAAATGGGGCTGAGCAGAAAAGGGACAGAGCCTGATAAAGGGGGCCGAGGTGCAGGGGCAGCAGCAGTGGGGGAGAGAGAGACAGGGGGAGAGTGAAAGTGAGAGAAAGAGAGCGGAGTGAGAGAGAAACAAGGAAAAGGAGCAATAAGGGACAGTAGTGGAGCAGAGAGCAGAGCAAAGCAAAGCAAAAGGAGGAGAGAGGCAGAAGGTAGCATAGTAGGAAAGCAGAGCTCTCCCACCAGACACCAGGGATGAGGCGCAGGCAGAAGCCTGCAGGTGGAGGAGGGCCTCGAACTCCTGACAGGGGTCAGGAGTTCAGAGGAGCCAGAGAAAGGGCTCTACTTAGACTGTGGAGCCACAGGAGGCAGAGCAATGCACTGACCAGGTGTTTTTGGGTATTTCCTGTCACGGGCACTAGTCCTACCCACACAAGTAAGGTACCATTTTTATCGGGAGACTTGGGGGAACACTGAGTGGAAGGACATTTGTGGCTCCTCTCAGATTCCAGGATTTTCTGTCACCGAAATGTGAGGAAAACATGTTTTTTGGGCCAAATTTTAAGATTTGCAAAGGATTCTGGATAACAGAACCTTGTGAGAGCCCCACAAGTCACCCCATCTTGGATTCCCTAGGGGTCTAGTTTTAAAAAATGCACAGGTTTGGTAGGTTTCCATAGGTGCCGGCTGAGCTAGAGGCCAAAATCCACAGCTGAGCACTTTACGAAAAACAGCTCTGTTTTTTTGGGAAAATGTGATGTGTCCACGTTGTGTTTTGGGGCATTTCCTGTCGCAGGCACTAGTCACACCCACACAAGTGAGGTACCATTCTTATCAGGGGACTTGGGGGAACGCTGGGTGGAAGGAAATTTGTGGCTCCTCTCAGATTCCAGAACTTTCTGTCACTGAAATGTGAGGAAAAAGCGTTTTTTTGGCCAAGTTTTGAGGTTTGCAAAGGATTTTGGCTAACAGAACCTTGTGAGAGCCCCACAAGTCACCCCATCTTGGATTCCCCTAGGTGTCTAGTTTTCAAAAATGCACAGGTTTGGTAGGTTTCCCTAGGTACCGGCTGAGCTGGAGGCCAAAATCTAGAGCTAGGTACTTTTCAAAAAACAGCTCTGTTTTCTTTGGGAAAATGTGATGTGTCCACGTTGTGTTTTGGGGCATTTGCTGTCACAGCCACTAGGCCTACCCACACAAGTCAGGTACCATTTTTATTGGGAGACTAGGGGGAATGCTGGGTGGAAGGAAATTTGTGGCTCCTCAAAGATTCCAGAACTTTCTGTCATCGAAATGTGAGAAAAAAATCATTTTTGGGGCCAAATTTTGAGGTTTGCAAAGGATTCTGAGTAACAGAGCCTTGTGAGAGCCCCACAAGTCACCCCATCTTGGATTCCCCTAGGTGTCTAGTTTTGAAAAATGCACAGGTTTGGTAGGTTTCCCTAGGTGACGGCTAAGCTAGAGGCCAAAATCCACAGCTAAGCCCTTTACAAAAAACAGCTCTGTTGTTTTTGGGAAAATGTGATGTGTCCATGTTGTGTTTTGTGGCATTTCCTGTTGCGGGCACTAGGCCTACCCACATAAGTGAGGTACCTTTTTTATCGGGAGACTTGGGGGAACGCTGGGTGGAAGGAAATTTCTGGCTCCTCTCAGATTCCAGAACTTTCTGTTACCTAAGTGTGTAGAAAAAACATTTTTTGGGCCAAATGTTGAGGTTTGCAAAGGATTCTGGGTAACAGAACCTGGTGAGAGCCCCACAAGCCACCACATCCTCGATTCCCCTAGGTGTCTAGCTTTAAAAAATGCACAGGTTTGGTAGGTTTTCCTATGTGCCGGATGAGCTAGAGATCAAAATCCACAGCTAGGCACTTTCCAAAAAACACGTCAGTTTTCAATGTAAAAATGTGATGTGTCCATGTTGCGTTTCCTGTCGCCGGCATTCGGCCTACCCACGCAAGTGAGGTACCATTTTTATTGTGAGACTTGGGGGAACACAGAATAGCAAAACAAGTGTTATTGCCCCTTGTCTTTCTCTACATTTTTTCCTTCCAAATGTAAGACTGTGTGTAAGAAAGATGTCTATTTGAGAAATGCCCTGAAATTCATATGCTAGTATGGGCACCCCGGAAATCAGAGATGTGAAAATAACCACTGCTTCTCAACACCTTATCTTGCGCCCATCTTGGAATTGTAAAGGTTTCCTTGAGACCTATTTTTCACTCTTTATATTTCAGCAAATGAATTGCTGTATACCTGGTATAGAATTGAAAACCCATTGCAAGGTGCAGCACATTTATTGGCTCTGTGTATCTAGGGTTCTTGATGAACCTACAAGCCCTATATTTCCCCACAACCAGAAGGGTCTAGCAGACATAACGGTATATTGCTTTCAACAATCTGACATCGCAGGAAAAAGTTACAGAGTAAAATGTGGAGCAAACTGACTGTTTTTTACCTCAATGTCAATATTTTCTTATTTTAGCTGTTATTTTCTGTAGGAAAACCTTGTAGGACCTACACAAATGACCCCTTGCTGAATTCATAATTTTGTCTACTTTCCAGAATTGTTTAGCTTTCTGGAATCCAATATTGGTTTCACACCCATTTCTGTCACTAACTGGATGGAGGCTAAAAGCACAAAAAATAGTAAAAATGAGGTATGTCCCAGTAAAATGCCAAGATTGTGTTGAAAAATGTGGTTGCTGATTCAAGTCTGCTTGTTCCTGAAAGCTGGGAAGATAGTGATTTTAGCAACGCAAATGCTTTGTTGATGCCGTTTTCAGGGAAAAAACCACAAGCCTTCTTCTGCAGCCCTTTTTCCCATAAAAAAAAACAAAACTCTGGGTACCTCTAGAATCCCTAGGATATTGGAAAAAAAGGACAAAAAGTTATGAGGGCCTAGGCGTGAACTGCCCCAAATAGCCAATAAAAGGCCTTGCACCTGAGGGGGAAAAGGCCTGGCAGCGATGGGGTTAAAGTAATTTAGGACTGAGATCGACCCTTGGTAGCAATGACACAAAGAAGACAGGGTTAAGTTAAGAAATCGTGTAAAGCACACAAAAGTACCAAAACAGTTAAAAAGTCGATAAAACAATAATACTCCCATTCCCATTTTTAAAAATAGAGAATATTTTAGTGAAGAAAATGACATAAAAACAACAATAATCCACTAGGGGAACAGGAGATATTAATTTTGTAATTTTTAAATAAAAATAGCACCAAAAAGCACAAAGTACCTACCACGAGCAACTTGTCGTGCTACACGGGGACAAGGATAAGGTTTAAGACTGGCCTGGTTGCATACAGAGACCAGGAGGTTTTACTTTCTGATTTAGGGCCTAACTTAGATTTCGGGGAATGGGTTACTCTTTCATACCAGTGATGGATATCCCATCCACTGAAATACAAATTCCGTAGGGAATAACAGAATTTATATTTCATTGGACAGGATATCCGTCACCGTTGTGATGGAGTGACCCATCCACCGAAATCTAAATCAGGCCCTTAGTCTCGGAAATGAAAGTAAAAAATCCTCAGCAGAGCAGGCTGTGGCCGCAGTGGGTTCCACAAGGCTGGTTAATCATCGGACGAAGACCCGGTAAAGCCATTGACTTGTGCAGAGATTCTGTGTCCACCTTGGAGGCATGGAAAGGGCAATAAGCAAACCCTCCCATGTGGTCAATCAAAACTGATTCTAGGGGCAGCTCCTCTGCCACTGGGATTGGTGCCTGGCTAGTTCGACAGAAGGGGGCATGGCCAGGTGTGAGCTACACCTGCCAAAGGCAAGCTATGTATCCTTTTAACATATGCAAGGGGCTGGGCACAAGCGCCAGGCAATCCAGTCAAGGAGAGATCAACTTCTCCCCAAATGTCTTTGTCTCAATTGTGGAAGCCAATTCATGCCTCCTCAAGGAGATAGTCAGTTTGTGGTATTCTAGAGGCTTTAGGCAAATTAAAGCTAACTTTTAAAAGTACCTTTTGTAAAGTAATTGTTACAAAACCAGCTTTACCAATGAAATGAATTTGTAATAAATACTTTAAAAAGTTCAATAAATAACTTTTTATTTGGTTCCTATGTGGGGATAGCTTTAACTCTATTCATGTTAATAAAGTATCCCAATACTGTGCACCCCTATGGAACAGCAATCCCTACTAAAGCAAATATAGATTTTAGAACATGTTTGGCTTTAATTTTTGAATGTCCTACTTTTAAATAGGGTGGGTAGATGGATGAATGGATGTATGGATGAGTAAAGGAATGGATGGATATGTGAAAGTGAGGGTGGATGATGGATGAATGAAAGGTTGGATGAATGATGACAAAATGGATGGATGAGTGAGTGAGTGAGTGAGTGAGTGAGTGAAAGGCTGGATGGCTGAGTAAAACGGAGGTTGGATGGATTGATGGATGGGATGAGTAAAAGGAAGCATGCACAGATGGATGGAGTGGAAGTGTGGATGGATAAGAAAAAGGATGGATGAATGAAAGAGTAAATGAGTGAAAGAGAGGGTGGATGGATGGATGAAAGCGTGGATGGATGAGAGAAAGAATGGATGAGTGAAAGAGAGGATGCATTCTTGAAATGGTGGATGGAAGGATGAATGAAGAAAATGGGTGTGTGAGTGAAATAAAGGGTGGATGGATGGTTGTAAGAGTGAAAGAATGGATGGATGAGTGAGTGGATGGATGGATAAGTGAAAATGTAAATGGATGGATGGAAGAATTGTTGGGTGGAAGGATGAGTGGAAGGATAGATGGATGGGTGAGTGAAAGGGAGGATGAAAGGAGTGCAAGGATGGCAGGATGGAGTGGGTGGATGGATGGATAGATGGATTGATGACAGAAAGAATGGATGAAGGATGAATGACTGAAAGGATGGATGATGAATGAATGACTGAAAGGATGGATGGATGAGTGAAAGAGTGGGTGGAGAGATGGATGTGTTAAAGGATGGATGAATGTACAGATAGATGGATGGATTGATGGACTTGGAGACGGATGCATAAGTTTGGATATGGATGGGCAAATGGACTGAATAGTGAAAGACTGAATAATAGATGAAAGAACGAATGGATGACAGAATGTAAAGGTGACAATATGGATATCAGCAGTTGGATGGAAGGTATTATCTCACCGCATGGAAGAAGCCGTTTGTGGTTATTTGTCCTTGTTTTCAATAGAGTTTGCTTTCGCACTGTCAAGGACGCTGAAGTTAATTTAGGCAGTGTGCTTCCTTTGCATGTTTTATTAATGGTCATGGGGATAGCCTGAAAGCCATGTTTGAACACACTTGTCTCAAGCTCCCTGCTCTGGTCCCCATGGCACCTAATTCCGGCTCATCTACACTTCAGAACCATGCTGATGTTCCCTTTGATGCGCAAAGTGCTACATGTTCAGTGTGAATGTACACCACAACACCTAAACACAGGAAAGAGAGGGTAGTGGGGGCAGTTGCGCTTTGATAACATGTAAAGGTAGACCAAAGCACACATTGAGCTCCTCGTGAAATTCACACATTTCGTTTTTAATTCACAGGTACAGACATTAAGCAATGTGAAAAAGAAAAAGCCATGAACAACAATCCGATTCCTGATGACAAGACATATGGGGAAATTATTCCCTGTTCGAGCAATTTAAATGAATTCCCTCACAGTAGAAACATATGTACAAAAACAATTTGATGTGTCTTATAAATCCAAGTATCCAGTCCACTCCCGATCAAAGAATCTGCAATGAAAACGTAAATGTATATTTATAAAAGTAATGTAACTGGTAACTAATGGGGAGCTAACTGAACGTCAAATATTCTTTTATTCAGAAGCACTATTATTCACAAAGGTTTCACATTATATATAATTTCTCCATTCCTTAAGAGGAGCCTGTCAAAACAGATAATTATGGAATGCTAGAAATAGTTTAAAGAAGACAGGTGCTGTCGCAGGAGAATTTGTTCTTTTTAATATTTCTCCGCGTTACCAACTGAACAATTTAGGAGCCATTTTATTTGTATACTGTGTATCAAGCGATATAAAAAATGCTAATTTGAATTGCTTTTTTTGTATGCACTTTGCACACTCTACACTTTACACAGATGCCAGACATGTTGAGGTAATATTATGGTTTACCTTCGGCGTGATGACTGAATGTGTTACTGATATCGCCATTTGTAGCTCAGCATGTGGCCCTGGTATGCAGCCCATCTGCAAACTGTACAGTTCTAATTTACATTTTCATATCACCAGGCACACACAGCTTGGGTATGTGTGAATAAATATTTAGAACAGGGTATAAAATGAAAATAGCGATTGGTAAAAATTCAAAATTCTCTAATCTGTATCTCAAGCCACGAATGGTGTGCCAGCACAGGAAGATACACCACAAAGATGGTCATCAGTCGCAAGCAGAAAGCCGCAAATTAAGAAATTATTGGAGTGGCAGACACTGATGATCTGATTGCACAGCAAAAGATTGATAAATCCTTCATTCACTGTGCTAAGAGATTCAGCGCAGTGACGCTCACACCACCTGTCTCATTTAAGGTTCAGGGTGTAGAAATTGGCAATGCGACTCATTGTGAACCATAGTGAAATCTGGTGCCAGAGGCACCGCTATCAGTAGTGCAGTAAGTGCGGGGACTGTGGGGTCCAGGGATAAGAGGGATCCTCAGCACCCCAATTATGACTGTTGTTCCCTATCTAACCGTGAAGTAGGGCTCATGGCACCACAGCTATGCCACTGACTAGTATGGCGGCCTCTGACTAATTCAAATTCGCAGTGGGTCAGCATTGCAACAACTGCCCCTTCATGATACAGGCATCATGCAATAAAGTGGCAAATTTCAAATGTGATGTCCGAGCGTGGGGGACCGTGCAGGGGACCCATGGATCTGCTGACTGATTCTCCTTATTCTGCACCCTGGAAATTCAGGTGTTAGGTGGTTAGAAACTGTCAACTTACACTTTGCCCTAGCGGGTTGGTAACCATTCCATGCTTTGGTACTGTAGGACTGGGTGCAAATCATTTGTGTATAACCGTCTTCTTTACTCAGATATCTTTATTAAAACGTTTAATTAGCACAAACTGATACAGACATTGTGAAAGTATGTAAGGGTCATCCAAACATAGGCATATCAGTGATCACGACAAAGTAAAGAGACATGTTGTAAAAAATTGGGTTGTTAGTTGACTTAGTTGTGAGGCCTGGTCAAGCAGCAACCACAATCCTTGTCAGGGTAAGGCACAAGCAAACCCCAAATTAACCCTTGTTCAACCGCCTAGAAGCTTGTGTAGGTGTGTCCAGCCTTATATTTCTACTGAGAATGTATTTATAAGGTGACATGTATAGGTTAACTATCAAATACCCTTAGAGGTCATCACACATCTTTGGACTCAGATAGGAGTGAGATACCATCCTAACCATCAACTTCAACAATCTCAAATCAATAAACATCAATTTCAATTTGGAGTCAGTAATTTATAAGCACCATGACTAAAGTGGTGTGACCATGAATCACCACACCACTTTAGTAAAGTTCAAACATTTATTGCCCTTTAGATTAACAATGCTAAGATCACGTAAATCAAATGCAACACCAAATGATAAAAGTACAGAAACAATACAGGCTGTCCAAATCTTCTAAAGAATCTTAACCTAGAAGGAATATTTATCAGTAAACATTCAAGAACCACCATGCAGAATAATAACAATAACAAATGAATGGTAGACACAGAATACAGTTAGTTATCGCAGATGAATTGTTTACTATCAAATTATAAGAAACAGTTGAATTTAGAATTTGCCATCCTTAAATATTACTCTGATTCAATATGCATGTTTGGGCTTCATGCAAAAAGAAAAGAAGACAAAAATGAATTTGGAAAACATCTGACTATGGCGTTAACAAAAATTAGTGGTTGGGTTTTCCAAAAAAGGAAAACATAAAAATATGCAAGAAAGACAAATGCACATTTGATTATACCTCTCCTAAATGGATCATCAAAAAACAATGTCTTCATCAGTGGAGCATCTTCTGGTCTTCTTCATTGGGCAATGACATAACAGAGAACAGTTCAGTAATGTTTAGTCTTAATGCATCTGAACTGACAGAATCATAGGCAAAGAGCTTAGAAACAGGAACATATCATTTCCCTAGCAGAGTAAAACAACAACAACTACCCTGACATCATCAAAACATTGTTATATTATAAGCTTAGAAAGCAACTAGCTAAGCTTCTATTGGTCAGTCTATGGGGTAGTTTAGATCAGAACCAATAAGCCTTTCTCCACGTTTCAGAAGTATATTTTCTTAATTTTCTGCATTTACGATTGTCCCATCATTTCTCACTGCAGTCACCAGTTTCCGCAGTAGAATACAACTATTGCAGGTTATACATGAGCACTTAAGACTGTTGGTCCTGGGTACACAATATCTCATCCCAGGAATACAGACAAATGTTAAAACATAAGAACATAACTTTTCCACAGTGTACGAGCTAAACAGGATGCTTTAACACTTTTAAAACATTGCCTCTGGAAAATTACTAAAATGTGAGGCCTTTTTAAAAAACAATGCTAAAACAGAATAAAACATTTAAACTATTAATCATTTTAGTACATATTAATATTCATCTTTCAGTACATTTAATTATCAATAAACACAATACATTTTCATTAGACATTTTTATTATTATGTCGAACCACATTGTGGCTGACACCAGGGTGATAATATTTTCTAAAACACGTTTTTCAGTTCAATACATGTTATTATTTTTTAGTGACACAATTTTTTTCTCAATAATGTTTGCACTCCAACAATCCCTCCACTGACGACTATATGTGCAAAATTTGATTCGACGCATGACATATACAACCACAGTTAATAATGGTTTCAATATCTTTCCCACAATACCCTGACCAAGATTACCCAGCCAATGTTTCACCTTTACCAATATTTTCCCATATCCCTGATTCTTTCAGATCTTTTATGTCAGAATTTGAATCTGTCAGGTTATTAATAAAATATCTAATACCTTTACTATTGTCAGGTATATATGTGCAACAATGTTTCACTTTCAGCATCTGGCAGACTCCGCCTTTGTTTGCTAAAAGACTATCTAAAAGAATACCTAATGCAAGTCTGTTTTGGAGAACCATTGAATGGAGCGCGGCCATTTTAGTATCCATTAAGATTACAGCTCCAGAAAAATCAGTTAGCATGCTATCCACAATAGTAGACAACTTTTTAATTTTCAAAGCATTTAGAACAACTCCTACAGAAGGAATAATTGCTCCAAATATATAACTTAGGGCCAGATGTAGGAAGAAAACATTTTGCGAGGTGCAAATTGCGAGTCCCAGCGACTCGCAATTTGCACCTCGCAAAATGTTATGCAGAAAGGTGTCTCAGACACCTTCTGTGACTCGCTATGGGGTCGCAAAGACCCACCTCATAAATATTTATGAGGTGGGTCGCAGTTTGCGACCCCATAGCAAGTCTAGGCACTCACGGGGATGGTGGCCTGCTGGAGACAGCAGACCACCATGTCCGTGACTGCTTTCTTAATAAAGCAGTTTTTTTTTCTTTTTGCAGCCCGTTTTCCTTAAAGGAAAACGAGCTGCAAATAGAAAAAATACCGAAACCTTTTTGTTTCGGTTTTTTTCAGAGTAGGCAGTGGTCCATAGGACCACTGCCTGCTCTGAAAAAAATATTTTTGTTTGCATTCACATGGGGACCCCTTCCCGTTTGCGAATGAGTTACCATCCACTGGATGGTAACTGCGAGTTGATTGGCGACCGCTTTTGCGAGGCGCAAAAGGCTACCTACATCTGGCCCTAGTATCAGTTCTGGATGGAGACCTGTATATACGCAGCTTTCCTTCATATTGAAAATCTAAAGCAAGCTTCCCTTGTGTTTGAGTCTCACTAAATGCATAATAATTTATAAATGTGGTCTTCACTAACCTTTTTTTCTATGTTCTTTTTAGAAGCTTTTCTTCTGTCTCCTGTCATTAGTTTGATCTAGAAAATATTTTTCTATTGGCGAAAGCAAGCATGTGAGATAATTTCTGTTAGCGTAAGCAGTACCGAATGTTAATGTAGGCTCAAAGAAACCTCCCACAATATCAATATTTGTTTCTTTAGTTATGTTGCTGAAATGTTGGTTTTTCAGAACAAACAAAAACACAAAATCAAGGTTAGAATATAAATAGTGGATACACTCTTGGTTATAAAGCCTTGTTAGGAAAAGACTCCAACTGATTCCATATGTTAATGTCGAGCTATGGTAAGTAATTCCTTCCTACACTGATGAAGATATCTGCGCGCAAACATAATATTCTCTCATATTCATCGTCTCAACATATTCATACAGCAAGCGATAGAAAACATTAGAAGAAAGATTTCCTTGTGAATTGTCTAAGTGCAAGTACTTCTCATTCCTATTAAACTTAACTAACTTCATAAGTGTAGTAGTTTCTGAAGAAGGTCCATAATTAGTTCCAGCTTTGTTAGAAACACTTATACTCACAATCAATAACAAACGTAGTAGCACACATACATTTCCCAAACCAATACACATACATTTGCAACACCTATTGTTTTAACACAATTATGAATGTTATCCATGACCTGTAAAGAATCAGAAAGTGAAAGAAAAGGCAAACTATTTACCTATGCAGCCAAAAATCAAAAACAAAAATAATCTTCAGTTTTCTTTGCAATTATTTCCATCAGCTTTCAGACTTTTCTCCAGAACTTTGTCAAAAATCGGTTTAACAGCTTGTCAAAAATCAGTTTTCAAAGTCTCTTCCAGAAGATCATATTCTATTGGACACTGATTATAACTTGTAACATGTAATGTCTCTCTTGTTCAGCTGGCAATGTAGTTTCAAATTTCAGTTGAAAAGTAACTTCAAGTTCCAAAATATTGAGCTGGTAATTCACGAACAAAACAAAAAGACAAACATTCACGTTGCCACTCACCTGTTGTAAAATACGCCCCTTAGGGACCTAAGTATCTTCGACTTGCGACTCTTTTCCTTTTTGATCTTTGATTTGCACTTATTTCTCCTTCACTCTTCATTTATGGTTGAAAGTACATCTGGAACCTTTTCACTTGCCTGCAGTTTGGGCCACTCGTCTTCTTTCACAGCTTTCCTTGACAGTGTTGTTTGCAAAACTAGATTTACAACTCTTCTTGGTTCAGCTGGTTTCTGACTTTGACTTGATGTACCTGCAACATTAGCTAATTCAGGAGGAGTCAAATCTGCATGACTTTGATTCAACTCAGCTCCCTCCTCAGCTGCTTCAGGAAACGTGATTTGTTTAAACCGATCTTCCCAGTGGTCTGCTTCTGGGAGAGTCCTCCTCTGACTTGACTCTCCTGCTATATTGGTTGATGCTTGAGCAACTTCAGGAACCTCTATTTCATCTCTTTGAGGTGTACCTGAATCTTCACCAGTTTGCACTGTCACTGTTTCTGTTTCCAAAGTCTCTCTTCTTTCACCTTGAGACTGTACAATAGTTTTTGGTGCTCTCAACAACTCTTCTTCATCATCCAATGGATATGGCACTTTTCGACTGTGGCTGGCATGAATCAAGTTTGGTATCCCAGCACACTTCACAGCAGTGGTTGTTACGAGTACAACTTGGTAAGGCCACTTCCACCTAGGTTCCAGACAAGTTTTTCTCACATGCTTCTTGACAACCACCCAAGCCCCAGCTCGCAGACTTTGACACTGGTCTTGGGATGGCGGCATGGCTGTAGCTTCCACCTCATGAGAAAAAGAGTGAACCACATCAGCCAGTGTCTTGCAGTAATTCAGCAGAATATCATCTGTGATAGTCACAAGAGAATTTACCGGAACAGCTGGCAATCTCATTGCTCAGCCCATAAGGATTTCATAGGGAGAAAGTCCAGTCTTTCTGTCAGGTTTGTTTCTCATGCTCATCAGAACCAAAGGTAAAGCATCTGGCCATTTCAGATTTATAGATGCACACATTTTTGCAAGTCATGCCTTCAGCGTACCATTCATTTGCTCTACTAATCCAGAAGCTTCAGGGCAATAGCTACAGTGCAGCGTCTGCTCAATGTTTAAGACTCAGCATAGTAATTTCATCACTTTGTTATTGAAGTGAATTCCTCTCTCTGATTCTAAGTAGGCCGGAAACCCAAAGCGAGGAATTAACTCCCTAAGTATAAGCTTTGCTACTGTGGGCTATCAGTTCTACACGTGGGGTAAGCTTCAATCCAATGGCTAAAAATAAAGACAATCACCAACACGTATCTCACACCACCACACACAGGCATCTAAAAACAAATCCATTTGCATTCTGTTGAATGGACCTCCTACTCTTCCAATGTGACTCAAATTGACAATTGTTCTTTTCCCCACATCTGTTACAAATTGCTTCAGCAACCTGCCTAAACTTTGGATAGAACAAGGATTGCTTAAATGTGTGAATCATTGCATCTATACCAAAGTGTGCTTGACCATGATAATATCTTGCCATTTGCATCAGTAGACAGTTTGGCAAAACAACTTGCCCTTCATTTGAAACCCCGATTTCATCATTGTCTCTTTAAAACATTTACATTTTATACAATTTTGCTTTTCATCTTCAGGAACATTTTCTTGCATACTTTTGATTTCTTACCATGTATCAAGCACTGTTAACATGTAATTTGCATTTGCTTCATCATCTTTTAGTTTTTTCCATTCCTCATTAAAAGAAATGCAGTTCAATGTGCAAACCCCTGCGACTTGATCTGCAAAAGCATTTCCCATTGAAACAAAATCATTTGATTTCTGGTGTGCACTGCATTTAACCACATCAATCCTCTCAGGTAATTGTAGGGCATATAACAAATCATGAATTCTATCACCATTTCAAATTGGTGAGCCACATGAGGTCATGAAACCTCTCTGTGACCACAACTGCCCAAAGTTGTGCACTACACCAAATCCATATTGACAGACTGTGACCATTGTAGCGTTAAGCTGTGCAGAAATACAGCATGCTCTAATAAGAGCCACCAATTCAGCCACTTGTGCAGAAAATACTCTTTGAAGCCATGAATCTTCGAGTATACCAGAAATTGTGCACATATCGTATCTAGATTTCAATGTTCCCGCATTATCTCTTAGACAGGAACCATCAACAATTTGATCATTTTTCTCTAATAGGGGATCTTGAATATCAGGTCTGGGTTTCATGCACAATTCAGTAACCTCCAGATTGACATGTTCAACTTCTTTTAGACTCTCAATTTCAACATTGTCTATTGGGAGCCAGGTTGCTGGGTTAAGCACTGTACACCTCTTCAAGGTAACATTTGGAGAACCTACAATTAACAGCTCATACTTCGTGAGCCTTGTATTTGTCAAATATTGGGTCTTTGTTCGGGTAAGCAAAATCTCTACAGAATTTGGGACAAAGACAGTTAAAGAGTATCCCATCACAATACTCCCACACTGAGTGAGTGAGTAACCAACTGCCACTGTTTGCAAACAGCCAGGTAAAGCTGCTGCGACTCGGTCCAAAGTAGCAGAAAAGTATGCTGCAGGGCGATTTACACCACCATGTATCCGTACAAGAACAGAAAGAGCTCAAACATCATGTTAATGACAAAACAACATAAATGGTATCATGTTCTTTCAGCTCAGTAAAAGCTTTCATACATGTTTCATCAAAAGGCACAGGATCAGAAATATCTTTGTGGGTTAGTCTCTCCAATGGCTTTGAAATAACAGAAAAATTGGAAATCCATTTGCATTAGTAGCTCACCATTCCCAGAAACATCCTGACATCTCTTTGTAAATTGGAGGATTCATTTGCAAAGTAGCTGTAACTCTTTCTCTGGAAACTTTCCTTGCTCCTTTTTCTATTTGGTGTCCCAAATATTTCACTTCTTCTGACAGTGCTGTAATTTTGCTGGAGACACATTGGCCCTCATTACAACCCTGGCAGATGCTATAATGTTGGCGGCAAACAGACTGGCGGTAATTACCGCCACATTATGACATTGGCGGTTTGGCACATGCCAAACCGTCAATGTACCACACCGCCCGCCACGGCAGTATCGACAGGTACCATCAACAAAAACAATTTGATCATTTTTCTCTAATAGGGGATCTTGAATATCAGGTCTGGGTTTCATGCACAATTCAGTAACCTCCAGATTGACATGTTCA
The DNA here is from genome assembly GCF_031143425.1 of Pleurodeles waltl. Lineage (NCBI taxonomy): Eukaryota > Metazoa > Chordata > Amphibia > Caudata > Salamandridae > Pleurodeles > Pleurodeles waltl. Next base: position 329,455,775 of record NC_090436.1, on the reverse strand, counting down.
ACTTCTTTTAGACTCTCAATTTCAACATTGTCTATTGGGAGCCAGGTTGCTGGGTTAAGCACTGTACACCTCTTCAAGGTAACATTTGGAGAACCTACAATTAACAGCTCATACTTCGTGAGCCTTGTATTTGTCAAATATTGGGTCTTTGTTCGGGTAAGCAAAATCTCTACAGAATTTGGGACAAAGACAGTTAAAGAGTATCCCATCACTATACTCCCACACTGAGTGAGTGACTAACCAACTGCCACTGTTTGCAAACAGCCAGGTAAAGCTGCTGCGACTGGGTCCAAAGTAGCAGAAAAGTATGCTGCAGGGCGATTTACACCACCATGTATCCGTACAAGAACAGAAAGAGCTCAAAAATCATGTTAATGACAAAACAACATAAATGGTATCATGTTCTTTCAGCTCAGTAAAAGCTTTCATACATGTTTCATCAAAAGGCACAGGATCAGAAATATCTTTGTGGGCTAGTCTCTCCAAAGGCTTTGAAATAACAGAAAAATTGGAAATCCATTTGCATTAGTAGCTCACCATTCCCAGAAACATCCTGACATCTCTTTGTAAATTGGAGGATTCATTTGCAAAGTAGCTGTAACTCTTTCTCTGGAAACTTTCCTTGCTCCTTTTTCTATTTGGTGTCCCAAATATTTCACTTCTTCTGACAGTGCTGTAATTTTGCTGGAGACACATTGACCCTCATTACAACCCTGGCAGATGCTATAATGTTGGCGGCAAACAGGCTGGCAGTAATTACCGCCACATTATGACATTGGCGGTTTGGCACATGCCAAACCGCCAATGTACCACACCGCTCGCCACGGCAGTATCGACCGCCAGGCTGGAGACAGCCCGGCGGCTGTCACTAGTCAGCCTGCGGGATCATGACCCTGCACACCGCCATGGATTTCGTGGTTTTTGAACCGCCACGAAAACCATGGCGGTAGGCACTTGGCACCCACGACCCCCCTACCACCCCCCAAAGGTGGAAGGGCCCCCTCCCCTCCTCTGCCTCCCCGACCTCCATAGGCCCCCCAAACATACCCCTACCCCCCACTCACGCACACACCACTCGCACACATACATGTACACATGCACACATACATACACGTTACATCCCCACTACACACATCACACCCCCGCAAACATACACGCACCCACACCCCCCTCTAAACACTCACACTCACACCCCCATTCACGCACACACCACACAACCCCCCCTTCCCCTGTCGGACGATCACCTTAGCTGCCTCGGTGGTTCTCCAGGAGGGAATGGGTTCCATGGGGGATGCTCAGCTGCCAGCACCTGTCACCAGAACACCGCCACGCCGAATACTGAGACGTAATTCGGTGGGCGGTGTTCTGATGACGTGGCGGTGACAGAGGAGCAATCTCCACTGCACCGCCGACCGCCAGTATGGCTGCTGGCGGCTCGCCGACCAAAAAATGGCGGAGGGTCGCCACCAGTCATAATATGGTTGGCGAAAGACTGCCAACACTGGCGGTCTTCGGTCCGGCGGGACCTCGGCGGTCTTCACTGAAGACCGCCAAGGTCACAATGAGGGCCTTCATGTCCATTCTCACCCAAATAATTCAATAAGACAATAGTATCTTGCCTGCATGCATCCTTCGTCTTTGAAGCAACCAAAAGATCATTAATGTACTGAAATAATGCTGATTGGGAAGGCATTTCCAATGATTCCAAATTCTTTTTCATCACCTGATTAAATAGGGACAGAAACTCTACAAAGCCTTTTGGGATTCTACACCAGGAATATACACAACTGCAGGATTTGAAACAGAAAAGAACTTGACTATCCTCATGAAGAGAGAATGAGAAAAATGCTTGTGATAGGTCCACCACTGTGAACCACTCTGCGTCACATGGGATTTGAAACAAAATCACTGCTGGATTTGGTACCACTGGACAACGTTTGACCACCATGTCATTAATTTTCCTCAAATCTTGAACTATTCTAAATTTCTCACTTGGTTTTCGCAAACCCATAATACTTATTTTAGAACTCCCTGCGTCACAAAATCTGCAATTAAAGGAGTAACTCCTTCAATTACATCTGGCTCCATATGATACTGGGGAGTTTGAGGAAAAACTGCATTAGGCTTGACTGTAACTTTAACTGGTTCTTTCCTCTAATCAGACCAATGTCTTTTCCAGAAAGATACCAAACCTTTAAAGTAAATGTACCCTGTATGTCAGTTGGCAGATCTTGTACTGTAAATGCAGGATAGAAACTAATCAATGGAAATCCTTTATTAACTGAATCACATTCAATTGGCATACATGAATCATCATCATCATCACTATTCATCTTGATAGCAATTCCATAATTTGTACAGGTAATCGAACATTTTGTTTTGCACAACAGGTCTTTTCCCAATAAAGAACTTGGACTTGATTCACAGACTACAAATTTTGCAAACCTTCAAAATTGCCAATTTTTAACTGGAACCGGTTTAGTAATCAACAGTCAAAATGGGGAGCACCCTGTCTTCCATTCCAGCATTTGTGACCCCAAGGCATCATGGTAAATGCAGTCATTAGCACGAATTTGAATAGAGTTTTGAAAGTTTTTCACCATAAGTTGGTGCGGCGAGTGCCGTATCTTCGGACACGTGTTTCTGGCTATTTGGCTGTCATCAGCGAAGAGCAACGTGTAGCTGGCGGGGTTGCTTGAAATGCCGCCTTGAAAGTATTCACAGGTTTAAGTACCACTCAAGAAGGCGCACAGGTGCTTCACCCGAGCTCGTCAGCTCAGAGGCTCACGGGAGCCTTAATTACAACAGTCAAAATGGGGAGCACCCTGTCTTCCATTCCAGCATTTGTGACCCCAAGGCATCATGGTAAATGCAGTCATTAGCACGAATTTGAATAGAGTTTTGAAAGTTTTTCACCATACGTTGGTGCGGCGAGTGCCGTATCTTCGGACACGTGTTTCTGGCTATTTGGCCGTCATCAGCGAAGAGCAACATGTAGCTGGCGGGGTTGCTTGAAATGCCGCCTTGAAAGTATTCACAGGTTTAGGTACCACTCAAGAAGGCGCACAGGTGCTTCACCCGAGCTCGTCAGCTCAGAGGCTCACGGGAGCCTTAATTACAACAGTCAAAATGGGGAGCACCCTGTCTTCCATTCCAGCATTTGTGACCCCAAGGCATCATGGTAAATGCAGTCATTAGCACGAATTTGAATACAGTTTTGAAAGTTTTTCACCATACGTTGGTGCGGCGAGTGCCGTATCTTCGGACACGTGTTTCTGGCTATTTGGCCGTCATCAGCGAAGAGCAACGTGTAGCTGGCGGGGTTGCTTGAAATGCCGCCTTGAAAGTATTCACAGGTTTAAGTAAAACTCAAGAAGGCGCACAGGTGCTTCACCCGAGCTCGTCAGCTCAGAGGCTCACGGGAGCCTTAATTACAACAGTCAAAATGGGGAGCACCCTGACTTCCATTCCAGCATTTGTGACCCCAAGGCATCATGGTAAATGCAGTCATTAGCACGAATTTGAATAGAGTTTTGAAAGTTTTTCACCATAAGTTGGTGCGGCGAGTGCCGTATCTTCGGACACGTGTTTCTGGCTATTTGGCCGTCATCAGCGAAGAGCAACGTGTAGCTGGCGGGGTTGCTTGAAATGCCGCCTTGAAAGTATTCACAGGTTTAAGTACCACTCAAGAAGGCGCACAGGTGCTTCACCCGAGCTCGTCAGCTCAGAGGCTCACGGGAGCCTTAATTACAACAGTCAAAATGGGGAGCACCCTGTCTTCCATTCCAGCATTTGTGACCCCAAGGCATCATGGTAAATGCAGTCATTAGCACGAATTTGAATAGAGTTTTGAAAGTTTTTCACCATAAGTTGGTGCGGCGAGTGCCGTATCTTCGGACACGTGTTTCTGGCTATTTGGCCGTCATCAGCGAAGAGCAACGTGTAGCTGGCGGGGTTGCTTGAAATGCCGCCTTGAAAGTATTCACAGGTTTAAGTACCACTCAAGAAGGCGCACAGGTGCTTCACCCGAGCTCGTCAGCTCAGAGGCTCACGGGAGCCTTAATTACAACAGTCAAAATGGGGAGCACCCTGTCTTCCATTCCAGCATTTGTGACCCCAAGGCATCATGGTAAATGCAGTCATTAGCACAAATTTGAATAGAGTTTTGAAAGTTTTTCACCATAAGTTGGTGCGGCGAGTGCCGTATCTTTGGACACGTGTTTCTGGCTATTTGGCCGTCATCAGCGAAGAGCAACGTGTAGCTGGCGGGGTTGCTTGAAATGCTGCCTTGAAAGTATTCACAGGTTTAAGTACCACTCAAGAAGGCGCACAGGTGCTTCACCCGAGCTCGTCAGCTCAGAGGCTCACGGGAGCCTTAATTACAACAGTCAAAATGGGGAGCACCCTGTCTTCCATTCCAGCATTTGTGACCCCAAGGCATCATGGTAAATGCAGTCATTAGCACGAATTTGAATAGAGTTTTAAAAGTTTTTCACCATAAGTTGGTGCGGCGAGTGCCGTATCTTCGGACACGTGTTTCTGGCTATTTGGCCGTCATCAGCGAAGAGCAACGTGTAGCTGGCGGGGTTGCTTGAAATGCCGCCTTGAAAGTATTCACAGGTTTAAGTACCACTCAAGAAGGCGCACAGGTGCTTCACCCGAGCTCGTCAGCTCAGAGGCTCACGGGAGCCTTAATTACAACAGTCAAAATGGGGAGCACCCTGTCTTCCATTCCAGCATTTGTGACCCCAAGGCATCATGGTAAATGCAGTCATTAGCACGAATTTGAATAGAGTTTTAAAAGTTTTTCACCATAAGTTGGTGCGGCGAGTGCCGTATCTTCGGACACGTGTTTCTGGCTATTTGGCCGTCATCAGCTTGACTGGTACTTAAACCTGTGAATACTTTCAAGGCGGCATTTCAAGCAACCCCGCCAGCTACACGTTGCTCTTCGCTGATGACGGCCAAATAGCCAGAAACACGTGTCCGAAGATACGGCACTCGCCGCACCAACTTATGGTGAAAAACTTTCAAAACTCTATTCAAATTCGTGCTAATGACTGCATTTACCATGATGCCTTGGGGTCACAAATGCTGGAATGGAAGACAGGGTGCTCCCCATTTTGACTGTTGTAATTAAGGCTCCCGTGAGCCTCTGAGCTGACGAGCTCGGGTGAAGCACCTGTGCGCCTTCTTGAGTGGTACCTAAACCTGTGAATACTTTCAAGGCGGCATTTCAAGCAACCCCGCCAGCTACATGTTGCTCTTCGCTGATGACGGCCAAATAGCCAGAAACACGTGTCCGAAGATACGGCACTCGCCGCACCAACGTATGGTGAAAAACGTTCAAAACTGTATTCAAATTCGTGCTAATGACTGCATTTACCATGATGCCTTGGGGTCACAAATGCTGGAATGGAAGACAGGGTGCTCCCCATTTTGACTGTTGTAATTAAGGCTCCCGTGAGCCTCTGAGCTGACGAGCTCGGGTGAAGCACCTGTGCGCCTTCTTGAGTGGTACCTAAACCTGTGAATACTTTCAAGGCGGCATTTCAAGCAACCCCGCCAGCTACATGTTGCTCTTCGCTGATGACGGCCAAATAGCCAGAAACACGTGTCCGAAGATACGGCACTCGCCGCACCAACGTATGGTGAAAAACTTTCAAAACTGTATTCAAATTCGTGCTAATGACTGCATTTACCATGATGCCTTGGGGTCACAAATGCTGGAATGGAAGACAGGGTGCTCCCCATTTTGACTTTAGTAATCAGGTTTATCAGGAATTGATCTGTAACTCCTACAATCTGCACTGTTTTCCCAGAAAGTGGCAGGTTAGGAACTTCTGCAGTTCTTACTATATAATGTTTAGCTCCTGTATCAACTAGGAATGAAACATCATGACCCATTACTTTCCCATTTACATAAGGACCCTTTTAATCCACTTCTAATGAAGCTGCATTCTTCTTCATCTGAACTCTCACTCATCACTTCATCATTCATCCTCACTGTGAAGTGTGAATTGTTGTACTGTCTGATTACTTAGATGTAATGTGTTTTGCTGAGGAAGCATAATATGCTGCTTTGCCATTGGAGCTTGATGTATCTGCATTTGTTGCTTTAGTATCATTTACATTTCGAGCTGCATTTGCTGTGACTGGCACCTGAAAACGTGCCACCTGTATCTGTTGAATCTGTTGGAGACTTTGCATTAGCTGAGGAATTTGCATTTGATTTTTTATGTTCTGGACATTTAAATTAGGACCCCTTATTCTCGGTCCTCTCAAATTTAAAAAAAGATTGTTTTCATTCATTTGCATAGCAACACCTTCTTGTACCATCATTGGACCCTCCCATTTCCAATGCCGAGACCCCCGCAAGCGTGACTAGGTAACATCCTTTTCATTGTCTGCATATCACCTGGGTTAACAATATTATTCAAATGGATGCCACAGTCCCAATTTCCAATTCCACCACAACCCCTACCTCTCGCCTGACCCTGATTCTGAAATACTTGCATGTTTCCCAATTGTAGAAAAATGCCCTGTATTCCTTCATTTCAGTCTAGTCGAAAAAGTATTTAGAAAACTGTAATACTTCATCAAACGGTTTTGCCTGCCACCAAATCAAATGACTCTTAAGCTTCTGGCTAATTTCTGGTCTCACTCCTTCAACAAATCTGAACACAAAATGAATCATATCTTTGAGCTCTATTGTTTCTTTACCGCTGTACCACTGTAATGTTTAAATGCTTGCAGCAATCTCTCATAATATGCATTTATTGGCTCTTTTCCTTTCTCAGCTGTCCTATCGATTCTCTGCCAATCAGTACTTTTAGGAGAAATTCTCATTTTCAAAAGTTTAATTACTTTGTAATAGTGCTTCATTATATCAGGAGATGGTGCACCTGTACCTCTAGCTTGTGGAGGCTCTCTTGTTGACCAGTCAACACTCCTTTTATATTCCACCCACACATCAGTGGGAACTGCTATTTTTAACAAGATATTCAAATCCTCCCACAGGTATTTTGCAAGCTTCACAAATCTAACTGTTTGCTGGTACTATTCTACTGGTTTCTCTCTCAGTCTTGGGTAGTAATTTCTAAATGACAAAATATGTGTACCAGGGGACATGTACACAATTCCCGCCAAGAATTTCTCTCATTGGTAATATCTTTACCGGATTATCAGTCTGCTGCACATCAACATTTGAATTTGCAGACTCCTTTTTCTTCTGATCTCTTTTCTTTAACCATCTGCCTTCCCATTTATCTAATGCTCCCCATGTTTGAAAATTCAGAATTAATTCCTTAATATGAATTTTCATTCCCAGTATTCTCAAGTTCTCTAAAATGTTTGAACCAAATTCTAACCTATAACTTCTTTTCAGTGGCTTTGATTTCTCAATTTCTATTTCATATTTCTCTGCAAATTTTGACATCTTCTGGTGTACCAATCCTGCTCTGTTTGTTACATTTTTACACATGAAGGGTAACTCATCTTCATTATATGTGTCAATCCTACTTAACTCAAGTGTTCCCTCAATCATTTCATTCAATTCTAATTTACGTCTTGCTGTGTTCAATGAATTTCCCCCTTCAGCATTTGTTTTTGCTCCAATAATTTTTTCCAGCTAGTCTGTTAACTGCTGAGCTGTCAAACCTCATAACGAAACATTATTATTTACATGGGGCACACTCTGTGGAGTAATACATGGAGTCTCAGGAGTCATCAAAAAAGAATTTGAATTCAAATCTGACTTTCCTAAATTCTGTGAGGTCCAGTGGACCTGTGTTGTCAAAAGTCTGATTCATTGGAGACATGACTCCTGCAGTAACATTGAGTCTCTTCACTTCTGCATTTGAATTAAAAATATTCTGTACACTACTCTCATTATTTCAAACAATGGTACAGCAGGACCAATAGTGACAGGTGCTGTTAATGCTTCTGGACTTGCTGGAACATTCTGATTTCTCGAGTAAATTACTCCAGAGTTCTGGCCTGATAGCACTGAAGAATTTGACTGTGTTAATGTTACAGGTGTGTACCTTGGCATTGTTTGAACTTGCACTGGAGCAGTTGAACTAGGTGTAGACTCAACCTGAACCATCATTTGTTTCTGGTAAATCTGTGATATCTTTGATGAGTGCACCACTGGTACTGTCATACTCAGTTCAGAACTTACAACAGGAATAGTAGGATAGACCACAGGTAGATTAACCAGAGTCATAGGTGTCTGAGTTACAGTAATAGCAGGACTGTTAGTTGCAAACTCTACTTGACTTCGCGTTACTGTAACTGGTACTGGTGCACTTGGACCAGTACTAGTACCTGGACTTGTCTCTTGTGCTGCATATGGTGGAGGACGACTTCTCAGTAACTGCATTATTAATTCATCATCATCGTAAGTCAACGATTTCCTAGCCTCTTCTGGCTTTGACTCATCTTCTTCAGAAGGGTCCTTATTCTTTTCCTTTTGTCTGAAACTGCTCTCTTTTTCTTGTGTAATTGCAGTAAACATTTTAATACCCTGTAAGGTTTCAGTTCTCCAAAATGTTTGTGTTTGCTCACTATCCCATCTGGCCTCTAATAATGTCTTTTTAACCTTTCTCATTTGCCTCTCAAATTTAAATTTCTCTTGTTGTCTAGCCACTAACTTCCAAATGGCTAAAGCTTCAAATTGTGCTGGTCTTGAAGGAGTTTTAATCCATACAGAAAACTCCTCAAATTCTCTAAAATTCTCATATCGAAAGTTCCACAGACAGGAAACGCTAAGCTGCCTTCCTTCTCTGTAATTTTGCACCATTGTTTTAACCAAATACATGCTGCGGTACCTTTCTCTGCAATTACGATATATGCTGGTGTACCTTCGGGCGGGGCAATTTCTCCTACTTTGGCTGGAATTAAACTATCTCCCTTAAGCGCACTCTTTAAAGCTTTGAAAGATTTCATTTTTACTTTAATCGGGCTTAAAACTACCATTTAAATTCAAAATAGGAAGTAATTCAATCCCAAAATCCTTTTAGCTTGCCTCTCTTAACCAATAACCCTTCACAGTTGTCCACCAAACCGTTCGCGGCTCCTTCTCATCAACCGACCTATGCCAGTGCAGGCCTTGTGACATCACACTAACACTCACAGCGGCTGACAAAGTCTTGTGGCTTGTCCTCCAAACTCAATTCACGCTAAACTAAATGCTAAATATTGCGAGCACCAAGCTAAAATCAACATACTAACTTGTATGCTTACTACAGGTAGGGAACACAATCACTTCAGAAGCTTCACAAATATTGCAATTGTGGCTTTTAGCTCTGACAACTACTCATTCGATCTTTGCTTTCTCTTATTCACAAGTAAAATTCGACCAGCAAATTCTTACCTTGACTAATACTAGATCCTCCTTGTACACTCAGGAATCCCCAATATCTGTCACTTTAACAAACACTCTAGGAATACTATTTGTCAACCACCCCGATTGACCAATTAAACAGACAAATTACATCAACAAACAAGTGTCTCATACACTTGTACAATACTCTGGAGTGCTGGACCATGCAGGGTTCGTATACCAACAACCAGTGGGCAATTTTTTAGCACAAAGCACCGCACCCAATTGAAGTACGATGACTTCCCTGTATACACAGTTTGGAGTACGCACACTCCCTAACAAACTACGTTGGAGTATGCAAAATCCCTATTTCTCTCGAACATCACAATTCACCTACGATTTGCTAAAGCACTGCAAGCGCAGACCCTATCCCAGCCACAAATCACTCTAGGAACACTTGGAACATCTTCAAACAAGCATTGGAAAATTCAATTTGCATCCCAACAAGCATTGGCCAAATCAAATTTCAAAATTTCAAATTTTCAACAAGCACTGGTAAAATAGTACCTTAAAGGAGAAAACGCCAACTGCGGCTATCTGATTGCATTGGACTGGGTCAAAGTCAACAATTCAGGCCGACCGCGATGGAACGCAGGTCTGATACAGTCCCAGACTAGTCCCTCTGAAGGTTAACCCTCTCAAGTTTTGTGCCAAGAGTCTAGTTTGTGTTGGAGAGGGTCACGAGGAGGAAGAACAGCAACACTTGCGGATGTCGGTGTGTCGCGAAGAGCAGGCCTGTGTCATGGACCGACAGGCTGGTGCTTCTCATTGATGGTCCCCTGTGGGCAGATGATGTTGCTGTGTAAAGATACAGGCTGGTGGCGGCTCACGCTGGATTTCGATGCGAGCGGCATGGTCTCAGTGCGAATGGGCCGGTTTGCAGTCACAAAGAGCCCAAAAGCTTGCTTTAAAAGCCAATGAGCCACACCAAGGGACCAGAACGGACAGGCACCACTTGGGTGTCAGGAACTCTCTGCAGCTGGTCCAGGAGCTGGTTGGGGAGCCTTTTATTTCCCTGAGGCTTAGATCAGGCGGCCAACAGCCAGCCCTTGGAGTCACTCTGCCATATTGGGCCCAAGATGAAGTTGCAGGTCCAGTTCTTCTTACCCAAGCAAGATGGCAGCAGACAGCAGTTCAGCACAGCAGGACAGCAGTTCCTTTAGAGCAGCAGTACAGCAGAGTGGCAGTCATTATAGCAGCAAAGCAGTCCTTCTTCCTGTCACAGTATCCACAGATCCAGAAGGGTACTAAAGAGTTGGTGTCTGAGGTCCAGTGTTTCTATCTAGGTGTGCCTTTAAAGTGTGGGAGAAACATCTAGAGGTTTCCCTTTGAGGTCCCCAGACATTCTGCCTTCTCTGCTATGGCTCCAGAATAACTATAGGGGGCATGCAGCCCTCTGTGTGGAGGTATGACACAACCTATTCAGGTGTTAAGTAGGGCTGTGTGCTGCCTCTCCCTCCCATTCTACCAGAGATGGCCCATTGAGGGGCACCTAAGCAGCATATTGTATGGGGCTGTCTAGGAGGAATACACAAAGCTCATCTTTCAGCTGGACTTACACCAGACACATTCTATAGGCACTAAGGCCCTCATTACAACCCTGGTGGTAGATACCGCTTTCCGCAGTGCTGACGGCCGCCAACATACCATGACCGTGGCGGAAGTCCGCTACGGGTATTATGACCCACACTGAGAAATCCTCCACTATGCAGACACCCACACAAGTCTGCTACACCAAAGGTCAGTGATAAACTGGTGATAGCAAAACCCACACCGTTACGCCAACAGGAATAAGCCCACAGTATCACGACCCACGAATCAACGTGGCAGTCTTTCAACCGCGGTAAACCATTGGCGGTACACACCGCCGTGCTCAAAATACACACACACTTACAAAACACAACCACATTGGACAATTCAAAATACACACACCTGACACACATACACACACCACACACTCACACCACTATAAAACACACACCCACATTACCCACAACCCCTTACGTGCAACAATTTTGAAGAAGCAGAGAGAGAGAAAAGCAATGACCACACCATCATCCAGAGGCACAGAACACCATCACACATACACCATCCACGCACCTCACACCACACACCCCAACACATCACCCCACACATCACATCACACATCACTCACACCACATCATGGCACCTCAAAGACACTCCAGGTTTTCTGAGTAGGAGCACAGGGTCATGGTGGAGGAAATCATCCGGGTAGAGCCACAGCTATTCAGATCACAGGTGCAGCAGGCCTCCATTGCAAGGAAGATGGAGCTATGGTGGAGAATTGTGGACAGGGTCAATGCAGTGGGACAGCATCCAAGAATAAGGGATGACATCAGGAAGAGGTGGAACGACCTACGGGGGAAGGTACGTTCTGTGGTATCAAGACACCAGGTAGCCGTACAGAGGCCTGCGGTTGACCAATGCCTCTTCCCCTACAACTAACAACATGGGAGGAGCAAGTCTTGACGATCATGCATCCTGAGGGCCTCGCAGGAGTAGCAGGAGAACTGGACTCTGGTAAGTCAAATCTTTACTACTATATCCCCCTCAATCCTCCATGCATGCCATCACATACTCCCACCCTCACCCTCACTCCCATGACTCCACCACCTCCCACACACCCCACCATCACATCCCACCACTCACACAACCAAGCCCTGCATTCAACAACAATGCGTGGACACCCATCACAGACATGCATGGACACCCATCACCAAAGCATGTCCAATAGAGAGACTCACCCAGGACACAAAATCGCCACTCACACAAGGTCCAAGGCGATAGTGCAAGCACATTAATACAGGGAAACACACTCATTGCACAAGATGGCACACACGGATACAATAACAATGCATTTACATCCCAACAGGACCCCTACCCAACGTCAGAGGACAGGAGGTGCCAGCCATATCCAGTCCCCCACAGAAGAGGCCCACTGTAATGACAGAAGCTCTGCACGCCTGGATGACGATGACCAGCCTGGCCCATCAGGGACCTCTGGACAGTCGGTTCCCCTGCCATAGTCCCAAACCACCACAGAACCTCCCCCTCAGGAAACACCACCACAGCACCCACCCAGCGGGCCCATGCCACTCTCACCAGGACATGTCAATTAGCAGTGTGTCCACCACTACAGGGACCCCAGGCAACCCCACTAACCCTGGATGATCAGGGACCTGCGGTCAGTGGAAGTGGGCACACGGTTCAGGGGACAGAGGCACAGGACTACAGGTAAGCTGGGAGGACTGCTGTGCGACAGGGGGAGGACAGGCCCAGGGAACCGACCCTCCACGTGGCACTCTCCAACATCATGGGAGCATTCTACCATTCCCAGGAGACCATGGGCACGGTACTGGCCAAGTTTCAGGAGACCGAGCAGCTGCAGGAGGGACAGTACATGGGGATCAGGGAGGACCTCACCAACATATACACCATCCTGGTCACCATAGCAGGGGTGCTGGCTGACATAGGCAAGACCATGGGGGAGGCAGTGGCACAACAAAGGGCCCCTGACACTAGCCAAATCGGGGACCAGCCCTCCACCTCCGCCAGCGCTAGTGGACAGGAGGCCCCACCACAGGACCAGCTGGCCACCAGCACCCCACCCCCTGCAGAAGGAGAACCACCCCGCAAACGGTCCCTGCAATCCAGGCAGAAGACAGATAACATTACCAAGACCCCCGCCAGGAAATAAGACTCTCCTGATTGTCACCCTTCTGTCCCTCTATGTCATCCTGTCCAAGCTGAACTGCCATTACTCCCCTTCCTATGCCCCATTGGACAATTCACCTGTGATACCAAGAGACTGGACTCTATCCTGGACATTTCTCCACCATCGCCCCAGCCCCTTGCACATACCCCAATACTCATTAGCCCCCAAATAAACACCCTTTAAGCACAAACCAATCTGGAGTCAGTCTGATCCTTCACAAATGTATAATGACAACATTAGTAACAAATAGCAATGTAAATGTTCATTTACTCATACCAATGTATGGCAGTTGTTGGGCAGCAGTACATATAGCAGAAGGCAGAATGGGCTACCCAGATCTGAAAAATGGAAATCCAAAGTGAACTGTCAGTGTCCATAGACAAAGGTTAAGAGGCTGACTTATACAATGTCCTACAGTATTCTGAAATGTGAGGAGGAGTTACAGTCTCTTAACTGTGTGTCACTGGAGGTACTGCATGATGATGTTCGTTCAGTTGTCAATATCTTCTTCCTCTGCCTCCTCTTCCTCACTGTCCACAGGCTCCACTGCTGCCACAAGACCATCACCAGGCTCATCCTCCTGCAGATAAGGCACCTGGCGTCGCAATGCCAGGTTGTGCAACATGCAGCATGCCACGATTATCTGGCACATCTTCTTCGGTGAGTAGTACAGGAAGCCACCTGTTAGATGGAGGCACCGGAATCTGGCCTTCAGGAGGCCGAACGTCCTCTCAATAATACGCCTAGTTCGCCCATGTGCCTCATTGTAGTGGTCCTCTGCCCTTGTCCTGGCATTCCTCACTGGGGTCACTAGCCATGAGAGGTTGGGGTAACCAGAGTCACCTGCAAATGTTGAGGGATACCTGTTAGAAACACACCAACCCTTAGGGACAACCCCATACCCAGACACCTACTCATACTGTGTGGGGACCTTGGCCTCATCTATTAGCCACACCCTGTGCCTCTGGAGTTGGCCCATCACATAAGGGATACTGCTATTCCTCAAAATGTAGGCATCATGCACAGAGCCAGGATACTTGGCATTCACATGGGAGATGTACTGGTCCGCCAAACTCACCATCTGCACATTCATTGAATGGTAGCTTTTTCTATTTCTGTACACTTGTTCATTTCTGCGGGGGGACAAATGCCACATGTGTACCAACAATGGCACCAATGATGTTGGGGATATGTCCCAGGGCATAAAAGTGAGCCTTCACTGTGGGCAAATCCTCCACCTGGGGAAACACGATGTAGCTGCGCATGTGTTTCAGCTGGGCAGACAACACCCTGGTCAACACGTTAGAAAACATTGCCTGAGACATCCCTGATGCCATGGCCACTGTTGTTTGAAAGGAGCCACTTGCCAGGAAATGGAGCACTGACAGGACCTGCACTAGAGGGGAATTCCTGTGGGATGGCGGATAGATGACATCAGGTCTGGCTCCAATTGGGCACACAGGTCTTGGATTGTGGCACGATCATGTCTGTAGGTGATTATGATGTGTCTGTCTTCCATTGTCGACAGGTCCCCCAGGGGTCTGTACACCGGAGGATGCCACCATCTCATCATCTGCCCCAGCGGTTGTGGCCTATGGAGGAGAATGGTGAGCAGAGGGTCATGTACCACATAGGTTGCACAAGTGTGTCTGCAGTAATGTTCATAAATCCGTGTGTGACGTAGTTAGTCCGTATATGTGCCAAAATGTGCTGTGACGCAGTTAGGTGCCATGGCATGTGCCTCTCTGAAATGTCGGCTGCCTGACTTGTGAGGAGGGACAAGGGGAAATGAGGTAACTGCGCTGGTGTTGTGCTGCGTCGCCGTAGGCGGTCAAACACCGCTGCGTAATTAAGCAATGGTTATCATTGGGCCCTATGGGTTCCATGAGCCAATAGCGCTGTACGCCGGCGGTGACGGTACGCATCGCAGCGGACGTGATCGCCATTTTCTATCTGTTCACTCACTTGATACCTGACCTTCAACAGGAGAGGACCTACACTGCAAGTGCTGCTGTGACCTGTGTCTGGAAGCGACAATGGCTCGAGTGTCTGGGGAAAGGGCCCCTGCCTTCACCGCAGAGGAGTTGGATAAACTGGTGGATGGGGTACTCCCCCAGTACACGCTACTCTACGATCCTCCAGACAAACAGGTGAGTTCACTGTGAGCATGATGCGTGTGCAATGCCTGTTTGGAGTGGTTTGGATGGAAGATACATGTTGGGGGGGCTGAAATCTGCATGTGAAGATGGTCAATGTATGTGCGTCAGGACATGGTTGGGAACTGGTGGGCAATGAGTCTGAGGGTCCGGACAGGTGAATAATGTCCTTTCCTCCTGTACCTTTCCTCTAGGTTAGCGCCCACCAGAAGAAGGGTATTTGGCGTGCCATCGCCAAGGAAGTATGGACCCTGGGGGTCTATCAGAAACTGAGCACCCACTGCTGCAAGAGATGGGAGGACCTGCGCCGCTGGAGCAAAAAGACGGCGGAGGCCCAGCTGACCTCCCAACGTGGAAGGGTTGCCCATTGCACCAGGACCCCCCGGTGGCCTATCCGGAGGTGGATGGGCGCTTGAGGGCATCACAGCAGCCACAAGGGGGTGAGTACAGTGTCATAAAGCTGACTCTGCGCGGTTTAGGAAGTATCTGGGTGGGGGATGTGGGCTGTGGGTGCCCCTAGGCCAGGGCGAACATGGCAGTGTAGGTCCCTTGATGGGCAGGCTCTGAGGCACTCCAACCTCAATAGTGTTAGTGGGCATCTACTACTGGGCAGGCTCCTGTGGGTTTCAGGTGTGCAGCTAATGGCGTTAGGCATTGTACCCCATGGGCTGGTGACTTTCCTACTAACTGGTAGTGCATGGCCTAGTGCATAGGGCTGCTCCCTGTGTGTTGTGTCCTCAAACTGTAGTGGTGTTGCTGGCATTGACCATGTGTGTTCTCTGTCTTCCCCCCCTTCTTGTTTTGTCACCCTGTCCTTGAGTGCATTAGCATCATCTGGCGGAGGAGCAGGGGTACCGACGACGGAGGGAGCTGCATCCCACATGGCCCAGGAGGGTGAATCCACGGAGGGTGAAGGCCCCAGTGGGATGGAGGGCGAGGGGAGCTCCATGACGGGGACAGGAGGGGATATCAGCGACAGCGACTCCTCCTCTCATGGAAGCTTCCTGGCAGTGGAGTGGCGGACACCTCTGTGCCCACCCCAACAACAGGTACAGCTGCGACCTCCCCTACCAGCACCGCCCTCCCAGCAGCCCCTCAGCGAGTTTCCCGTGCCTGCTCACCCAGGAGGGTGGGCATCTCCTTCGCCCCAGGCACCTCAGGCCCTGCCCCAGTCAGCCCTGCTGCCCTCAGTGAGGAGGCTATTGACCTCCTGAGATCCCTCATTGTTGGGCAGTCAACCATTCTGAATGCCATCTAGGGTGTCGAGAGGCATTTGCAACAAACAAATGCATACCTGGAGGGCATTCATTCTGGCGTGGCGGCCCAACAGAGAGCATTTCAGGCTCTGTCCTCAGCACTGATGGCAGCCATTGTCCCTGTGTCCAACCTCCCCCCTCCAACTTCCAATACTTAGACCCAATCCCCTCTACCTCTGCCTATCCCAAGCACACCATCAGACCAGCATGCACACACATCAACACACAAAAGTGGCTCAGGAAAACATAAGCACCACACATCCCACAGGCACTCACACAAGCACTATACCCATGCACACATACCAACATCCACTTTCTCTACTGTGTCCCCCTCCTCCACGTCCCCCACCTCCCTCCCTGTCTCGTCTCCACTCACAACTGCATGCACTACATCATCAGCCACTGCCTCCATCACCAGCACGCCCATCACAACACACCGCTCATGTGCAAATCACCACACCTACTACCATTCACACGTCCCCTGTGTCCTCTCCCAGTATGTCTGTGAGCCCTCCTCCCAAAGTACACAAACGCAGGCACACGCCCACTCAACAGCCATCCACCTCACAACAGCCTCCAGCCCATGCACCTTCACCCAAACTCAGCACACATACACCTCCTACAACCTCTACCTCTGCCTCCACTCCCACACCCCCTCCATCTTCCCGTCCCAGTGTGTCTAAAAAACTTTTCCTAGCTAACATTAACCTCTTCCCTACACCTCCCCCCCTGTCCTTCCCCTAGGGCCAGGATGTCTAGATCCCAGCCCAGCACATCAGCCACAAAATCTGCATCCACTGTGGTCTCTGCTAGTCTGGTACGATCAAAGGGGGCACCCGTCAGAGCTGCCAGTGTGCCACCGACAGATATGAAGGACCACCCTATTCCGCCACCTGCAAAGGTAAAAAAGGGGCCGGCTTCCAGCAGGGGAAAGTCACACCACCCACCCAGCAAGGCCTCACCCAAACACAGAAAGGACAGTGCCAAGGTCCCTGCAGCGACCGCCATGGTGGGGAAGGGCCACAAGCCAAAGGGCAAGTCACCTCAGGGCACGATGTCTCCTGGTGAGGGGCTGGTGACCACCATATCATCAGGGATGGAAGCCACATGCACCACAGTCACCACCGCCGCTCCGACTGCCACCTGCACCGGCCCAGCCACAACGTCAGACTGCAGCATCCTCCCCAAGGATCAGCCATCTGAGGCTGCCGGAGACGGTATAGTGTCTCCATCTACCACAACAGACACTTGCACCATGGCCAGCACTGGCAGCATCTCCGCCGCAGCCACCGCCACCTGCATCACCATCAGCACTGCCACATGCACAGCCGATACCACTCCGTCGGACGTCAGCACCATCCTAAGTGGGCAGCAGTCCGAGTCTGCAGGTGACGTCCTGGACCCTGGACACGCCACTTGAGACACCACTTCCAGCACTCACACGAACCACCAATTGACAGCCTAAGTCGCCGCAGGATGGAGTGTGGCTCTGCCTCCATGGAGTATCATGCTACCTGTTCCAGGTACATCACGTGGCTAAGACACACAGCTGAGAGGATGTCAACTGCCACACCCCAGGTGCAGCTTCACTGGGCACAAAGCCCCCTCCAGAACCAGTGGAGAAATGCATCCACTCCCCCAATCCTTGGCAGGATGAAGCACTCTGGGCACAAAGCCCCCTCCAGAACCAGTGGAGAAATGCATCCACTCCCCCAATCCTTGGCAGGATGAAGCACTCTGTGCACAAAACCCCCTCCAGAACCAGTGGAGAAATGCATCCACTCCCCCAATCCTTGGCAGGATGAAGCACACTGGGCACAAAGCCCCCTCCAGAGCATGTGGGCAAACTACCCACTTGAGAGACTTGAGAGTCTGTGGCTTTGCACTCCCCAGGACCAAGCAGTGGGCAAAGCACCCACTTGAGAGACTGTGGCTTTGCACTCCCCAGGACCAGGCAGTGGGCAAACCACACACTTGAGAGACTTGAGAGACTGTGGCTTTGCACTCCTCAGGACCAGGCAGTAGGCACACCACCCACTTGAGGGACTTGAGAGACTGTGGCTTTGCACTCCCCAGGACCAAGCAGTGGGCAAAGCACCCACTTGAGAGACTGTGGCTTTTCACTCCCCAGGACCAGGCAGTGGGCAAACCACACACTTGAGAGACTTGAGAGACTGTGGCTTTGCACTCCCCAGGACCAAGCAGTGGGCATGGAGCCCCCTCGAGGAGCAGTGTCGTTGTACCATCATCCGGCTGAGGTGCACCCCCTCCCCTTCCCCCTGAGGTGCCTGTTTTATTTTTGACCTGATGCCCCTGCAGAGTTCTCTCCGTTTTGAGGCAGGTATCATGTGTGGGCTTCACCCATGCTTTTTGGGACCACTGGTCCACGGACATTTACATGGGACAGTGCACAGACTTTTGTACTTGATGTGATTATTTGCTTTTCTCTTGATCTATCTGATTGTTCCAATATAACACTAGTTAAACTCATTTCGTTTTGTCCTTGCGTTCTTCCAGGGGGTGACGGGGTGTATCTGTGATGTTGTTGGAAATGTGTGTGTGTATGTTGTTGTGGGTGGGGTGTGGGGGTGTTGTGTGCCGCATGTGTGTCACTCTCTTTTCCTTCCTCTCATCCCCTGTGTGCTAGGTGCAGTACTCACCGTCGCCACCGCCTTCTTTCTACTTTGTGGTGTATTAGTAGATACACCAACATGGGTAGGATCTGCAGTTCGGGCTCTGTGGCATCCTGGTTCTTTGTGGAATGTCGAGAGGTGAGTAGTTCCCCTTCGTTGTTCAGTTTCCGCCGTGCTTTTGATGGTGTTGGTACCGCCCCAGAAAAGCTGGCGGATTGGTGCCTTGTAATAGTGTGGGCGGTACATTGTCTTACGCCTGTCTGTTGGCGGTCACCGCCGCAGTGTTTGTTGCTACCGCCGTGGCGGTCAGAGTGTTAAAGTGGCTGTCTGTGTTGCCGGTTTCCGCCATGGTCGTGCTCCCATGTTTTTTACCCCCAGCCTGTTGGCGGTATTGCCACTACTTTAACACCGACCGCCAGGGTTGTAATGAGGGCCTAAATGGCTTAAGCAGGAAAATTGATTTTAAAAGCAATTTTAAATCTGACTTCTCCATACGTTAAGATTTTATATTGTGAATCCAGAGACACCAAACATGAGCTGGCCATATCTTCCTATTTGGAAATTACACCTATATAATGAAAGAAAAGAGTTTTTCACTACCAGGACTTGTAAATGTTAACAGTACATATCCTACTTTTTAAATGCATTGCTCCCTGCACTCCCCTCTGGGCTGCCCAGGGCCTATCCTAGGGATGACTTATATGTATTAAAAAGGAAAGTATGGGCCTGGCATTTGTCAGTTTAAAACTGAACCCACTGGCTCTGCAATGGCAGGCCTGAGACATGTTCAAAGGGCTACATAAGTAGGTGCTGCAGACCCACTAGTAGCATTTAATTTACAGGCCCTATGGACACGTAGTGCCACTTCACCAGGGACCTATAAGTAAATTAAATATGCCAATTTGGGATAAGCCAGTCTTCCATTGTTTGGAAGCGAGCACAAGTGCTTCAGCACTGGTTAGCATTGGTATATTGCCCAGAGTCCTAAGGCCAGCAAAAACGAAGTCAGTGAAAATGGAGGAGGAAGGCAAAAAGTTTGGGGAAAGACCATTCTAAGGCTGACAGGTCTAACATGTTTAATCTTAGGAAAACACAGTGTAGAGTCTGTGGTATGCCAATTATGTATGCTTGCAGTGCCTAAGTTGTGAAATATCATACATCATACAGACCCAACGTAACATCACCCTAGGAGCAGGGAAGGAAGGAGGGCTAGTTGAGGGAAAAGACTGATTTTCACCATTGTCAACTGGATAAAAATGGGAGTGGAAACTATAGGAGGGTATCGCCACCATTACCTTCTTTTAAAAGAAAACCCTGTCTTCCCTTTATGACTCACAATGTCTCACAATGTGTACTTTGTGAATCTTAATAACAATTGCAAGTCTGTTGCACGTTTGTGAATTGGGAATTGCTTCTTTGCATTCAGAAAGTCAGCTGTGCTAGTTTTGTGAATGTTTGGAATTCTTACCAGTAATCTCCAGTACGTAAGATCTTTAACTGTGAGCTGTCCTGGCCCCTGGAGACTGATCCCTTTATTTAGCAGCTTCCCTTACTAAACTAAAAGACTACTCCCCAGTGTCTGAGCTATATTACCACACTTCTCCAACAGGAAATCCAGTAAATTTAGAAACCAGTAATGTATCAACGCTCCTCCGGAGAGGAGGCTGGGATTAAAGGATTGGATCAAGGAAGAGTAAGACTCAGCATAACTGAGATAACAAGTAAATAATCTAACCATTACACTTTGTCCCTCTTCCTTCCTCCTTTTCTCTGTTCCTTATAACAGGCAAATAAAATGGCATTAATGAAATAAGAAATCTACCAAATTAATACATGAGAAATTATTAATTGTAAAGAAAATGCTTCATAGAAAAACAAAATATAATTTCAATCAATTACAGCATTCAGAACCGCTGGGCCAAATGTGGGACCAGAATTCTTAACTTGCAATCTATAGTGCTCCATGAAAGTGCTTGGGGAAGCCCAGGTAGCAGCTCTGTACTCATCACCTATTGAAACTACTCGGGATTCAGTCCCTGAAGGAGAAATACCCATTGTGGAATGACCAAGGATAGTAGAAGGAATAGGCAAACCTGCTAACTCATGAGAAATAGAAATAGCTTAGCGAATCCACAAGATCAGAGTTGCAACAGAAGCCTTAATGACTGTGATGACTAGAACTTTATGTCACAAAAAGTCTGATTTATGAAAATCAGAAGTTCTCTGTAAATTCTTACTGCTCTGCTAACATCCAGTGTTTGTAACACCTGCTCTTCATCTGATGTGGAAGAAGGATAAAAGAATGGAAAGTCAATTTCCTGATTAAGATGAAAGTCAGAAATTAACTTTTGGAGATAAGGAGGAGAAAGTTGAAGAACAAGACCTTAATGAAGAAAAACAATCTGGGTGGAGAAATAATGACTACTATTCAATAGCTTTTTATTGGGGTTAAAAATCATTAAAAGCATAGTACAATTTTTATATTAACTAAAACAATACAAAATGTGCACGGTCAATCACATGTTTAAGCATAATTCAGTCATATGTGTACAATAGGGTTACTAGCCATTATGTTTAAAATTTCAAGCCATATCATGAAATACTCTTGACAGTTTTACAATTTTAAGGCTACCTTTCCTCAAACACATGTAACTGCAAATAAGTACCTGTTCAAGCCAAAAACTATGTAAGGGGTAGTATCAAATTTTAGGATTCTTAAAGCTTTTTGATGTTTCCTATACCCCATATTGTTGCAAATCAGGCAAATCCATTTCCTTCTGGGCCTCTCAAAAGCCCTACAGAAGAATGTCACTTGTGCAATTGTTTCAGTGCTACCCATGGAACATAACGTGCATATAGAATCACCTTTGGTCTTATTATGCAGATCCCACTTTACAGTGTGAGCCCTAATTTGAAGAATTTCATATCAGAACTTAATGTAAACTGTTTTCGTCCAACTGGGTTGAATTGCATTTAAGAGTTCTTCATAGCTAGGGTTCGGCTTAGCATTTAAAAATTGTAATGTCAGCCTTCTTGTATTCAAGTTTTGGTGAGGGATGTTCAAAACATGTTCCCAGGACACTTGTTTC
Organism: Pleurodeles waltl; assembly: GCF_031143425.1. Classification (NCBI taxonomy): domain Eukaryota; kingdom Metazoa; phylum Chordata; class Amphibia; order Caudata; family Salamandridae; genus Pleurodeles; species Pleurodeles waltl. Next base: position 329,433,520 of record NC_090436.1, on the reverse strand, counting down.
AAATATTTCTTTGAGTGTATTGTTAGTGCATGTGCTTCTCTCCAAAAGGATTTGTGGCCAGTTTTGGCAAACCAGGTCTGAATGTGATGGAGCCAAGAAAAGGTTACAAATTTGTCAAGCTCCAGCATCTCCATGAGAGCTTTTCTGTAATGGGCTAGCTCGTGAGTTGTCCATAATCTGACCCAGTAAAGCATTGGTTTCAGGACTGCTATATGGTCGATGTGTTTAATATTCAGATCGTGATAGATAGGGATAAATAGTGTTGAAGCAGGTAATCCCAGTATTCCCCTCATAAACCTATTTTCGCATATCGTAAATTGTTTTGTATTAGTTATTCCCTAAAGCTCTGCCCCGTTTAGGGCAGCGGCCTGAGCTTTATGTTTATAGACCTCAAGGCACGGGGATATCATTTTTAGTGTGTTTTTTATGCTTATTACTAACTGCCAGTGAGCTGTGTACAAGTGTCTCTTTTGCTTTGTTCACATATGGCAACCATGATAGCTTAGAGTCCAATGTCACGCATAAATAATTGAAATAAGACACACAATCAAGTTTTTGTTCTAATACTGTAAGATGTTCCTTAAAGGATCTATAGGGTTTAACAGCCATATATCTTGTCTTGCTGGTATTGATTCTTAGCCTCTTTAATGCACAATATGCTTTGAAACCTTCTAGTAATCTTTGCAAGCCCTTTGGGGTCTGTGGCAGCAGAATGGTGTCATCTGCAAAAAGCAGTGCAAGAACAGGGACCCCACACAACTTTGGGGAGTCATGAACACATTGCTTGAGATGCTCAACTACATTGTTTATGTAAAGTGAGAATAAGGTTGGTGCGAGAACGCACCCCTGCCTCACTCACCTATTGATGGAGATGGCCTTTGTTAGTAGGCAATGCGGACCCCATCAGACTTTAGCATAATTCCCTTCATGTAGCCTAATTAACTGGGTTAGAAAGTCCTCTGGAATACCTTGATTCTTCAATGAATGTGGCCTTCCTTCAGTTTAGTATATTTTCATAGGGTACATAGAAGCCTGAATCCCTAGCTGATTGTGCTTATATGAGGAAAACACTGTATCGGAGAGAATCTGAAGAGAAGCTCCATTTAAGGGTCCAAAAAGAGCAGATTGTCAAGCTTTGCGCATCAAGGGAAGATCCAATGGAGGAAATGGAGTGCAAATCTTATTCTGAGCTAGAAAAAAGCTCCTAAAAAAACTAGGAGCCAAACCAGGAAGAAAACCAATATTATTCCAAGGTGTACAGAAAGTCTTAAAAGCTGCTAACTAGGGACAGCCAACCACAGAAGAAAGCCATCACAAAGAAAATCAAGAAAGGAAAGATGATTCAATTCTTTAGTAGTGCAACAATGCCTCAAAGAGGCCAAGTGTTTGTTCTATGACCTTAGGGATGAAAGACGACAGGCTTGTTGAAGTGTTAAACTTATTTCCTGGAAAACCCTAGATTTAAATGCTAAACCTTTCAGAAAAGAAGCCATCAACTTCAACTTGGGCATGGTTGACAAGTATAAAGAAGGCCATTGCAAAGGAGACGGTTGAACATGAAGACAGCACTCCTGCCGTTCACTCAACTCCCTGAGTAGGCAAAACCAGGACTTCCTTAGCCAGGCTAAGACTACTAAAATCACCAAGAATTTACCCTGAGAATTTTGATGAGAACCCTTCAACAGTTAACGGAAGGAAGGTTGAAGCAAAGAGGAGATATAGGGGCCAAGGAGTTGCTTAAGGGTTCCTAAGTATGCAAGAAATCTTCTGAAAGAATTCTTTGATCAGGCAATATGCTGTGTAGGTTAGGAACACCCTGCTGAAGTGATCTGCTGATACATTGTCTATCCCTGATATGTATACACCTCAAAGGAGAGGAAATGGGCTGCCACCCAGGCACACATCTTGTGAACTACTCTTTCCGCAAATGTAGATCTAATTCGCCCCTGTCGGTTCACATAGATTGCCTCTTCTGACTTTGACAGCCTGGCCTGTCAGCAAAGGGGGCAAAATGTAAAAGAGCTCTAACAATTGTGGCCAGTTCCTTTCAATTCAAAGATTGAATCACCACCTAGCTTTCCCAGGATCACAGTCTATCCTCTGATGCTGGAATCCGTCATCAGAACTAAGGGTGGATGTGGAAAGAGGTCTACTTCCTTTAGTAGGTTTAGAAGTTGAAGTCACCACTGGAGGAGCCAATAGAGTGAGAGAGTCCCTCTTCAAGGTTCAAGGCTTCAAATTCAAAGAAGTTGTATCTAAATGTAGAAGGATGTAGCAGACTAGAAGCTTCATATGAAATGTTGCCAAGGATACCACAAACACTGTGGCCACCATATTTCCCATGGCCGGAACCTAGAGGTGAGCCAAAGATTACTCACGGCTGAAAAGAGTGCAAAGACTAAAGTTTCAAAATCTGATGGGGATTCTCAGTTTATAAGTCATTTGTGATTTTCCAAGAGGGAAAAAAATCACCAGGTATGCTGTTCTGCCTTTAGGAGGGGCCAAGTTGTCCAGATAAGATGAACTTGAATGCTCTCCTGGTGTAGGGTTTTTGAAGACCCTTGGGACTGATTTCAGTCCCAGTAGAAGAATGGTGAGTTAATAATCATTATCCTGCACAGCTAACCAAAGAAGCTGTTGGTGGGATGTTTTAATAGCAATGTGAAAGAAGGCATCCTGAAGGTCTACAGAAGACATAGAAATGCCTGGGAGAACAGTTAGAATTCTGTCCTGAAAGGGTCTCTATGTGGAAGGGCATAATTTTAAATATGAAATGACATTTCAGAGATTGGTGATGAGCCACAACCCTCCTGAAGTTTTGGGGATTAAGAATAGAGTTCAACAGACCCTTTGCCCCTGCTCCTGAGGAGGAAACAGCATAATTGTAGAATTTCAAGAAGCAGAGCTGATTGTCTATTTAGGTTGACATAGAGAGGTGTGCCGCAGAAGGAAAGTGGAAGAGCATCTGGATGAAACATTGTAGAATAACATATCTTTATAATGTCTGGGACTGCTCTCTTTGAAACATCTTGACACCAGATGTTGTAATAATCACATAGTCAAGCCCACCCATGCCAGAATAGGAACTTGAATTGAATAGTCAGGAAGCCAGAGGATCCAAAAGTAGGAGGAGTGTCTCTTTCAATCAGTAACAGGTGTTCTGCCGCAAACACTTCCTATAAAAGAGCCACCTCAATATAAAGAAAGTTCCAAAGGAGGTCATTTTGAGTCAAGCTATGCCAATATGAGACTTTAGGATGAGGACAAAAAGAAAAAAACATTTTCCATCTTCTACAGCTTGTTCCAACCCTCCAGATTATGTCAGAACAACCTTTGGCCTGGAAAGGGTAACCTAACCCATTGTAGAAGCATGCAGTTAGTGCACACTCAGCACAGGTCATTAGGCATGTCAGACCTTCATAAATGAGAAAATAATAAGCTGGACAATGCAAGGACTTTTAAATTCACTAGGTAGATGACAATTATCATTAGCAGTTGAATTGGGAATCCAATGACCCTGGGTTTGTGCCGGGGACAAACAAGGGGAATTGGTCCCAACCTAGGGAAGGCTGGTGAATATGCATCAGTGGCATTAGGAGGAGGAAGTAGAAACCAGCCCTCTTTGTACTAGGTTCCGTACTCTGTGCACAGTTCAAAACATAGGACACTCCATGCACCAGTGACTTGGCGTGCAACAGTGAAAACATTTTTTTTTTTTTGCAGGTTTATATAGCACAAACTCAACCTGAAGATATTGGAGTGCTTTACATGAGCACCAGTTACATTACACAAGGACACATTCATTTTTTTGGTATGTAAGGGTAGGTTAATTGATTTGCCCAGAATCACAGGATGTTCAGCCAACACCAAGGCTCGAACGTGGTTCCCCAACTCCAAATTCGGCAGCTCTGGCCGTTATGCTACTTCCTACCCCTTTGTCCACCCAGCAGGTCCCCATGGCTACTTTTTCCTCTACCATGACCACATCTGTTTTCTCCACAGGGCGTAACTGTGCCTGCAGTGTGTGATGCTCTTCCGAGGTCCTATTGTGTGTGTGTTAGCTGTACCCTTCCATGTACTTTTCCAACTACTCATCCAGGGAACTGAGATTTTATTTTATTTGTTTTTATTAAATTTATATAGTGCACTGTTCCTCCCTGAAGGGATATTCCGGCATGAGTGAGGCCTCACATACAAAATACAGTGGTTGTGGGGAACTTTTTAATGAGGTGAATGATGGACTGACTACTTTTCATTCAGAAAAGTTTTTTGCCTCTTGCAGAATGGGAGGCGCTTGGAGATCTCCCTCAAATAAGATTTGAGAGCGTTCCAAGGAGTAGCTGCCAAGTGGAAAAAGAAGTGACCCCCATCCCAACTCAGTTAATTCAATTCTGCACAAGAGAGCTTGAGCTGCTGAACAGAAGATTCCTAATCGGTATGTAGCTCCAGACCTTATTCCTGAGGACCAGAGCACCAGTGCCATGAATAGCTCTGTGAGTATGGCAGACTAGTTTAAATACTGATCTCTTCCTCACCCATAGCCAGTGAAGCTTATCCAGACTGGAGAAGGCAGAGTCCCTGGAGGAGCTAACAAGGATCAGTCATGCAGCCCTATTTTGAATGCTTGGCAGCTTGGAAAACAGATAGTCAGCCTTTCCATCATATAGGCCCTCATTATGACATTGGTGGTAAATCCCACTTACTGCTGCACTGACGGGCGCTAACTTACTGCCGTGCTGGCGAATATCCGTTCACCATATTATGACACACACACACCAATTCAACAGAATACAGCCACATACACAAATCCGCCAGCCCAAAGGTCAGTGATAAAGTGGCTGTCCCAAAACCCACACCGTTACGCCAACAGAACAACGCCCATCACATTATGACCCATGAATCACCACGGCGGACATTCAATGGCGGTAAACCATTGGCGGTACATACCGCCGCGCTCAGAATGGACACCCACATACAAAACAACACTACATTGGCCAATACTAAAAACACACACCTGACACTCCTACACACACCACACCCACACACTCACACCACTATAAAACACACACCCACATTACCCACAACCCTTTACCATCAACTATTGACACCAGGAGACTGAGAAGAACAGCACAGAGACAAATAGACACACACACCCTTGAGGCCCATACATCCCTCACGCACTCCACATCACACACCCTACCACATTACCCAACACACATCACACGACAACCATGGCACCACAAAGGCACCCCTGTTTCACTGAGGAGGAGTTAAGGGTCATGGTGGAGGAAATCGTCAGGGTAGAGCCACAGCTCTTTGGAGCACAGGTGCAGCAGATATCAATAGCAAGGAAGATGGAGCTATGGAGGAGAATCATGGACAGGGTTAACGCCATGGGACAGCACCCAAGAACAATGGACAACATCAGGAAGAGGCGGAACGACCTACGGGGGAAGGTACGTTCCATTGCAGCAACACCAGCTCGCAATACAGAGGACTGGTGGTGGACCCCCACCTCCTCCCCCACAACTCACAGCATGGGAGGAACAGGTGCTGGCAATACTGCATCCTTAGGGACTCGCGGGAGTTGGAGGAGGACTGGACACTGGTAAGTCAACTTTTAACAATTACACCCTCCATACCTGCATGCCATCACACACCCTCACCCTCACTCCCATCAGTCCACCACATCCCACACACTCCACCATCACATCTCATTAATCCCAATGGCAGGCCCTGCATGCTGTACCAATGTATGGACACCCCTTCCAGCCCTGCATGGACACTCATCACTAAAGCATGCACAGCATAGGGAAACTAACATAACCACAATACACAAACAAAAGCTGGCAGGGGAACAACAACCATAAAGGGGAAGCTATAGAAGTAGAAATGTCAGACACTTGAAGCATAATACATCATTTACATCCCCACAGGTACCCCAGCCAATGTCACTGGAGAGGAGGTGGCACCACTATCCAGTCCCCCAACAGAAGAGGCCCACAGTGATCATTGTAACTCTGGACTTCTGGATCTGGACGATCTACCTGGCACATCACGTAACAAATGGAAAGCCGGTCACCCAAGCCCACTCACAGACCACCACAGAGCCTCCCCAATCAGGAACCAGTGCCACAGCACCTACCCAGCGTACCCACACCTCTGTCCCCAGGACACGTCAATCAGCAGTGTGCCCACCTGTACAGGGACCCCAGACCACACCTCGCCCACAAGACAATCAGGGACCTGGGGTCAGGGGCAGTGGGCACACCATTCTGGGGACAGAGGCACAGTCCAACAGGGACACTGTGAGGACTGCAGTGCGCCAGGGGGAGGACAGGAGCAGGGAACCGACTCTCCAGGAGGCACTCTCCGAGATTCTGGGAGCCTACCAACATTCCCAGGACATGATGGGCAAGATCCTAGACAGAAAGCAGGAGAACAGGCAGCTGCAGGAGGGACAGTATCAGAGGATCAGGGAGGACTTGCAGGCCATTAACAACACCCTGATCTCCATAGTGAGGGTGCTGGCAGACATAGCCAACATCATGAGAGATGCAACAGCACACCAGCGGGCCCCTGCCACTAGCCAGTCATCTGAACAGCCCTCCACTTCCGCTGCCGTTAGTGGCCAGGAGGCCACGCCACAGGACCAACTGGCCACCAGCACCCCCCCTGCTGCAGAAGGTGAGCCACCCTGCAAATGTTCCCTGCGAAGCAGACAGAAGCCAGAGACACTTGCCAAGACCACCACCAGGAAATTAGACTCTCCTGATTGTCCCCCTTGTGTCCCACTCAGTCACCTTGTCCACCTTGAACTACCATTGCTCCCCTTCCTATGTCCTCATGGACAATGCACCTGTGCTACAAACAGACTGGAACAATACCCTGGACTTTCCTCCATCATCACCCCATTCCATTGCACTTTCCCCTCTATATGTTAGCACAACAATAAACACCCTTGGATAAAACTTGACTGTGATCACATCAGAAGAATGTTGTCGTATCCCCAATATCTGTAAAATGAATATCTATAGGTAACAGTAAGTAGGGGAAAGAAGTGGGTCATGCCAGCATGCCAATGCCACACAAAATACACCAATAGTCATAGAAATGTGAAGTAGCACTGTCTCACCTGTGTGTCATTGAAAGTACTCACGTATCACTGATGTTCTGTTGTCCACATCCTCATCCTCTGCCTCCTTATCCTCACTGTCTTCAGGGTCCACTGCTGCCACAGGGGCATCTCCAGTCTCCTTCTCCTGCAGAAAAGGTACATGGCATCTGAGGGCCATGCTGTGCAACATGCAGCATGCCACTACTATCTGGCAGACCTTCTTGGGTGAGTAGCACAGGGATCCACCTGTCAGATAGAGGCAACTAAACCTGACCTTCAGGAGGCCAAAGGTCCTTTCAATGATCCTTCTGGTTCGCCCATGTGCCTCATTATAAAGTTCTTCTGCCCTTGTCCTGGCGTTCCTCACAGGGGTCAGCAGCCATGATAGGTTTGGGCAACCAGAGTCACATGCAAATATCGAGGGACAACATTTGGCCAACCACTATTCTATATGGCCAACACCTTAGGCATACACCAACATATACTGGGTGGGAACCAGGGCTCACCTATTAGCCACACCCTGTGCCTCTGTAGTTGGGACATCACATTTGGGATGCTGCTATTCCTTAGGACAAAGGCATCATGCACCGACCCGGAATACTTAGCATTGACATGGGAGATGTACTGGTCTGCCAGGCATACCATCTGCAAATTCATGGAGTGGAAACTCTTACGATTCCTGTACACCTGTTCACTTTGCCGGGGGGGTACAAATGCAATATGTGTTCCGTCAATCGCCCCAATCATATTTGGGATATGTGCCATTGCATAAAACCCTGCCTTCACAGTACCCAAATCCTCCACCTGGGGGAAAGCAATGTAGCTGCACATGTGTTTTATCAGGGCAGGCAAGACTCTTGCTAGCACGATTGATAACATTGGCTGTGACATTCCCGCTGCCATGCCCACTGTCACTTGGAAAGAACCAGTTGCCAGGAAATGAAGCACTGATAGAACCTGCACAAGAGGGAGGGATCCCAGTGGGATGACGGATAGCTGATATCAGGTCAGGTTCCAACTGGGCACACAGCTCTGTGATTGTGGCCCTGTCCAGTCTACAGCTGAGTATCATGTGCCTTTCCTCCATTGTTGCCAAGTCCACCAGGGGTCTGTACGGGGGGATGTCTTCATCTCCTGTTCATCCGGAGCGGTAGGTATCTGAGGGACACAAGAGTGAGTAGGCTGTCACAATTTGAACAACTATACCACAGCAGCAGTCCCCATCGTGCAAACATGTTTTTGGACAGTGTCATTTAAAAAGTATGTGCCTATTTATCCTGTGACGCAGCAATTATAAATAGGCCTGTTCACCCCCCTGAAATTGCGACCGCCTGTCCTGTGTGGAGGGACAGGTGGAAGTGAGGGAATGCCGCCAAAGCTGTGCGCCGTGGTGGTAGGCGGCCATGAACCGCCGTGCAATTACTCATTGGTTCATTTTGGGCCCTATGGGGTACAGTGGCCAATGGGGATTTACACCGGCGGTGACGGTATGCACTGCCACGGACGTGATCGCCATTTTAATTCACATTCCTCACTTGTTTCCTAACTTTCCATAGGAGAGGACCTACACTGCATGTGCTGCTGTGACCTGTGTCTGGAACCTACCATGGCCCGTGTGACCGGGGAAAGGGCCCCAGCCTTGACTTCTGAGGAGTTGGAGCAACTGGTGGATGGGGTCCTACCCCTGCACGGACTGCTGTATGGGCCTCCAGACGAATAGGTGAGTAAACTGTGGGCACCATGCATGTGGCATGAAAGCATGGAGTTGTGTGTGAAGGCATCGTGTAAGGGGGGTGGGTGGATGTCCTCTTGGCAGAATACATGTTGTGCGCTGGGCTATGTGTGTGCCAATAGTGATGCAAACGGGTATGGTGGGCCATTAGTGTGACAGGCTGGACTGTTTGTCTAATGGTGTTCTCCTGTCTGTATTGCCTTTGCAGGTCAGTGCCCATCAATAGAAGTTAATATGGCGTGCCATCGGCAAGGAGGTGTGGACCCTGGGGGTCTCTGGCAGGTGGAGCACCCACTGTGGCAACAGTGGGAGGACCTGAGATGCTGGGCACGAAAGACCGCGGAGGCCCAGCTGGGGATGGCCTCCCAACGAGGAAGGGGTGCCCGTCGGACCCTGACCCCTCTGATGGCCCGCATACTGGCGGTGGCCTACCCTGAGCTGGATGGGTGCTTGAGGGTATCACAGCAGCCAGAAGGGGGTGAGTACAGTGGCTATCATCACAACTTACGGCTGGTGGGGTGGTATCCGGGTGGTGGTTGTGTGTCAGTGGGTGCCCCTAGGCCAGGCCAGGCATAGCAGCGTAAGTCCTCTGTAGGCTAAGGGTTGAATGGAAAATACTGCTTACCTAGCTTGTTAGCATTCACCTCTGGGCCCCTGCTCAGGTGTGCTGCAGTTGGCAGTGTGTGCCCCTCCTCATGCCTTGGTGACTAGCCATTTCACTGGTAGTGCAATGCATAGTGCGTAGGCCTGTTCCCTGTGTGTGAGGGTGCTGTGTATGCCAACGGTGGTGTTGGTGCAGTCATTGACCCAGTGTATCCTTTGTCTCACACTCCCTTTCTTGTTTTGTCATCCTTTCCTTATGTGCCTTAGCATCATCTGGCAGAGGAGCAGAGGCACCGGCGACAGAGGGAGCTGAATCCCACAGGACCCTGGAGGCAGAGTCCACTGACACTGAGGGAACCAGTGGGACGGAGGGCGAGGTGAGCACCAAGGAGGAGACTGGAGGGGACAACACAAACTCTGATACCTCTCCGATGGAAGCTCCCTGGTGGTGGCAGACACCTCTGTGATCACCCCAGCTGCAGGTACAGCCGCCACCCCCTGTACCAGCACCACCCTCCCAGTAGCCCCTCAACGTGTTGCTCGTGCCCGCTCACCCAGGAGGGTGGGCCTCTCCTTTGTCCCAGGCACATCAGGTCCTGCCCCAGTGAGCCCTGCTGCCATGAGTGAGTAGGCTATTGATCTCCTGAGATCCATCTCTGTAGTGCAATCAACCATTGTAAATGCCATCCAGGGGATGGCATCCCAGATGCAGCAATGCAATGCATTCCTGGAGGGCATTCACAGTGGATTGGCAGCCCAACAGAGATCGGTTCAGGCTCTGGCCTCCTCTCTGATGGCAGCCATGTTTCAACCGTCCCCCCACCAACTTCCACTTCCCAGTTCCATACTCCTCAACCCCAACCCATCCCAAGCACACAGACAGATGAGCATGCACACAAGATAACACCCAAGGGTGGCACCTGCAAACACAAGCACCACACTTTATCCCACAGGCACTCACACAAACACCATTCAGTTGCAGACACGACAACATTCACTGTCTCCACTGTCTCCCCTCCTCCTCCACCTCCCACCCAGTTACGTCCACACTCACACCTGCATGCACTACATCAATATCCACTACCAGCATCATTACCACACCAAGCAGAACACACACCTCACTGGCAGACACCTCTACTACATCCATGCACACGTCCACTGTGTTCTCTCCCACCGTGTCTGTCCCCCCTCCTAAAGGACACAAATGCAAGCACTCAGACCCCCAACAGCCATCCAGCTCACAACAGCATACAGCCCATGCACCTGCATCCAAATCCAGCAGACATACACCTCTGACGACTGCTCCCTCATCCTCCACTCCCATTACTCCTTCCTACTCCCGTCCCACCGTCCCTAAAAAGCTTTTCCGTTCCCAGATTGACCTGTTCCCTGCCCCTTCCCACCGTCCTGCACGTATGGGCAGGGTAGCAAGGACACAGCCCAGCACCTCAGCCAAACAGTCCACGGGGCCAGTGGTAGCATCACCTACTCGTGGTGGTAGGGATACCAGAACAAGAACACTGAAGGGGAAGGAGGCAGCACAACCTGGAATAAATGGGGAGAGTCTGGCACCAGCTGTGAGGAGGGGAAAGGAGCCTGCATCAGCTGGGAAGCAGGGGAAGGAGCCTGCACCAGCTGGAAAGAAGGGGAAGGAGCCTGCACCAGCAGGCAGAGAGGGGAAGGAGCCTGCAACAGCAGGCAGGGAGGGGAGGAGCCCATCCACCCCTGCCAGGAAGGGTAAGGGATCCTCAACCCATGACCAGGAGGAGAAGAGGCACTCTACGGTAGCAGAAGCTGTCAGGCAAACACCGCCACCACCAGCAGCTGTCACAGGGCCCCCACCGCCAGCCATGGATGTGCTGTCATCACAGAGTGCAGGGGCTGACCAGGAGCCTCCCGCAACCACCACCAGCATGCAGCCATCAGAGAGTGCAGGGGCTGACCAGGAGCCTCCCCCAACCACCACCAGCATGCCGCCATCACAGAGTGCAGGGGCTGACCAGGAGCCTCCCAAAACCACCACCACAGTGCAGCCATCACAGAGTGCAGGGGCTGACCAGGAGCCTCCCACAACCACCACCAGCATGCAGCCATCACCGCCGGCAGACGCCATGTAGTCCCACCGTCCAGGAACTACTGTGCGGGCTGCCCCCTCAATAACCAGTGGGGTATTCACCCACTTGAGAGACTGTGGCCTTGCACTCCCCAGGACAAAGCACAGGTCATGTTGCCCCCTCCGGAACCAGTGTGGTATTCACCCACTTGAGAGACTGTGGCCTTGCACTCCCGAGGACAAAGTACAGGGTATGTTTCCCCCTCCAGAACCAGTGGGAAAGACACCCACTACAGAGACTGTGGCCTTGCACTCCCCCGGACAAAGCAATTGGCATGTTGTCCCCTCCAGAACCAGTGGGAAAGACACCCACTCGAGAGTTTGTGGCCTTGCACTCCCCAGGACAAAGTGCAGGGCATGTTGCCCCCTCCAGAACCAGTGGGGTATTCACCCACTTGAGAGATTGTGGCCTTGCACCCCCCAGTGCAAAGCGCAGGGCATGTTGCCCCCTCCAGAACCAGTGGGGGTGACATCCACTCGAGAGACAGTGGCCCTGCACTCCCCAGGATAAAGCACATGGCATGCTGCCCCCTCCAGAACCAGTGGGAAAGGCACCCACTCCAGAGAATGTGGTCTCATCTCAGTCACAGACGACATCAGAACTCTGATGGACAACGGAGAAACAGTCGCCCTCATCCTCCTGGACCTCTCGGCTGCCTTCGACACCGTCTGCCACCGAACCCTAATATCCCGCATCCGCTCCAGTGGGATCCAAGGACAGGCCCTGGACTGGATCACCTCCTTCTGGAGAGCGAGAGCGAGGAGTGACAGAGGGCGGGACTGCAGGGGACCCAGCGTGCTCGGACCAGCAGCTGTGCGAGCCCTGGGGCCGGCTCCCCCTGGAAATCCCGGTCGCGGGAGGAAGAGAGCGGGCCTGCATCGGAAGGGCACGACCTGCCGTGGCTGCATCGGACCGCACAGCAGAGGAGGCGGCCGGGGGCAGACACTGAATCCGGCAGGCGCGATGCCGTGGTTGCAGGAAGCAGGCACCTCGACGTTCTGCATGTGAGACGCATCCACATCTCCGCTACAGGAAGCGTGGGGGAGGACGCACGGACCCTCTGGCAGCCCAGATAGCGGCTCTTTGTGCACTTTTAACAGAGCGGTGGACGGGTGCAAGAAAAGACCGGAGTGCGGAGACCCATCGGCTGCTGACTGCGCGCCCACTGCTGGGTACACTGCTGGGTACCAGACCCTGCCCGGAATAATAACAGAGCGGGTGGATAGGCAAACCTAGCACAGAAGTGAGAGGCAGGGCGAGTGGAGTCGGAGGGCTCTATGATCTGAAGTGTTCCTCCCGGAGTGTATGCATTTTGGAAAGCCGGCGGTCGGGAGTCGCGCCTGGGAAGAGAGAGGCTCCATGCATATAAGTGGGTAACAGCAACCCAGATGACGATTGTGAATAAGTAATGACATTATTCCTGAGGATGAGTGGCGTCGGCCCGAGTCTCCTTTAGGCTGCGAGGATCGCGGGCTCCGAGACAGTGACAGAGACAGAAGCGAGACAGAGACGAGGTGTGGAGGCAAAGACGGAGCAAAGACGGAGCAGAGCAAGGGGCTCTGTCGGTGTTTGTATACTGCCAGGACCAGGCTCCTTCGGTGTCTGTGCGACGGGCTCGGTTGGTGTTTGTGTGCCGTCGAGAGCGGGCTCTGTCGGTGTTTGTGTACTGTCGAGACAGCCGCATAGAGTGAGGAAGTAGCCGAGGTGGGCAGCAAAGGACAGAGCGCTTTGGAGGCATCTCGATACCTGTGTCGCCGTAGTCCCTGGAGGGGCTGCGATTGTTGGAGACTGCTGGGAAAGAGCTGGTGAGGCGCTATATGGGACTACAGGAGTGATAATTTGTGACTGTTAAGCATGTCAAAACAAAAAGTCCCCTCTATACCCCAGACATTGGATAATTATTTAGTGAAGATTGTTAGTAAAATTAATTGCGAGAGGAGACAATCCCTAGGGCTTAGCAGCCCCCCCTCATTATCTAGTGTGCAACTTTCACCTGCTCCATTGGCTCTGGATGACAGTAGTAGTGACTGCACTAATTCCGGTGTTCCTGATAGGGAAATGATTATGCAGAATACTTCTACCTTAGTCGATCTAGAGGTTTCTACTTATCCCATAGTGCAACATCCACCCACCCCACTACCTAGAGTGGTTAGAGCATGTAGAAAGACCCAGACTAAACGTGGGCGTGCTCGGCCCGCAAAAAAAAGATTAGTTAGCCCCCTCAAGAATCCAGATAAGGATGAGGATAATATGGCAAATATCGACGACGTTAAACTAGATGCAGAAAAAACAAAAAACTTAGTAAGTATTATTGACTTAAAGATTAAAGGTATTGTCAAACCTCTTATGGTAAAAATTGATCAGCTAACCGCGGAGGTTAATAGATTAGGCGATCTCCTCAAAAAAACACTGGTGGAAACAGATAGTGTGTCAGCCCCAATAACAATAAGCAATCATGATACTCAGGTTGCTCCTCCCGATGATGTTACAGGTTTAGATATTAGTAGGAGTGTTGTACAGAACTACCCGATAGCACAGTCCTTAGCCTGTAATGATAGCCAGGTTGTTTTAATACCTGATAGAAAAGAGGATTGGACTGAGGTAAGGCAAAGGCGCGCCACTAATCTCCCTCCTGACTGCGCACCATGGGCCATATTTATACTCCGTTTGCGCCGAAATTGCGTCGTTTTTTTTGACGCAATTTCGACGCAAAACTAACGCCAACTAACGCCATATTTATACTATGGCGTTAGAGGCGAATAGCGCCAAAGTTCCCGAAATGTGCGTCATTTTTTAGCGTGAACCCCTTCCTTGCGTTAATGATATGCAAGGGAGGCGTTCCCGTCTAAAAAATGACTCCCAGGCCTTTACGTGGTATTTATACTCCCGGGCAAAAGAGACGCCCGGGAGTTGGCGTGGCTAAAAACGGCGCATTTGCGCCACTTTTTAACGCCTGCTCAGGGCAGGCGTTAAGGGGCCTGTGGGCTCAAAATGAGCCCACAGGTGCCCTCCCATGCCCCCAGGGACCCCCCCTGCCACCCTTGCCCACCCCAGGAGGACCCCCAAGGATGGAGGGACCCACCCCAGGGACATTCAGGTAAGTTCAGGTAAGTATAATTTTTTATTTTTTATATTTTTTTTTGGTGGCATAGGGGGGCCTTATTTGTGCCCCCCTACATGCCACTATGCCCAATGACCATGCCCAGGGGACAGAAGTCCCCTGGGCATGGCCATTGGGCAAGGGGGCATGACTCCTATCTTTACAATGATAGGAGTCATGTTGATGGGGGATGGGCGTCGAAAATAAATGGCGCAAGTCGGGTTAAGACGATTTTTTCGACGTAACCTGACTTGCCCCATTTTAAGACGCCCATACGCCATTTTCCCCCTACGCCGGCGCTGTCTGGTCTACGTGGTTTTTTCCCACGCAAACCAGGCAGCGCCGGTCTGATTGCGCCGTCTAACGCCATTCCATAAATACGGCGCCCGCATGGCGCTTCAGAATGGCGTTAGACGGCGCAAAACTTTTTAACGCTAAACTGCGTTAGCGCAGTTTAGCGTCAAAAAGTATAAATATGGGCCCATATGTGGTAGTTTTAGCTAATGTTCCCCCTGTTGCAAAGGGGAATCATCAGGAAACCCACGAGTCTTTAAAAAATAAAACCGTTTCCTGGATGCACAGGCATTGTGGATTCCCAACTGAACTCTCAGATCAAGTTCTGACTACCAGAAGGGTAAATTGGATAGGGAGCTCTAAGAAAAGTTTTAGTGGTGACTGTGTCATTATAAACTTTAAACACCCTCAACATGCTGCCACTGTATTATTAAGAGCTGCCTCATTACCAATTACTGATAATAATGTGTGTGCCCGCTCGCTTGCTTTCTTTTACAGCCATCATAAATATGCCCCTTATGGGAGTAGAGGAAGTAGATTATGCCCTGCTACACACAGGCTATACCCTGATATTTCAATGCAAAACCGGTTTCAACCCCTAAGTTCTCTGGATGCAAATGATTGACTTAATGAGGGAGGGCAGTTCTTACCCCAGGTGATTATTATTCCCTGTGTGGATATCGGTATAGACAATACCATGGCCCAAGAGATGCCCAACAACACAGAAATTGAATTGGCGGTGGTTATAAGGGCACCGCCCGATTGTGGGGACTTAAGCAATTCAAACCAGAATGCGAATTGGGGACGAAACAATGGTATGGTGCCTGATAGTAATTGTGTTAGGGGTAAGGATACTATTACTATTGTTTGTTGGAATGTGGCAGGGCTGAAATCGAAGGAGAGGGATCCGGGATGGTTAACGTTTGTTAATGCCCATGACATTTTATGTCTTCAAGAAACATGGTGTAAAGATGAAGTTAACTATGAGGGATTCGTTTCTTACAATTTACCGGCGTTGGGAGGTGGTATAGGTAGAGCGAAAGGCGGTCTCCTTATACTTGTAACGATCTGTCGTCCTATTGTGGTTAAAAAGTATATACCTGTAGGGGACCTTGTGCAGATCCTCTGGCTTGTGGATGACAAAGACCATAATGTTTTATTGATCAACTATTATAATAACATTTTTGATGTTACCCGGGTCAAAGTAGTAACAGACTTAGCCGGCGCTGTCGAAAATCTATGTCTGGAACAGAATGTTGTATTTGATTTCATCTGGGTAGGGGACTTCAATACTACTTTGTGCGATTTGTCTACACAAAGGGTTTGCGGGGTTACTAACAGTGCCGGCTGGGATGTCCCGCATTTTGGACATAACAGTTATGGGGAAGCACTGCATAAGTTCATGGGCTGCTATGACCTGGAAATAGTGGAGTGCTGTAAAGATGTTAATGGTTTATCCATTCCCACTTTTAAAAATTGGCACACCAGCTCGGTCATTGACCATGTGATCACATCTTCTAATATTAGTTCTTACTGTCATCCACCAAGAATTGAAGTAACTACCCTAAGTGACCACAACCGTATTATTCTGGACACTACACTTTGGGCAGGTAGTTCGGTGGATGTGGGAATTATTTCTAATGTAGAACCACATAGGACTAACGGTGTAAGGCTAAGATGGATTGGTGAAAGAGCCGATGATTTAACTAGCTCCATAATTAATGAGAGCCTGCTGGACATTGCTTCTATTTTACAAAATAGTTCTGACTCTGAGAGGGTTTTATATTGTTTTAACCAAATTAATAAAGCTATTGATGCTAAGTTTACCAGTCGCAATAGTAGACAAAGTAGGAACGGACCGAGATGGTTTAATCACCTTTGCACTTCCGCACTAACTGGCCTCAAGCAGGCTTTAGCAGCGAGGCCCAGGGACAAAAAACTGGTAAATAAATTAAGAATGGAATATAAATGTGCGCTCAAACAGAGGAAGGGTGAACTGCAGCAACAGGCTTGGGATTCCCTCAACCAAGCCGCTGAATTATCTAATTGTACATTATTTTGGGCCACGGTCAACTCGCCTTTTCTAAGGGATGAAAAAACACCACAGTTGACTTCTAACGTTTCTAGCGAGGGTTGGATTGCACATTTTTCCAGCATTTTTGACTCTGACAAAGTCAATGATCCTAGTCCCAATAAGTGGCCTACTCTGCCTTTGGATATATCCGTTAGTGAGGTCAAATATGGTATACGGGCTACCAAAGGAGGAAAAGCTCAGGGCCCGGATGGGGTACCTATAGACGTTTATAAAGCCGCGCCAGATGTCTGGGGCCCCCTTTTAACCATTGTTTTTAATGCTGCCGTGTGTGCCGAGGCCCCTGTTACTTGGGGTGAATCAATCATTGTGCCAATTCATAAAAAGGGAAGTAGATCTGACGCTAAGAATTATCGCCCGATCTCTCTCCTCGACTCCTCAGTCAAGGTTATGAGTAGAGTGATGTTAGTAAGATTAGAGGAATAGGCTGAGCAGGATAGCATACTGGCTGATAGCCAGTATGGTTTTAGGAAGGGACGAGGTACGCTCGACCAGTGCATCAATCTTGATCTACTGATCGGGAAGTATACTGAAGCGAAACCCGGTTCCCTGTATCTTTGTTTTGCTGACCTGAGCAGCGCATTCGATATGGTAGATCATTCCATTTTATGGCCAACTCTGTTAAATTTAGGAGCCCCAGAAGGCATAATCTTTTTCCTCGCTAGGTTATACGAGAAATTGAAAACCAACGTACGCTTTGGAACCAGAGGAGAATGTACTCCAAAAATCTGTGTTACACGAGGAATTAGACAGGGTTGTGTTTTGGCACCTCTTTTATTTATTTGATTTATTAATGGAATTGATGATATTTTAAAAAAGGTTAATGCTGATGCTCCTCAGATCAACGGTGTCCCGGTGCCGGTGTTACTATATGCCGACGACGCTGTTTTACTCTCTCGAACACCTGTCGGATTACAACGACTAATGGATAGTTTTTCCTCCTTTATTAAAGATAGAAAGCTAGTAATTAATAAGGGAAAAACGCATACCATGACCTGTGGAGCTAAAGCCAAAACGTTAAATGCCTTTTTTATAGACGGCGAAAAGGTGCAACAGGTGGATACATTTTGTTACCTAGGTATTACCTTCTCTAACGACAGGAAATGGAACAATGAATTTAATAACATCCGGAATAAAATGGCAAAAAATGCTTATGGTATTTATAGATTTGCTGCAAAAGTTGGGGATCGTCGAACCAGGGATATGCTCAAGATTTACCAAGCTAGATGTGTGACTATTGCTCTGTATGGGGCAGGAGTATGGGGTTATAGCTGTACCTACAACTTACAGTTGGAGGAAAATATGTTTTTAAAAAAGCTCCTGTTTTTGCCCATCTCTGCCTCAACTGAATTAAGCCACCGCGAATTAGCCATTAATTATTTAACTGATCTGATATCACTTAGACCATTGATGATCTGGCGGTCTTTTTGGCTTGGCGATGAGAAGCTACTTAACAGAACTATTGTTGAGGATTGCTTACGTTTGGATAAATATCGAGATATTTCCTGGGTTAAATATGTTGTTGTCTGTTTTTCAGACATTTTTAATCTGAATATTTTAAATAATCCTAGTGCAGCATTCACGATCTCCAAAGCAGAAATGAAAAGTATATTTCTAACTTATGCAGAAAGGAAACGAGCAACCATAGCCGGATCATTGTCCTCCGTCATTTTTTATAATAGATACAATCTAATGGAGGGTTTTCCATTTTACCTAACTACGGTGACTAGGAACTCTCATAAATTTGTGCTAACCAGACTAAGATTTGGGATGGCACATTGTTTAGTAGCCCATCCAAATATTAAGAAACACCCGATTGGGCCATGTAGGTGCGATAATGTATCTACACAGAGCACTGTGCACCTTCTGCTGTTCTGTAAACTGTATACATGTTTTCGTATAGTATTTTTGAAACCTCTGTTTGTTAAATACGGAACACGTACAGTTAAACATGCCATGGCTTTAATTTTTAATCTGCAATCGGCAGATATTTGTTTTTATACTGCCACCTTTTTAAATCAGTGCATCAATTCCAGGAAAAGTATGAGTTTTTAATGTATTTTATTATTCATTTTATATATTTATGAATGACCATATGTATTACTCAATGAGCCATTAACTATAATTGATAACTGTAAGTTTTAATTGCAATGTCTTTGTAAATATGTACTGTTGTCTTTTTTTTCTTCTTTGTTCATGCTTTCATGGTCATTTATATGTGCCGAATAAAGCTTTATGAATTGAATTGACCTCCTTCCTCTCCAACCACTCCCAAAGAGTCTACCTCCCACCTTTCCGCTCAGACCCCACTGAGATCATCTGCGGCGTCCCACAAGGCTCCTCGCTCAGCCCGACTCTCTTCAATGTCTACATGAGCCCCCTCGCCGACATCGTACGCAAACACAACATCAACATCACCTATTACGCCGACGACACTCAGCTGATACTTTCCCTCACCAAGGACCCCACCAGCGCCAAGACCAACCTGCAAGATGGAATGAATGACGTCGCAGAATGGATGAAACTCAGCCGTCTGAAACTGAACTCAGACAAAACGGAAGTCCTCATCCTCGGAAACACCCCGTCCGCCTGGGACGACTCCTGGTGGCCCATGGCCCTTGGCACCGCACCAACCCCCTCAGACCACGCATGCAACCTCGGATTCATCCCGGACCCACTTCTCACCATGACCAAACAAGTCAACGCCGTATCATCCTCCTGCTTCCTCCGCATGCTCCGAAAGATCTTCCGTTGGATCCCCGCCGACACCAGAAAGACCGTAACCCACGCCCTCGTCACGAGCCGTCTGGACTACGGTAACACCTTATGCGCAGGAACCACCGCTAAACTCCAGAAACGTCTGCAGCGAATTCAAAACGCCTCCGCCCGCCTCGTCCTCGACATACCCTGCAACAGCCACATCTCCGCCCACCTGAGACAACTGCACTGGCTTCTCGTCAACAAAAGGATCACCTTCCCACTCCTCACTTACGCACACAAAGCCCTCCACAACAAGGGACCCGAATACCTCAACCGCCGCCTCAGTTTCTACACACCCACCTGTCAACTTCGCTCCGCCAACCTCGCTCTCACCGCCGTCCTTCACATCCGCTGCACCACGGCAGGTGGGAAATCCTTCTCCTACCTGGCGGCCAAGACATGGAATTCCCTCCCCACCAGCCTCAGGACCACCCAGGACCACCTCACATTCCGGAGGCAACTCAAGACCTGGCTCTTCGAGCAGCAGTAACCCCATCCCCCTAGCGCCTTGAGACCCTCACGGGTGAGTAGCGCGCTTTATAAATGTTTATGATTTGATTTGATCTTGCACTCCCCAGGACAAAGCTGCCCCCTCCAGAACCGATGGTAAAGACACCCACTCCAGAAACTGTGGCCTTGCACTCCCCAGGATAAAGCACAGGGCATATTACCCCCTCCAGAACCAGTGGGCTTGTTCCTGCATCCGGATGAGGTGCCCTCCCTCCCCCTGAGGTGCCTGTCTATTTGCAAACTGATGCCCCTGCAGTGCTCTATCCAGATGTGGTCAGGTTTTGAGTTGGCCTTTGGACTGTGCCCTGTGTCCATGTGAGACCTTTGAACTTTGGACTGGACAGTGTCCCTTTTCTATACAAGTGTACATATCGGTTTCATGGCCAAAGCGGATTATTAATTTTGATGTTGAACTAATTACAATCACTTTTGTCAATTCCTGTTGTCCTTGCATTATTCTGCAGATTTTCGGGATCAAATTGTTTTTGTATTGCAGCTGGTTGTGTGTGTGGTGAGTGTGTGTGAATGATGTGTGTTGTGCGTGTGTGTACCACTCTCTTTTTCCTCCCTTGTGTGCTAGGCGGCTGTACTCACCATTGTCGTCTTCGTCGGCATTAGTGTTCCAGGTGGAGCATAACGTAGAAGATCATCGGAAAGACTTGCAGTTCGGGTTCCATGGCGGCATGGTTCTTCCCTGTGTCTCCAATGGTGAGTCCTTTGAGTTTTGTGCTTTGTTTCTGCCAGGCTTTTGATAGCGTTGGTACCACCCCGGAAAAGGTGGCGGTTTGCAGGGTCTTAATATGGTGGACGGAACTTTGACTTCCGCCTTGCTGTAGGCGGCTACTGCTGTGGTGACTGTTGTTTCCACCGTGGCGGTTGGTTTGGTACATTGGCTGTCTATCGGAGATATCACCGCCATGGTCATAATTTGGCGGTACTTACCACCAGCCTTTTGGCGGTATTACCGCCACTTTATCACCCACGGCCATGGTCGTAATGAGGGCCACAGTAAGTTGCCATAATCCAGATGACTGACTATCAGAGCCTGCACAATGGTCTTCCTGCAGCTGCAGTGCACCCATTTGAAAATCTTCCAGATCATCCTCAGTAGGCCAAAGCAGACCCCACCAACCGCATTCACCTGGTCCCTGACAGATAGAGTTTCATCAATAATGATGACCAGGTTCTAGCAGATTTGGCATGTGTCGGGGTGGTGCCCAGTGAACTGGGCCACCAAGTGTTATTCGAAACTGAGTTTGCTTTTCCAAACAAGATGACCTCTGTTTTGTTCCCATTTAATTTTAGACAGCAAGACTCCTCAGACAGGCAGCCCACTAGGCTGTACTCACAGGTGGCCACATCCTTCCTGACTGAAATCATAAGTTGTGTGTCATCAGCATGTGATATGATGTCTAGTCCCCATCTCCTGATGATGTTAGCCAGAGGAGCCATATACATATTCAAAAGTGTCAGGCTCAGGGCCAAACCTTGGGGACCATCACAACATACTGTTGGCTAATCAGATGCATATGGTTGCAGATAAACTGCCTGAGTATGTCCTGTCAGGAAGGAGCCAAACCATTTCAGAATGTCAGAGTGTATCCCAATTTCTGACGGGCGGTTTATTAAAATGGCATGCAACACAGTGTCAATTGCAGTGGAAAGACTGAGTAAGATGAGGGCAGTAGCTGTGCCCTCATCAACCATGCATCAAACGCTGTCAGTAACTGGTAACAGTGTGCTTTTAGTGTCATTACCAGCCCTAAATCCACAGTGTGAATCATCTAATGCCTAATTGCTTTCCAAATACTTAGTGAGTCTCAAATTCACCAGTTTCTCCAGAATCTTTGCCGGGAAGGGGAGCAACAAGATTGGCCTAAAGTTGGCTAGAATTGCGAGATCAGCCCCAGGTTTCTTCAATAATGGAAGGAAATAGAGATTTTTACAGTGCCCAGGGCCATCTGCCTTGCTCATGGAGCAACTCTGATACTGCTGGATTCCTTTCTTAGGAATCAGAGGAATATCATCAGCTGCAGAGATTTTAGAGCCAGGCCATTTCAGCAGCCATGTGAGGTATCGCAAGGCTTGTCCCAAAGTCCTACCTTGTTTAACCTCTATGTGACTCCATTGGCACAATTGATAAAGTCTGGGGCATTCATGTAGCATCCTATGCCGATGACACACAAATTATTGTGCTGATTGGTAAGGAAAGGACAGGACAGAGGTGGCTGCAAGATTTAGGTCCCGTATGTTGGATGTTAGTGGCTGGATGGAAAAGAATTGGCTTAAGATGAATGGTGATAAAACAGAGATATTGTTCTTCGGGATCACTATCTCCATCTTGAATAGGAGTTGTTGGCCAGAGGACTGTGGGTCCTTACCCACTCTGATGAAGGAAGCTAGGAAGCTGGCAATAATTTCTGAGCAGTCTTAGAAATGGGGTCTCTATTTGGCAGAGGTATACACCCTTGTCCAAATAGGGACCACAATCCTAGTCAGGGTAAGTAACACACAATCCAAATTATCCTGTGTCCACCCTCTGGTAGCTTGGCACTGGCAGTCAGGCTTAACTTAGAAGGCAGTGTATAAAGTATTTGTACAATAAATCATACAGTAACAAAGTGAAAACACCATAAAAATAAACCACACCGGTGTAGAAAAATATAAAATATTTATCTGGTTGAATTAAGGTGAAAACTATAAAGATTCAATAGGTACATGTTGAAATATCACTTTTGCAAGTTTAAAAAGAGTCTTAAATGTTAGAAATCAATAATGGTCTCTTGGTTTCACAAAGTACCTGGTTTGTGTCAAAAATTACACGTACCGGAGACCGCAGAGGAGGAGATGCGAGAAAAAATAAGGTGTGTGTCAGTTTTTCCAGCGCGACAGACGATGTGTTGTTTCTTTCCACGCTGCAAGGGCTTTGCTTCTTTTCTCAGCACGTAGTCTTGGGTCCTCACTGCGATGGGGGATTCTTTTTGACACCCAGGGATGATGTGAGGAAATCCTGGGCACGCTGGAAGAAGTCACAGGTGTTTTGCGTCGATCCGATGTGGCGATGCTTAGAATTTTCTGTTGCACTGCAGGCGCTGCGCAATTTTTCGCTTGGGGAATCGGACTGTGTCATTCCGTTTCGGCTGTGCATTGATCAGATAGGGCTGTGTGGCGAATTTTCTTTCATAAGGCATGTGCTGCATCGAACCTTAGCTCGGGAAGTTGGGCTGCGTCGTTCCGGTTCGGCTGTGCAGTGATTTCTCGATCACAAAACGGCTGTGCGGCGTTTCCAGCAGGCTGTGCGGTAATTTTCAGCGCACAAGGAATTTCCTCAAGAGGTGAAGTCTTTTTTGGCCCTTGGACTTCATGAAGCAGGAGGCAAACTCAATCCAAGCCCTAGGAGAGCACTTCTCAGCAAAGTTAGAGGGCAGCAGGGCAACAGCAGGGCAGCAGTCCTTCAAAGCAAAGCAATCTAGATTGAATCCTTTGGGCAGTTCCTCTTGACAGGTTGCAGGTTCAGAAGTGTCTGAGTTGGTGGGGTCAGAGACCCAGTTTATATACCCAAAGATGCCTTTGAAGTGGGGGAGACTTCAAAGAGTGGTTTTGAAGTGCACAAGGTCCCCTTTCAGTACAGTTCTGTCTGCCAGGATCCCAGTAGGGGATTAGGCAGTCCATTGTGTGAGGGCAGGACACTAGCCTTTGAAATGTAAGTGAGAGGCCCTCTACCCTCCCAGCCCAGGAAGACCTATTTAGCATGCAGATGAGTGCAGGCGTGACTGCGTATCTTGTGTTTGTGGTTGTCTGGGTGAAATGCACAAGGGAGCTGTCAACCAGCCTACCCAGATGTGGACTGGAGACAGACTGTAAGGCAGAGATTGATTTTAAGTGCAGAGAAATGCTCACTTTCTAAACGTGGCATTTCTAAAATAGTAATATAAAATCCAACTTCACCAGTAAGCAGGATTTTGTATTACCATTCTGGCCATACTAAATATAACCTGTTTACCGCTTTCTGATCAGAATCTACCACTCACACAGTATAGGGGGGTAGCCCTAATGCTATCCTATGAAAGGAACAGGCCTCACAGCAGTGGAAAACGAATTTAGGGGTTTTACAAAACCAGGACATATAAAACACACATGTATGTGTCCTGCCTTTTACCTACATACCACCCTTCCCTATGGGTTACCTAGGGCCTATGTTAGTGGTGACATGTGTAGAAAAAGGGGAGTTTAAGGCTTGGCAAGTACTTTTAAATCCCAAGTCAAAGTGACTGTGAAACTGCACACACAGGCCTTGCAATAGCTAGCAGGCCTGAGACATGGTTAAGGGGCTACTTATGTGGGTGGCACAATCAGTGCTGCAGGCCCACTAGTAGCATTTAATTTACAGGCCCTGGGCATATGTAGTGCACTGTACTAGGGACTTACAAGTAAATCAAATATGCCAATTGGGAATAAACCAATGTTACCATGTTTAAGGGAGAGAGCATATGCACTTTAGCACTGGTTAGTGGTAAAGTGCGCAGAGACCTAAAACCAGCAAAAAACAGTATCAGAAAAGTGGAGGAAGGCAGGCAAAAAGTTGGGGGATGACCACCCTAAGGCTGGCTATCAGGTCTAACATGTGTCCCACCAGCTGAAAGTGGGGAGAGCTACCTAACCCTATAGGAGCTCTCATCAATAAGGTGGAAGTATCTGGTGTGACCATCAGCATTGGCACGGTCAGACCCCGGGCAATGGTCCACTGTAAAGACCACCCCCAGTAGGGAAATGGATCACCTCAAGAGTTTAGGATTTTCACCCCACATCTGCATGAGCCATCTGAGGGGCCTATGGTCTGTCCCAAACAGGGAGGGTCCCACATTCTTCAGTGCCCAGACCACATCAAATGCTTCTCTTTCTATAGCACTCCACCTCTGTTCCTGTGGTAATAGTCTTCTGCAAATAATGACTACTGGTTGGTCTAGGCCCTCCTCATTTAGCTGTGTTAGAACTGCCCCTACGCCATGCTCTGATGCATCTGTCTGCACAATAAACTCCTTGGAGTAGTCAGGGGCCCTGAGCATGGGTGCCATGCACAATGATTCCTTCAGAGAGTCAAAGGCTTTCTGACAAGCCTCTGTCCAATTCACCAACCTAGGTTACTTCTTAGATATGAGTTCTGTTAAGGGGGTCACTATGGTGCCATAGCCCTTAACAAATCTGCTGTAGTACCCTGTGAGACCCAAGAAGGCTCTCACCTCTGGCTGGGTTCTAGGTGGTTGCCAGGCCTTGACTGTCTCAATCTTGGCATGGAGGAGCTGCACCTTGGCACCACCTACTAGTCTGTCAACACCAGGACAGTGCGCGCTCTACGGGCATCTAGAATGCAAAAGCCCAACACTTGCAAAATAAAGTAATTTATGCATTGTGATGATATGTTATTGTTTAACCTTTTGCATTGCAGAATTCCATCCAAAAGATTCATTTTTAAGGTGCTTATAAATACTGTACATTTACAATGTATTGCTGCAGACATTCAGAGTGTGTTAGGGTGTGGTCCCTTTCCAGGGCCTTCTGGAGACTTTCCCTGCAACATGCCTGGGCGTGGTTCTAGGCTGGGCCAAGACTCTATAAAAGAGAGTCAGCCCAACTTCCAGTGCTCACTATTCAGAGGTCCCGGTGCAGAGCAGCAGCTTCTTCCTGAGCTCCTGTCCCGATGGCCTATTTGGATTTTCCAGTCTTCTGCACTCATCTCTCATTGGTGATCACTGTTTCCAGGCAGTAAGACGGTGTTTGGACATTTCCCAACACCGTAATTGAGAATCTTCATATTCTTGCTTTTAATTCTTAAATGAATAACAGATTACTTGTGCGCTGCCATTTTTTGACATTTGTATAGTGGTTTGCAAATAGGGAGGACGTGCAATTTATTCCATAAAGATTTGACTTCGTTATTACATTATTGTTCATTGCGCGCTGATATTTCTTGACATTTACATGATGTTTTACGAGTTAGCAAGACGTGCAACTCGTTTCATGATCATTTAACTTTGTTGTTCATTGCGCGCCATCTTTTCTTGACATTTACATGGTGGCATTGGAATCGGCGAAACGCGCGATTCACTTCTCGTGTGTAATTCATGCTATTCATTGTGCGCTATCATTTTCTGGCATTTACATGGTGGCATTAGAATTGGCAACACGCGCGATTCTTTCCTTGAGTGTTTTTTCATGTTGTAAATTGTGTGCTACTATTTCTTGGCATTTGTATGGTGGCATTTGAATCGACAAGACGCGCGATTCTTTCCCTGAGTGCTTTTCATGTTGTTCATTGTGTGCTACTATTTCTTGGCATTTGTATGGTGGCATTTGAATCGGCAAGACGCGCAATTCTTTCCTCGTGTATAAATAATGTAAGTTACTGTGCGCTACCATTCTAAGACATTTTCTTGGTAGCATTTCAAGTTGACATGTCGCGTGATTTGTTCCTTGAATCTACGTTGTGTGATTTCATGGTGCACAAACCTTTATGGTGTTTAATACTCATATAAAAATCTTCAATGTGCGCAATTTACTTCCAAATGTTTTTTCTGAGATGAACACAAAAATACCAGAATTTTAGATGTAATGCTGTGTGTTCCTGATATGTATTCATAAAAGGAGATTCATATGGTTGTTTAGAAATTGCTCAGAGTGTTTCCTGATTCTCATGCTAAAGAAAGTACTTGAATCTGAAAGTCCTATTTAACTTTTCCTGTTTCCTCCTCAGGTATTCGGTGATCTAAAGCCTAGTCAGTTTTAGGATTATTCCAGGGTTGTTCATGTTTTTTCGGAAAAGACGAAGCTTAGAGTTGTAGCATGGTACTGATTTCATGAGATGTAATTTTGATGTTGTGTTTTAACCTTTTGCTTCCTACAGGACTCCCTCCCAGCTGTTCCCGTCCTAATCCCCTTTTCCCCACTTGGACTCTCTTAGACTCTGTGATAAATCTAATCAGAGTATTGGAGCTGTCTTGTGGTGGAAGTGTTGGGAACGTGCACAGACCCCGAGGATCTGGTGACTCTGACATAGGCGTCCCAAGTACACCACTGAACCCCGCCAAATCTGGCACTTACTGGCCTTGATTGTCAGGCCTGCCTGCTGTAGGGCCTGAAGCACCTCCTTGAGGTGGAGCAGGTGTTCCTCCCAGCTGGAACTGTAGACAGCAATGTCATCTAAGTAGGTTGTGCAAAACGCATCCTTGCCTCCTAGGACCCCGTTAACCAACCGCTGGAAAGTAGTGGGGGCATTTTTCAGTCCAAAGGGCATTATTCAGAACTGGTAATGTCCCTTAGGCCCTCTGGAGTAGAAAAAGCAGATCTCTCTTTAGCCCCATCAGTCAAGGCGATCTGCCAGTACCCTGATGTGAGATCAAAGGTACTGAGGAATTTGGCAGTGCCTAGCCGGTCTACGAGCTCATCAGCTTGGAAGATGGGGTGAGAGTCTGCCTTCTTGACAGAGTTGAGACCCCCGTAGTCCATGCAGAACCTAAGTTCTGGCTTGGCACTGGGTGCAGCAGCCTTGGGAACCAGCCCCACAGGGCTTGCCCAGGGAATGCTGGGCTTCTCAATCACCCCAAGAGCCAGCATCTTGGCAACTTCCTCCTTGATGCTGGCCTTCACCTTGTCTGGCAACCTGTAAATTTAGCTTCTTACATGACACTGACACGAGAGACAGTCCCCCTTATTGTTTCATAAACTCTTGACTGGCCTCGAGGTTGCTCTTGGCCTGTTTCCAGAAGTGCTGCATCTGGTTGCAGAGAGCCAGCATGTAACTGATCACATCCTGGGAGCTTTCTCCCACCCCTTTTTTTACTACGATTAGGAGTCCCCTGACAGGGTACCCATAGAGAAGTTAAAAGGGGCTGAACCCCACCCCTTGCTGGGCACCTGTCTATAAGCAAAGAGAAGGCATGGCAAGAGGACTTCCCACTTATGCCTCATGGCCTCAGGGAGGCCTGTGATCATGCCTTTCAAGGTCTTGTTGAATCATTCCACAAGACCATTGGATTGAGGATGGTTAGGAGTGGTGAACCGGTGGGTCATCCTGTTGTGTAGCCATTTTAGTTATAGCTCAATGCATGTTATTTTAACATACTAGGCCTGCTGCTGTGCACTTTAAACTATATTCATTTTATTTAGCTTTGCTTTATGATTGTTACAGTAGTCACTTTTACGGTCTTGTTTTATTTTTATTTTCTCTCTATCTGATTGTTTTTGCCTAAGCCAGCACTGTGTTCTCAAACAAGAAATTATTGCTCACTCTGTGCTTCTTTCAAGGATACAGCAAGATAGGTTGCTGGTGAACATGGTATAAGTTTAGTTTCTGACATTCATAGAAAATACACATCTTTACGTAGGGAAATGTTCTTAGAACACCGGCTGTTTTATTATAAAAACACTTTCCTGTCCCTTACACGTTAGAGGGAGATTCCAACCAGAGAACCACGACTGTATGCTGATTGCCGAATGCTTCGCTACAGCTGTTTTGCAGACTGCAGGCCTTTGCTCAGGTATGGGGGATGATGTCTCCCAGGGGAACCTGAAGGGCAGAATTAGAGCTTAACACGCTGTGCTCTATCATAGCCCGGGTAGGAATTAGTCTGTTGACTCTAGTGACAATATGGTAGCATTATTTTTATGTTTTACTCTCCTTGTCACAATTTTAATCTTGTCATGCTGTATTGTCTTGGTTATTGCAGTCCACGCTTTGCTATCTAAGACGTGGGTCCCAGGCTCACTATGCCACTGGATTCAAGCTAGCCTGGCTGATGAAGGGTGATAACCTAAAACCGGTCCCAGGATGCTTGTTTCTGGTCCAGGGAGGACCTGGCCTAGCAGTTGGGGCTGGACTGTTCTCATGGGGAACAGGGTCAAGACTGATTTGCATGTGGCTGGGTCCAAACTGGGTGGCATCGTGAGCAAAAGAATTGATGAATTAAACCTAGATCTGTGACTGGGGGTGAATGTTTGATTGGTTCTGTATTCCGTCCATCATTTGTGTTTGTTCACTTTCTAAAAGTGTCATTTCTAAATAAGTAATATAAACTCTAACTTCACCAATAAGCAGGATTTTGTATTACCATTCTGGCCATACTAAATATGACCTGGTTACCCCTTTCCGATCAGAATCTACCACTTACACAGCACAGGAGGGTAGCCCTAATGTTATCCTATGGAAGGAGCAGGCCTCACATCAGTGGAAAACGAATGTAGGAGTTGTACTCTACCAGGACATGTAAAACACACATTTACATGTCCTGCCTTTTACCTACATAGCACCCTACCCTAAGGGTAACCTAGGGCCTACCCTAGGGGGGCTTATATGTAGAAAAAGGGGAGTTTAAGGTTTGGCAAGTACTTTTAAATGCCAAGTCGAAGTGGCAGTAAAACTGCACACACAGGCCTTGAAATGGCAGGACTGAGACATGAATAAGGGGCTACTTATGTGGGGGGCACAATCTGTGTTGTAGGACACTAGTAGCATTTAATTTACAGTCCCTGGGCACATGTAGTGCACTGTACTAGGGACTTACAAGTAAATCAAATGTGCCAATTGGGAATGAACCAATGTTACCATGTTTAAGGGAGAGAGCATATGCACTTTAGCACTGGTTAGCAGTTGTAAAGTGCGCAGAGTCCTAAAACCAGCATAAAACAGTTTCAGAAAAGTGGAGGAAGGCAGGCAAAAAGTTGGGGGATAACCACCCTAAGGCTGTCAGGTCTAACCAGGAATTGAGCTTTGAGGGTCAGATTAGCAAAACAGTGAAAACCTGTCACTGGATATTGAAAATGCTCAGAAGGATACTGCAGTGTATTCCTACAGAGCTTAGGCTTTTAGTCATCCTGGCTCTTATCTCTCGTCTTGATTACTGCAATGCCCTTTACCTAGAAGCAGCCCAATTTACCCTCAATATGCTACAAGTGATCTAAAATGGGGCAGCACAATTGATTCTTGGGCTTCCAAAGAAACATGTTGAGGGAGGGACTGCAGTCGCTACATTGGCTCCAGATTAAGAAGTGGACTGAATTTAAAGCCGTATGTCTGGTACACAAGGCTCTGCATCAGTCAGGGGCAAGGTATTGGAGGACTGCGTTCTCTTGGCATGCCCCTAATAGAGCCCTAAGATCAGTAGGAAACATGAAAGCAAATACCCCTAGATTCAGAAGGGCTAGATTGGGGGAGAGCCTTCCCAGTAGCAGCTGCCAGGCTATAGAATACGCTACTGCTGGACATTAGAAGACTTGAATCATACTTAGAATTTCATAGGCTCAAAATACACACACTCTTACAAAACACAGCCACATTGGACAATTCAAAATACACACACCTGATACACATACACACACCACTCCCACACACCCAATACAATATCAAACACACACCCACATTACCCACAAACCCCTACGACCAAAAATTCAGAAAGAAGGCCAGAGAGAGACACCACCACCAAGAACAACAGTATCCACAGGCACACAACACCATCACCCACACAACTTCCACACACCTCACACAACACACCACTACATATCAGCACATTTATCACCACACACTCCACCCCACACATCACCTACACCACCCCATGGCTCGGCAAAGACACCCCAGGTTCTCGGAGGAGGAACTCAGGGTCATGGTGGAGGAAATCGTCCGGGTAGAGCCACAGCTATTCGGATCATAAGTGCAGCACACCTCCATAGCTAGGAAGATGGAGCTATGGTGAAGAATAGTGGACAGGGTCAACGCAGTGGGACAACACCCAAGAAATCGGGAGGACATCAGGAAGAGGTGGAACGACCTACGGGGGAAGGTGCGTTCCGTGGTCTCAAGACACCACCTGGCGGTTCAGCGGACTGGCGGCGGACCCCCACCTCCTCCCCCACAACTAACAACATGGGAGGAGCAGGTCTTGGCGATTCTGCATCCTGAGGGCCTCGCAGGAGTAGGTGGAGGAATGGACTCTGGCAAGACAAAGCTTTACTATTACATTCCCCACCCTACCTGCATGCTATCACATACCCCCACTTCACCCTCCCCCCCAGCACCCCAACTCCTCACATATGTCCCAACATCACAAACCACACATACCAACACCAAGCCCTGCATGCAACAACAAAGCATGGACACCCATCACCAAAGCATGCCCACTGCACATACCCATACGCCCCCCTAAACCATCATCACACAAGCTCCCACACAGGAATGCTATCACTGGGGTACACGGTCACCCACCCATTGCACACCATTACACACACAGATTTAATAAACATCCTTTTATACCCCTGCAGGACCCCTACCCAATGTCACCGGACAGGAGGGTCCACACACGTCCACACCACCAACAGAAGATGCCCACAGTGATGACAGCACCTCTGTCCAACTGGATCTAGATGACCAGCCCAGACCATCGGGGACCTCTGGACAGTCGGTTTCCCTCACACAGGCACAGGCCACCACAGACCTTCCCCCCTCTGGAAACACCAGCACAGCACCCACCCAGCGGGCCCATACCTCTGTACCCAGGACACGTCAATCAGCTGTGTGTCCACCACTACAGGGAACCCAGGATAACCCACCACCCTAACAACAACAGGGACCTGGGGGCAGTGGTAGTGGGCACACAGTCCAGGGGACGGAGGCCCAGGAACACAGGGGAACTGGGAGGGCTGCTGTGCGACAGGGGGCGGACAGGCCAAGGGAACCCACTCTCCACGAGGCCCTCTCCTCCATCATGG
Organism: Pleurodeles waltl; assembly: GCF_031143425.1. Taxonomy (NCBI): domain Eukaryota; kingdom Metazoa; phylum Chordata; class Amphibia; order Caudata; family Salamandridae; genus Pleurodeles; species Pleurodeles waltl. Next base: position 329,401,444 of record NC_090436.1, on the reverse strand, counting down.
GAGCCTACCACCACTCCCAGGAGACAATGGCAACGGTACTGGCCAAGTTTCAGGAGACCCATCGCATGCAGGAGGAACAGTATATGGGCTTCAGGGAGGAACTCAGAACCAGCAGCTCCACCCTGGGCACCATCGTAGGGGTGCTGAATGAAGTACTCAACACCAGGAGGGACACTGTGGCACTACAAGGGGCCCCTGACACTAGCATGGACGATGAACTGCCCACCACTTCCCCCCGCGCTAGTGGACAGGACGCCCCGCCACAGGACCACCACACCAGCACCCCACCCCCTGCAGAGGGAGAACCACCCTGCAAATGGTCCCTGAGATCCAGGACAAAGACACAGCATGATGCCAAGACCCCCGCCAAGAAATGAGACCACCCTGATTGTCATCCTACTGTCCCACTTTGTCACCCTGTCTATAATTAAACTGCCCCAGCTCCACTTCCTATGCCCATATGGGCAATGCACCTGTGGGAATAATAGACTGGACTCTGCCATGGACATTCCTCCACCATCACCCCTCACCATTTCACTACCCCCTCCAATATTGAGCATTTAAATAAATCTGGAGTCTGTCTGTGATTTCGAAATAGTGTATTAGCAATTACAGTGACAAAATGCTTTTTAAATAGTAATGTCAACATACCTATGTCACACAGTTCTAGTCCATGAGGAATCTAAGCTGATGTCACACAGTGGGACCCACATCCGTGAAATCGTAAGGGAAATTGACAACTCAGTGACCATACACTGGGTGAAAATGACAGACGGTAGAGAGGTAGTAGTGTCAAAGTACACGTAGTAGGCAGGTTTGTATTCCTACCTGTGTCTCACTGGAAATATTGCAGGATCACTGAGTCCCTGTTCTGCATGTCTTCTTCCTCTGCTTCCTCCTCATCACTGTCCACAGGCTCCACAGCTGCAACAACACCATCATCTGGACCATCCTCCTGCAGAAAAGGCACCTGGCGTCGCAAAGCCAAGTTGTGAAGCACACAGCAGGCCACGATGATCTGGCACACCTTCTTTGGTGAGTAGAATAGGGATCCACCTGTCATCTGGAGGCACCTGAACCTGGCCTTCAGGAGGCCGAAGGTCCGCTCGATCACCCTCCTAGTTCGCCCATGGGACTCATTGTAGCGTTCCTCTGCCCTTGTCCTAGGATTCCTCACTGGGGTCAGTAGCCATGACAGGTTGGGGTAACCAGGGTCACCTGCAAATGGCGAGGGGCAACTGTTAGACACACACTAACCTGGAGGGATAACCCCAGACCCAGTCAACCATTCCCACTGACTAGCTTCCAGGTGCTCACCTAATAGCCACACACGGTGCCTCTGGAGTTGCCCCATCACATAAGGGATGCTGCTATTCCGCAGGATGTAGGCGTCATGCACTGAGCCAGGGAACATGGCATTCACATGGGAGATGTACTAGTCTGACAAACATACCATCTGTACATTCATAGAATGATAACTCTTCCGGTTTCTGTACACCTGTTCACTCCTGTGGGGGGGACCAAAGCCACATGGGTCCCATCAATGGCACCTATGATGTTGGGGATATGTCCCAGGGCATAGAAATCACCTTTCACTGTAGGCAAATCCTCCACCTGAGGTAAAACGATGTAGCTCTGCATGTGTTTCAGAAGGGCAGACAACACTCTGGACAATACGTTGGAAAACATAGGCTGGGACATCCCTGATGCCATGGCCACAGTTGTTTGAAAAGAGCCACTTGCAAGGAAATGGAGCCCTGACAGCACCTGCACTTGAGGGGGGATTCCTGTGGGATGGCGGATTGCTGACATCAGGTCTGGCTCCAACTGGGCACACAGTTCCTGGATTGTGGCACGCTCAAGCCTGTAGGTGATTATCAAATGTCGCTCCTCCTTTGTCGACAGGTCCACCAACGGTCGGTACACCGGAGGATGCCGCCATCTTGTCACATGTCCCAGCGGACAGTGCCTATGAAGGACAACAGCGAGCACAGAGTCAAACAACTCAGAGGTAGGTACCCACAGTTTACCCAGAACACCAATCATACACAAAAGGTGGCCTGTATGTGTGTTGAGTCTAGGCCTAGGTATGTGTGACGCAGTTGAAAATGAAGCCATGTGGGCCCCTGAAATGGCGGCTGCCTGACCTCTAAAGTGGGACAATGGGATGTGAGGTAACTGCGCTGGCGTTGTACACCGTCGCGGTAGGCGGTCGAAGACCGCGGCGCAATGCTGCATTGGTTAACATTGGACCCTGTGGGTCCCAGGAGCCAATGACGATGTACGCCGGCGGTGACGGTACGCACCGCCGCGGACGTGACCGCCATTTTCTATCTGTTCAATGACTCGATACCTGATCTTCGACAGGAGAGGACCTACACTGCAAGTGCTGCTGTGACCTCGGTCTGGAAGAGACAATGGCTCGTGCGTCTGGGGAAAGGTCCCCTGTCTTCACATCAGAGGAGTTGGAGAAGCTCATGGATGGGGTCCTCCCCCAGTACACGCTACTCTACGGTCGTCCAGACAAACAGGTAAGCTGTTGTATGGGCTATGCCTGTGTGGAGAGGGCTGGATGTAAGAAGGAAGGGGGCAGAGTGCTGCTTGCATGAAAGACGGGGAATGCATGTGCCACATGGCAAGGGTAGGGATGGGGGCCAATCACTTTGACGGTGCATTTGGTAATGACTTCTCTTCTTCCCCTGTACATTTCATGTAGGTCAGCGCCCACCAGAAGAAAGATATTTGGCGTGCCATCGCCAAGGACGTCCGGACCCTGGGGGTCTACCACAGACGGAGCACCCACTGCCGGAAAAGATGGGAGGACATTCGCCACTGGAGCAAGAAGACGGCGGAGGCTCAGCTGGGGATGGCCTCCCAACGTGGGAGGGGTGCCCGTCGCACCATGACCCCGCTGATGTTCAGGATCCTGGCGGTGGCCTACCCGGAGATGGATGGGCGCTTGAGGGCATCACAGCAGACACAAGGGGGTGAGTACACTCTCATTCTACTGACTTTGCGCGCAGTGGAGTTGTCTGGGTGGGGGAGGAGGGCTGTGGGTTTCCCTATGCCAGGGCGAGTTCCGTAGGCAAGGCCCCTTCATAAGGTAGGCCATGTGGCACCCCACCCCACCTCTGTAGAGTGACAACTACACCTAGTCATGCCCCAGTGTCATCTATGTGTGCAGATGTCGTCCATAGCCTTGTAGGCCATTTCCCAGGAATTGAAAAGTGGAGCCCAAGAGCGCGGCGTAGTGCAGGGGGCTTCTGTGTCTGTTGTGTCCGCCAACGGTAGCGGTAATCGATGCACTCAACATGTCTTTCTTCTGTCGTCCCCCCCTTTTGGTGGTCTCCCTGTTCTTGTGTGCATTAGCATCATCAGGCGGAGGAGCAGTGGCACCGGAGCATGAGGGAGCTGCATCCCACATGGCCCTGGAGGGCGAGACTACGGACTCGGAATTCACCAGTGGGACGGAGGGCGAGGGGAGCTCCACGGCGGGGACAGGAGCTGAGACCAGCGACACGGACTCGTCCTCTGATGGGAGCTCCCTTGTGGTGGGGGCAACATCTGTGCCCCCCGCATCTACAGGTACAGCCGCCACCCCCCCTACCAGCACCGCCCTCCCAGCAGCCCCTCAGCCTTCGCCCAGTGCCCGCTCACCCAGGAGGGTGGGCATCACCTTCGCCCCAGGCACCTCAGGCCCTGCCCCAGTCACCCCTGCTGCCCTCAGTGAGGAGACCATTGACCTCCTCAGGTCCCTCACTGTTGGGCAGTCTACCATTTTGAATGCCATCCAGGGTGAAGAAAGGCAGTTGCAACAAAACTAATGCATTCCTGGAGGGCATTCATTCTGGTCAGGCGGCCCTTCACTGAGCTTTTCAAACTCTGGCCTCAGCACTGATGGCAGCCATTGTCCCCGTCTCTAGCCTCCCCCCTCCAACTTCCTCCACCGAGTTCCAATCCCCTGTACCTCTGCCTATCCAAAGCACACCATCAGACCAGCCTGCACACACCTCAACAAACAAGGGAAGCTCTGGCAAACATAAGCACCACACATCCCACAGGCACTCACGCAAGCAACACACACATGCAGACACACCAACATCCACTGCCTCTACTGTGTCCCCCTCCTCGTCGTCTCCCTCCTCCCTCCCAGTCTCGCCTACACTCACACATGCATGTACTACCTCTACAGCCACTACGTCCCTCACCAGCACACCCCGCTCACGTGCAGTCACCATCCCCACTACCATTCATACATCCCTTGTGTCCTCTCCCAATGTGTCTGTGACGCCCCCTCCGAAGGTACACAAACGCAGGCACACACCCACCCAACAGCCATCCACCTCACGACAGCCTCCAGCGCATGCACCTTCACCCAAAGTCACCAAACGAACACCTCCTTCTACCACCACCTCTTTCTCCACTCCCAAACCCCCTCCAGCTACCCATCCCAGTGTGTCCAAAAAACTTTTCCTGTCCAGCCCTGACCTTTTTCCCACACCTCCCCCACCCCGTCCATCTCATAGGTCCCGAAGTAGCACCTCAGCCAAAACATCTCCGGCACCAGTGGTGCCTGTAGTCACAGTTATGTGGAGTGCTCCAGCCACCAGGACAGCCAGTGTGGCACGGAGCCACAGCACAGACAGTCCCCCACCTGTGAAGCATCAGAAGTTGGCCAGTGTCCGGAGGGAGAGGGGGAAGACTCCAGCCACCAAAGCCGCTCCCAGGGGTCCCGGTGGGAGTGTGGAGTCAGCTGTGACCTTCCAAGGTGGGGAAGGGCCACAAGAAACCCGGCAAGTCTGGGAAGAGCTGCACGGCGGAGAAGACCGCCATCATCCCCGCTGGCCAGGAGGCCACCGCCAGCCCCAGCCCCAGCCCAGCTGCCCAGGAGGCCACCGCCAGCCCCAGCCCAGCTGCCCAGGAGGCCACCACCAACCCCAGCCCAGCTGCCCAGGAGGCCAGCCCCAGCCCAGCTGCCCAGGAGGCCACCGCCAGCCCCAGCTCAGCTCCCCAGGAGGCCACCACCAGCACCAGCCCAGCTGCCCAGGAGGCCACCGCCAGCACCAGCCCCGCTGCCCAGGAGGCCACTGCCAGCACCAGCTCAGCTGCCCAGGAGGCCACCGCCAGCACCAGCCCCGCTGGGCCATGAAGGACCACCAGCAAAAGCCCCGTTGGGCCATGAAGGACCGCCAGCAAAAGCCCCGCTGGGCCATAAAGGACCGCCAGCAAAAGCCCCGCTGGGCCATGAAGGACCGCCAGCGAAAGCCCAGCTGAACAGGGCACCGCCAACTCAAGCACCGCTGAACAGGGCACCACCAACTCAAGCACCGCTGAACAGGGCACCGCCAACTCAAGCCCCGCTGAACAGGGCTCCGCCAACTCAAGCACCGCTGAACTGGGCACCGCCAACTCAAGCACCGCTGAACAGGGCACCGCCAACTCAAGCACCGCTAGCCCATGAGCGGCAGGGGCACTGACGCAACTGGGTCCGTGCACTCTGGGCACCAGTCCCCCTCCAGAACCAGTGGAGAGATCCATCCACTACCCTTGTCCTTAACAGGATGAAGCACTCTGGGCACCAGTCCCCCTCCAGAACCAGTGGAGAGATCCATCCACTACCTCTGTCCTTAACAGGATGAAGCACTCTGGGCACCATGCCCCCTCCAGAACCAGTGGAGACTGTTATCCACTTGAGAGACTGTGGCTTTGCACTCCCCAGGATTGAAAAGTGGGCAAGCCACCCACTGTAGAGACTTGAGAGACTGTGGCTTTGCACTCCCCAGGATTGACCAGTGGGCAAACCACCCACTGTAGAGACTTGAGAGACTGTGGCTTTGCACTCCCCAGGATTGAACAGTGGGCAAACACCCACTGTAGAGACTTGAGAGACTGTGGCTTTGCACTCCCCAGGATGAAGCAGTGGGCAACCCACCCACTGTAGAGACTTGGGAGACTGTGGCTTTGCACTCCCCAGGATTGAACAGTGGGCATGTGGCCCCCTCGTGGATTTGCCGTTGTGCACTCAAGCGGCTGAGGTGCCCCCCCTTTCCCTCCCCCTGAGGTGCCTGTTTTCTTGGTATCTGATGCCCCTGCAGTGTTCTCTCTGTCATGGTCGGGGATCTTGTGTGGGCCTCGCCCATACCGTGTGGTCCCAGTGTTCCACGGACTTTCTTTGTGCAGTACCTGGACTACTATGCCTGGTATTTATTTTGTACATGGTGTACATATATATGTTTCTGCCTACTTGTTTTTAATATATTCTGATAGTTACACTCATTTTCTTTGGTCTTTGCATTCTTCCGGGAGGGTTGGGGGGGGGTGTAACTGTGATGTATTGATATGCATTAGTGTGTGTGTTGTAGTGGGTGGGGGGGGTGGGGGTGGGGGTGTTGCGTGTGTGTGTCCCTGTTTTTTGCCTCACCCCTACCCTGTGACGTAGGTGCAGTACTCACCGTGGTCTTTGCCGCCGACGTTCGTGCTCCTGGTAGAGGAGCAGGAAGACTATCGCAGGTAGGATTTGGAGTTCCGGTTCCATGGTGTCCTCGTTCCTCGTGGAGTGTGTAGAGGTGAGCGTTTTCCCTTCGAAATTCCTGTTTCCGCCATGTTTTTATCCGCGGTGAATCCGCCCCGGAAAAGGTGGCGGATTGGCCTGTCACAATAGTGTGGGCGGTACATTGTCTCCCGCCTGTCTGTTGGCGGTGACCGCCGCGCTGTTTGTTTGTACCGCCGTGGCGGTCGGAGTGTTAAAGTGTCTGTCTTTGTTGGCGGTTTCTTCCACGGTCGTAATTGGAAATTTTTTACCGCCAACCTGTTGGCGGTCTTACCGCCGCTTTAACACCGACCGCCAGGGTTGTAATGACCACCAAAGTGTGGACAAGGATCCAGTGAGGACCTGACTTATCTTGCCCATGATGTCTAGGACTTCTTGCACAAGCACTGCCCCAAAAGCCCCCCAGCCAGGCCCAGCAGAGGACCTCCTTCTGTCAACACCTGATCTAAATCAGACTGAGAATCAAACCCCATGTAAATCATATTGATCTTATCACAAAAAAATGTGCTAAGTTGATTGCATAGTCCCAAGGATGCAGAGAAGGACCTGTTGATTGCTCCAGGCTGGGATAACTCCTTCACAATCCGAAAACGTTTCCTGGAAGAGGACCTGCTCTTATCAGTCTTTAGGTTAAAATGGTTCCTTCATGCAAGCTTCAGGGCCTTATGATACCTGCTTAAAGCAGTTCTACAAACTTCTTATCTATGCTATCTTTTACAAGTCACCACTTTTTTCAAGCCTCTTGCATCTCAGCTTTTCTTCTTTCACCTGGGAGGGTGTGCCAGGGTGCCGGATGACGATTTCTATAAGATTTATGTGTAGAAACGGGGACAATGATGCCCAGCATCGACCTCAGGGGTGAGGAGAAATTACTGACTTCTTCATTTGGAGATGAAGAGTCTGTAATCTCTATTCAATGAAAAGCCTTTTAAAAAGTCTCCTCCTCTATGTTCTTCCAGTTCCGAAAATCTTATATTCCTTACTTTTATTTACTGCAGGCCTCACAAAGGTGGGCTATCTTAAACTGTATAGGAAAGCGGTTCAACCATTCCATGGGCTCAAGCACCAACTCCAGCATCCACGAATGGTCTGTTTGTGAATAGAGGATCAAGAGTATGTCCTGCCACATGGGTAGGGCCCTTAACCACTTGCCTAAAGACTATGATTTCCATATCCTTCTGTTATTTATTATTGCAAGAATCATTTGCAACTTCACAATGATAGTTGAAATCTCCCACCAGCAGGAAATATTTGTATTTTACAGCATACGGGGCTAGTTTCTCAAGTAACTTAGGGCCAGATGTAGGAAAGGTTTTTCACGTCGCAAACAGCGAAAAACGCACATCACGATGCCAAATTCCTGTTTTGCAAGTCGGTAACCTGGTTACCACCTCGCAAAACGGGACTGCGAGTCGCAATTAGGAAGGGGTGGTCCCCTTCCTAATTTGGACTCGCAGCGCGATGCTGCATTGCTTTGTGACCGCGAACGCAGTCGCAAAGCAATCGCACTTACCACCAGTGCCACACTGGTGGTAACCCATTCGCAAAAGGGAAGGGGTCCCCATGGGACCCCTTCCTCTTTGTGAATGGCCTGGAAAACATTTTTTCAGAGCAGGCAGTGGTCCGATGGACCACTGCCTGCTCTGAAAAAATGAAACTGAAACGTTTCATTTTTTCATTTTGTAAAAGCAGTCGCAGATATGGTGGTGTGCTGTCTCCAGCAGGCCACCATTCCTGTGAGTGCTGCGAGTCGCAAGGGGGTCGCAAATTGCGACCCACCTCATTAATATTAATGAGGTGGGCCTTTGCGACCCCCTTGCGGGTCGCAGATGGTGTCAGGGACACCATCCTGCATCTTGAATTGCGACTCGCAAATTGCGAGTCTCTCTGACTCGCAATTTGAGAGTCGCAATTCAGGACATTCGTACATCTGGCCCTTAGTTCTGAAAGTAGCCTTAGTGCTGGGAGGTCTATTGTGTAGTGCCCCTTCCCCAGGGGAGTCAAGCGTGATGTGAAAAACATGCATTTCTCTAGAGGTAGACAGCACCATCGCCAAAACAATTCAGGCCCTTCTTCTACATTAATGCGACCCCTTCCCCAGCATTTCCCTTCCTGTTGCACATCATGATGGTATATCCCATAGGGATTGTAATATCTACATCTGGCTCTGATGACTCATTTATCCAGGTTTCAGTAATGAATACTAGGTCATGCTTAACTATGAGCGAGCATTAAAATACATGCATTTAGGAATTGGAAGTGGGAACTCACTACTTCTCCCCACCCTGAATTGGTCACCATGTTAGATTTATTAAAGAGTCTCTCCTCGAATTCGCTAATAGTAGTGTGAATTATGTGTTTATAACTGTAGGACAATTTGCAATGGCAGTATGTAAATAGTCCTTCAAAAGACCACAGAGTGCCTATGCAGCATGAGCTGGCAGGCTTTTGTTTTGGTCTTAGGGCATGCAGCTGATGGGCTAAATAACACATAAGGACCAGTGGTCCTGGCGTCGTCCAGGCGCAGATGGGCTTGCCTTTGGCGCGCCAGCATCATGTATGTGCTGCGGCCACATTTATGACACCAACTTTCCCCTTCAGGGCCCTCCTTCTCCCAACCACAAGCACACTGTCCAGAGAAAAATGGTGACCAGAGGTGGATCGAAGTAGGGTAAAGTGCAATCAGTCCAAATCTTTTTTTAAAAGGTTTTAAACACAAAATTAAAAAGCAAAATGCACAGCAAAAGCTAAAAAAGTCCCCCAACACCCCCACCAGTATAAAAATCAGCCAGTAGTGTCTAGCTCGTTCACACTGCAGCCATAGTTATGAGTCTCACTTCCCCCTACAGGGCCCTACTTCACCCAGCCACGAGTACGCTGAGCAGGGGAAAAAGGTCGACGCAGAGAGATAGAGGTAGAGGAAGGTGCAATCAATCCAAATGTTTTGAGAAAGGTTTTTAACACACAATTAAAAAGCAAAACACAGCAACAGGCAAAAAGCTACTCGCAGCTCCCACCAATACAGGAATCAGCCACTTGTTTCTAGTGTGCCCGCGCTGCGGCATTATCTATGAGGCAGACTTCCCCCGTCCGGGCCCTCCTCATCCCAACCGCTGGCACGCTGCTCAGACAAAAATGGAGGCCAGCAGAGGGATAAAGGTAGGGTAAGGTGCAATTAGTTCAAATCGTTTTTAAAATGGTCCTCACCCCACATTTATTAAGCAAAACACACAGCAAAAGGTAAAAATTCCCTCACTGTAATAAGGCAGTGGCAAGACAGGTGGTGGGGGCCATGTAATGTAACTGATAATGCACTAGTGTTGTAGCAGCATTATCTAATGGAACCAGACTTGTCAAATATCAGCTGCTGGGGGCTGAAACAGATATGTTAGTGGCTGGAGGGTGGTTGTCAAGTGCCTACGGCCAGAACCAGCCACTTACAAGGTGAGATGACAATGTGACACCTCTCAAACGACAGTATTAAACAAAGCGGGGGAGGTCATCGTCAGGAGAGCTTGCAGAGGCCGTCGTGGCTTTGTCAAATAAGCCAGACAAAAAGTGTTTGTGAAAGATGGTGCACCTGTGCCAACGGACTGTTTTCCCTGTATGTTGTGTTTTGCTGCATATGGCCGTGAGTTTAGACACCGGAGAAAAATGGCCTCCATCGATGGGTAAGTTCTGACTTACCCGGAGTAGGTGCTTATGAGACCAGGAGAGATGGATAGATGCCTGCCATTGCTATTAATGATTTGTACCACTGTTCCTTACGTCTGCGAGCCCTGCCATGTGTAGCAGCAACGACCGCGCGAGGCATTGTGACACTCAAGCTGTACAAATGGCCTGTTCTGTTACATCTACTAATTATCAATTGCGAAAAGCTACACTACAACACCATCAATGCAACTATAAACATTGTTCACAGTCAATAAACACATGCTTTAAGGTGCTCCATTGTGTTCCGAATGAAAGCAGCACTCTTTCCACCTACAACTTGTTCAAGAAAGCACCTTAGAATTGATTGAGACAGCTGGGTTTACATGTCTTAGAGCTCCTTTGTCAGCTTCACGTTCATTTCCTGAATTGTTCCACCTTTCGTTTTAGTGGCGCAGTTGAAGATGAAACGAGGAACTACTGCACACAATTCCACAGTGTATTTGATATTATTGAAATTAATATAAACTTTGAAATGTCGGGAGGTGGAGAAGGTGTTGACATATTTTCTTCCATTTTTAATACTAGCGCTTGTCATAAATAAACACAAACTCTAACGAACCATGTAACATCGCAGTTTTTCATTTTTTATGGCATGCCAACCTTCTAAGTATAAGCACATGTTCAACCCTGTAAAGACACAGGTCTGTTATTTCTTGTGTTTACTATTTATCCTATTTACCATATGTACTGCGAAAGCCCATTTTTACTCGACCTATTCTGAACTGACCTTATGTCTAAACCAGGTAACAACATTCACAAAATGCTAAATCCAAATAAGGTACTGTTCTCTGGATAATTTCCCAAGGCTCATACCCCATTCCTATCAAAGGAAGAGAGGAAAGCGCAGAAGAGAGGGCGAGAGAGAAATTAATGTGAGAGAAAGTAGAAAAGAAAGCCTGATGCTAATTGTTAGAAATGGGGTCTTTGGTTGGCAGTCAGGTTACCCCCTGTCCAAGCAAGGACCCTCACTCTGGTCAGGATAAAATGGCGTCATCCTCAGCTAACCCCTACTCACCCTCTTGGTAGCTTGGCACGAGCAGGCAGGCTTAACTTCAGAGTGCTAGGTATAAAGTATTTGTACCAACACACACAGTAACTTAATGAAAACACTAAAAAATGACACAATACAGGTTTAGAAAAATAGAGAATATTTATCTCAACAAAACAAGACTAAAACGACAAAAATCCACAATACACAAGTCAAGGTATCAATTAAAACCCAAAAAGAGTCTTCATGTAGTTTTAAACACAACGGTAATGCTGTTAGCATGAAAAAGTACCTAGGTGCGGCAAAAATAACCCTGCATGGGCGAGTGTGCGTCAAAAAGGGCTTGCGATGCATCAATATCACTCACGAGTGAGACCTTGTGTCTTTTCTCCTTCTGTCGGGTTGACTTGCGTCGTTTCTTCTTTCCACAGGAGAGCGATGCGTTGATCCGGTCAGCACTCTCAGGGCCGGGCAGGCCTTGCGTCATTTTTGCACACCCAGCGGTGTTTGCATCGGCAATACAGCCGCACGATGATCTGAAAACCATGCAGCGCTGGTTGTGATCTCACCAGGCTCTGTCAGCGATGCTGTGCGTCATTTCTCCAGCCGTGTGCGTCGATCTCCCAGCCGCACAACAGGCGAGCATCGATGTGAGCCGCGAAGCCGGCGGCACATCGATTTTTCAGACACAGATCGAAGTTGCATTGATCTTTTCCCCGCACAGCACTCTTCGCGTGGATTTCTCACTCTTGTCCTGACAGCTTCTCCTTTCAGGGTCCCAGGAATTGGATGGGCACCACTTGGCAGAGTAGGGGTCTCAGCAGAGGCTCCAGGTGCTGGCAGTGAGAAGTCTTTGCTATCCATGAGACTTCAAATAACAGGAGGCAAGCTCTAAATCAAGCCCTTGGAGAGTTCTTCACAAGATGGAAGGCACACAAAGTCCAGTCTTTGTCCTCTAGCACAGGCAGAAGCAGCAAAAGCGCAGTCACAGGCAGGACAGCTCTTCTTCCTAAGCTCTTCAGCTCTTCTCCAGGCAGAGGTTCCTCTTGGTTTCCAGAAGTGTTCTAAAGTATGGTTTTGGGTGCCCTTCTTATACCCATTTTGCCCTTTGAAGTAGGGTTACTTCAAAGAAAAGTCTCTCTTGTTTGTGAAATTCTGCCTTGCCCAGGCCAGGCCCCAGACACACACCAGGGATTGGAGACTGCATTGTGTAAGGTCAGGCACAGCCCTTTCAGGTGTGAGTGACAACTCCTCCCCTCCCTCCTAGCACAGATGGCCCATCAGGAAATGCAGACCACACCCCAGCTCCCATTGTCTAATTGTCTAGTGAGAGGTGCAACCAGCCCAACTGTCAAACTGACCCAGACAGTGAATCCACAAGCAGGCAGAGTCACAGAAATGGTTTAAGCAAGAAAATGCCGACTTTCTAAAAGTGGCATTTTCAAACACACAGTCTTAAAATCAACTTTACTAAAAGATGTATTTTTAAATTGTGAGCTCAGAAACCCCAAACTCCACATGTCTATCAGCTCCCAAAGGGAATCTACACTTTAATCAGATTTAAAGGTAGCCCCCATGTTAACCTTTGAGAGGGACAGGCCTTGCAACAGTGAAAAACAAATTTAGCAATATTTCACTGTCAGGACATATAAAACTCATTACTATTGCCCTCATTACGACCCTGGCAGTCGGTGATAAAGTGGCGGTAATACCGCCAACAGGCCTGCGGTAATAAATATGAAATTATGACCACAGCGGAAACCGCTCAGACAGACAGCCACTTTAACACACCGACCACCAGGGTGAAACCAATAGGCACCACAGCAGTAACTGTCTACAGCCAGGAGGAAGACAATGTTCCCCCCACTGTATTATGAGACTCCAATCTGCCACCTTTTCTGGGACGGTACCAATGACATCGAAAGCCTGGTGGAAACAAAGCTCAGAAGTCAAAGGACTCACCTGTGGAGACTCACGGAAGAACCACGCCACCAATGAGCCCGAGTTGCATGTGTTCCCCATGCTCTTCTACCTTCTGCTCCATTACAAACACCAACACTGGCGAAGACGACCACGGTGAGCACTGCAGTCTAGCACACAGGGGAGGGGGGGAGGAAAAAGAGAGTGACACACACACACACAACTCCCTCACCCCCACACCATACACACAAACAGATACAGTAACATTACATATGTACCCCGTACCCCTCAGGAATAATGCAAGGACAAAAGGACTTGATTAAAGTGAGTGTAATAAGATAAAATAGTATAAATTCATGGATCCAAATAAAAAAGTATATACATATTTACAAATGTAGGGGCACTGCACAGTCCTCAATGTCCGTGGGCCACAGGGCCACATCACATAGTCCAAATCCCCACCTTACTCCTACAACAACACGGAGAGAACACTGCAGGAGTATCAGGTCAAAAATAGCCAGGCCCCTCAGGGAGATGGGGAGTGAGGGGGCACCTCAGCCAGAAGATGGTACAACGCCACTGGTCCTGGAGGGGGCAACATGCCCTGTGCTTGATCCTGGGGAGTGCAAGGCCACAGTCTCTCAGGTGGGTGTCTGGCCCACTGGCTCTGGAGGGGGCAACATGCCCTGTGCTTGACCCTGGGGAGTGTAAGGCCACAATCACTCAAGTGGGTGACTTGCCCACATGCTCTGGAGGGGACAACATGCCCTGTGCTTTGCCCTGGGGACTGCAAGGCCACAGTCTTTCAAGTGGGTGAATTGCCCACTGCTTGGTCCTGGGGAGTACAAGGCCACAGTCTCTCAAGTGGGTGATTTGCCCACTGCTTGGTTCTGGGGAGTGCAAGGCCACAGTCTCTCAAGTGGGTGATTTGCCCACTGCTTGGTCCTTGGGAGTGCAAAGCCATAGTCTCTCAAGTGAGTGATTTGCCCACTGCTTGGTCCTGGGGAGTGCAAGGCCACAGTCTTTCAAGTGGGTGATTTGCCCCCTGCTTGGTCCTGGGGAGTGCAAGGCCACAGTCCCTCTAGTGGGTGACTTCTTCCATTGGTTCTGGAAGGGGCATTGTGCCCAGTGAGCTTCATCCTGTGGAGGATGGGGTGAGTGGATGGCTTCTTCTACTTGGAGGGGGCATTGTGCCCAGTGAGCTTCATCCTATGGAGGATGGGGTGAGTGGATGGCTTCTTCCACTGGTTCTGGAGGGGGCATTGTGCCCAGTGAGCTTCATCCTGTGGAGGATGGGGTGAGTGGATGGCTTCTCCACTGGTTCTAGAGGGGGCATTGTGTCCTGTGATGCAGATCTTGGGGAGTGCAAGGTCCCAGTCTCTCACCTGGGTGTCAGACCTACAGGATTTGCATGTGCCAGGCTACGCAACAGCCCATGGACGCAGGACTGCACACTGTCCGCCGGCAGTGACGGCTGCTCAGTGGTGGCAGTGGTGCTGCTATTGGTGGAGCTGGCAGTGGTGGGGGGAGGCTCTAGCCCTTCCCCTGCAGCCTCATACGGCTGTCCACTGGGGCTGCTGCTGCTGGTGATGGTGCTGGTGGCAGTGCTGGCAGTGGTGGGGGGAGGCTCCAGCCCTTCCCCTGCAGCCTCGGACGGCTGAACCACCATGGTTGGTGGTTGGGGCTCCGACTGAGTCCCAGCACCAGGCCCCTTGTCCTTCCTGCCAACAGCTGGGGATGGCTCCTTGCTCCTTTTGGCAGCAGCTGGGGACTGCTCCTTGCCCTTCCTTTCAGCAGCCGGGGATTGCTCCTTGCCCTTCCTTTTAGCAGCTGGGGGTGCCTCCTTGCCCTTCCTTGTGGCAGCTGGGGGTGCCTCCTTGCCCTTCCTTGCAGCACTTGGTGCAGGTACCCTTTCAGTGTAGCTGCCTGGTGCCCAGGATCCTCTCCCACCTGGAGTAGCTGTGGACACTAATGTGACCGTGGACTGGGTGGCTGAGGTGCTTGCCTGGGTTTTGACCACCCTGGCCTGACATGAGGGACGGGGGAGGGCTAGGGAAGAGGTCAATGTTGGCAAGGAAAAGCTTCTTAGGGACATTGGGGCGGGAAGAGGGAGATGGTTCGGGAGTGGGGGAAGAGGGAATGGTGGTAGGAGGTGTCAGTCTGCTGTGTTTGGGTGCAGGTGCATGGGCTGGATGCTGTTGTGAGGTGGATGGCTGTTGAGTGTCTGAGTGCTTGCGTTTGTGTACTTTGGGAGGAGGGGGCACACACACAGTGGTAGAGGACACAGGGGACGTGTGCATGGATGTGGGGGTGGTGACTGCCAGTGAGGGGCGTGTACTGATAGGTGTGCTGGTGATGGTGGTAGTGGATGAGGATGTAGTGCATGCAGGTGTGAGTGTAGATGCAACTCGGAGGGAGGTGGATAAGGAGGAGGAGGGGGCCACAGTGGAGGCAGTGGATGTTGGTATGTCTCCTTCTGAATGGTGTTTGTGTGAGTGACTGTGGGATGAAGTGTGGTGCTTGTGTTTGCCATGTCCACTCTTGTGTGTTGTACTGGGTGCATGCTCGTCTGACTGTGTGCTTGGGACAGGCTGGGGTTGAGGGGAATGGGATTGGGAAGAGGAAGTTGGAGGGGGGGTGGAAACAGGGACAATGGCTGCCATCAGAGAGGAGGCCAGAGCTTGGATTGATCTATGTTGGGCCGCCAAGCTATTGTGAATGCCCTCCAGGAATGCATTTGTCTGTTGCATTTGGGCTGCCAGCCCCTGGATGGCATTCACAATGGTTGACTGCCCAACAGACATGGATTGCAGGAGGTCACTACCCTCCTCACTCAGGGCAGCACGGCTAACTGGGGCAGGGCCTGAGGTGCCTGGGGCAAAGGAGATGCCCACATTCCTGGGTCAGCAGGCACAGGAAACTCGTTGAGGGACTGCTGGGAGGGCGGTGCTGATACGGGGGTGGCGGCTGTACCTGTAGCTGGGGTGGTCACAAAGGTGTCCGCCACCACCAGGGAGCTTCCATTGGAGGAGGTATCCTTGTCCGAACTGTTCCCTCCTGTCTCTGCCATGGTGCTCCCCTCACCCTACGTCCCACTGGTGCCCTCAACGTCGGTGGATTTGGCCTCCTGTGTCCTGTGGGATGCAGCTCCCTCCGTCGCCGGTGCCCCTGCTCCTCCGCCAGATGATGCTAATGCACATAAGGACAGGGTGACAAAACAAAAAGTGGGGGGAAGAGACAAAGGATACACTTGGTCAATGGCACCACCAACACCACCGTTGGCGTACAAAACACACACACAGGGAACAGCCCTACACACTAGGCAATGCTCTACCAGTCACAATGCTAGTCACCAGCCCATGGATAGGGACACCTAACGCAAATTGCAGCATACCTGACACCCACAGACCCCTGCCCAATAGGTGTACTTTCACATCAGAACCCTTCTCTACATGGGCCCTACCCTGTAATGCCAGGCCTGGCTTAGGGGCACCAACAGGGCCCACACCCCCCACCCGGATACCACCCCACAGGCGTACGTTGTAATTATGGGCACTGTACGCACCCCCTTGTGGCTGTGATGCCCCCAGGTGCCCATCTAGCTCCGGATAGGCCACGCCTGTGTGCGGGCCATCAGGTGGGTCAGAGTTCGATGGGCAGCCCTTCCACATTGGGAGGCCATCAACAGCTGGGCCTCTGCCATCTTCCGTGCCCAATGTCTCAGGTCCTCCCACCGTTTGCGACAGTGGGTGCTCCACCTGCCGTAGACCCCCAGGGTCTGCACGTCCTTGGCAATGGCACACCATATACCCTTCTTTTGATGGGTGCTGACCTACAGGGAAATAGACACAGGGAAAGGTATTAGTCCACCATCATGTTACACTCATGGCCCACCATGCCCCTTCCGAACCCCATTAGCACAGACATGGCCCACCATACATGCTGCAAGCTGCCCAGGGTCCATCCACCAACCCCCCCCCACACGAGGCCTTCACACTCACCACTCCATGCATTCACACCCCATGCATCGTGCTCACAGTGTACTCACCTGTTGGTGTGGAGGCCAATACAGCAGTCAGTACTGGGGTAGGACCCCATCCACTAGTCTCTCCAACTCTGTTGAGGTGAAAGCAGGGGCCCTTTCCCCAGTCACACGAGCCATGGTCGGTTCCAGACACAGGTCACAGCAGCACTTGCAGTGTAGGTCCTCCCCTGTTGAAGGTCAGGTAGCAAGTGAGTGCACAGCTAGAAAATGGCGGTCACGTCCGCCACGGTGCATACCGTTACTGCCGACGTACATCACCATTGGCCACTGTACCCCATAGGACCAAATGATAACCAATGAGGAGTTGACCGCCTCCCACAACGGCGCACAACGTCATCGGAATTACCTCCTTTGTACCTGTCCCTCCATACAGGACAGGCGGACGCCATTTCAGGGGGGATACAGGCCATGGATCCTAACTGCGTCACAGTACACAAATGCACCATTTGGTCATCTCCACCAAAATACTGTTACAATCACAACATGCACTGAACTGTAGTGGTTGGAATGTAGAGATAACGACCAGCTGCTCACTCTTTTGCCCCCTAGATTGCAACCAATGTGGATGAATAGGAGATGGAGACATCCCCCCATGTACAGACCCCTAGTGGACTTGGCAACAATGGAAGACAGGCACATTAGCCTCACCTATAGACTTGACTGGGCCACAATCACAGAGCTGTGTGCCCAATTGGACCCTGACCTAATCTCTACTATCCGTCACCCCATTGGAATCCCTCAATATTTGCAGGTGACTCTAGTAACCCCAACCTCTCATGGCTACTGACCCCTGTGAGGAATCCCAGGACAAGGGCTGAGGAACGTTACAATGAGGCACATGGGCGAACAAGAAGGATTATAGGGAGGACCTTTGGCCTCCTGAAGGCCAGATTTTGTTGCCTCCATCTGACAGGTGGATCCCTGTGCTACTCACCCAAGAAGGTCTGCCTGATCATCGTGGCATGCTGTATGTTGCACAACCTTGTCTTGCGTCGCCAGGTGCCTTTTCTGCAGGAGGAGGAGGCTGGAGATGGCTGTGTGGCAGCAACGGATCCTTTGGACAGGAGGCAGAGAATGAGGATGAGGACAACAGAAGTGCAATTATTTGTCAATACTTCCAATGCGACACAGGTAAGACAGTGTTGATACACATATAATTGACGGTTTGATGTGTGACATTGTCACTGGCAGACTGTGTATTCCTACTTCTATGCCCACTCACTGTACCCTTAGGCATCTCTTTTTGCAGATGTTGGTTCCCCACTATTGCTCCTGGTGTGTTCAGTGCAGCCAATTACAGGTCTTTCCAATGTAAACATTACTGTACAGTTGAATTGCAATGTTTAAACCTTGTTAAACGAATACATACTTGAATCATTTGGCATACTCCATACTTGTATTTTATAAAAGGGTGTTTATTCAGGTGCTAAGAAGTAGAGAGGTAAGTGCAATGGGCTGGGTTGATGATGGAGGAAAGTCCAGGTTAGAGTCCAGTCTATTTGTATCACAGGTGCATTGTCCAAAGGGGCATAGGAAGTGGAGAAATGGCATTTCAAGGTGGACAGGGTGACAGAGTGGGACACAAGGGTGACAATCAGGGGAGTCTTATTTCCTGGCGGGGGTCTTGGCAATAGTCTCTGGCTTCTGCCTGGATCTCAAGGAACATTTATGGAGTGGTTCTTCTTCTGCAGGGGGAGGGGTGTTGGTGGCCTGTTGTTCCTGTGGTGGGGCCTCCTGTCCACTAGCGGCAGTGGAGGTGGAAGGCTGTTCAGCGGTTTAGCTAGTGTCAGGGGCCCGGTGGTGTGCCATTGCCTCCCTCATAGTGTTGGCCATGTCTGCCAGCACCCCTGCAATGGAGACCAGGGTGGTGCTGATGTCCTTCAAGTCCTCCCTGATCCCCACGTACTGCCCCTCCTGCAGCCGCATGTTCTCCAGCAACTTGTCCAGTATCTGGCCCAGCGTATCCTGGGAATGTTGGGATGCTCCCAGGATCGCGGTGAGTGCCTCCTGGCGAGTCGATTCCCAAGGCCTGTCCTCCCCCTGTCACACAGCAGTCCTCCCAGTTTCCCTGTTGTCCTGTGCCTTTGTCCCCTGAACCATGTGCCCACTGCCACTGACCCCAGGTCCCTGATCGTCCTGTGTTTGTGGGGTGGCCTGTGGTCCCTGTAGTGGTGGACACACTGCTGATTGACGTGTCCTGGGGACAGAGGTATGGGCCCGCTGGGTGGGTGCAGTGGTGGTGTTTCCTGAGGGAGGAGGCTCTGTGGTAGTGTGAGACTGTGCCTGGGTAACCAACTGTCCAGAGCTCCCTGATGGGCCAGGTTAGTCATCCAGATCCAGGCAACCAGAGCTGCTGTCATCCCTGTGGGCCTCTTCTGGGGTGGGAATGGATTTTGCTGGCACCTCATCGCCAGTGACATTGGGTGGGTTACCTGTGGGGATGCAAATGCAGTGTTATTGTTTCTGTGTGTGACATATTGTGAATGGGTGGGTTCCATTCTATGGTTGTTTTTGCCTTGGCAGCTTTGCCTTGTGTGAGTTGTTATTTGGTGGGCTAGGTGATTGTCTCTAGGGTGCATTCAGTGATGATATGTGTCCATGCAGGTCTGTGAGGGGTGTCCATGCATTGCAGGGCTTGGCATTGGGATGAGTGAGATGTGATGGTGGGGTGTGTGGGAAGTGGTGGAGTGATGGGAGTGAGGGTGAGGGTGGTGGTATGTGATGGCATGCAGGTAAGCAGGGTGATAGTAGTATAGAGTTGACTTACCAGAGTCCAGTCCCCCTCCTCCTCCTGCTCCTGCCAGGCCCTCAGAATGCATGATTGCCAAGACTTGCTCCTCCCATGTTGTAAGTTGTGGGGGAGGAGGTGGGGGTCCACCGCCAGTCCTCTGTACTGCGAGCTGATGTCTTGTTGCTATGGAACGTACCTTCCCTTGTAGGTCGTTTCACCTCTTCCTGATGTCATCCCTTGTTCTGAGGTGCTGTCCCACGGCGTTGACCCTGGCTACGATTCTCTGCCATAGCTCCATCTTCCTAGCAATGGATATCTGCTGCACCTGTGATCCAAATAGCTGAGGCTCTACCCAGAGGATTTCCTCCACCATGACCCTCAGCTCCTCCTCAGAGAATCTGGGGTGTCGTTGTGGTGCCATGGGTATAGTGTGAATGGTGTGGGTGAGGGTGTGTAGGGTGATATGTTGGGGTGTGTGATGTGAGGTGTATAGGTGATGGTGGTATGTGGCTCTGGCTGTCTCTCTCTGGTGGCACTTGTTTGTAGTCGTAAAGGGCTGTGGGTAATGTGGGTGTGTGTTTTATATTGGTGTGGGTGTGATGTGTATATGTGTGTCAGGTGTGTGTAGTTTGAATTGTCCAATGTGGTGTTGTTTTGTTGGAGTATGTGTATTTTGAGCACGGCGGTATGTACCGCCAATGGTTTACCGCCATTGAATGTCCGCCGCAGTGATTTGTGGATCATAACATTGTGGGCGTTGTTCTGTGAGTGTAACGGTGTGGGTTTGGATACCGCCACTTTATCAGTGCCCTTTGGGCTGGCGGACTTGTGTGTGTGGCTGTATAGTGACACATTGGTTTGTGTGTGTCATAATATGGTTGGCGGTTGTCCACTGCGGCGGCATTATGTTGGCGGCAGTCGGCATGGCAGTAAGCGGGATTTGCCGCCAATGTCATAATGGGGGCCTATATGTCATTAAACATACACTGCACCCTGCCCTTGGGGCTACCTAGGGCCTACCTTAGGGGTGTCTTACATGTAAGAAAAGGGAAGGTTTAGGCCTGGCAAGTGGGTAAACTTGCCAAGTCGAATTTACAGTTTAAAACTGCACACACAGACACTGCAGTGGCAGGTCAGAGCTATGTTTACAGAGCTACTAATGTGGGTGGCACAACCAGTGCTGCAGGCCCACTAGTAGCATTTGATTTACAGGCCCTGGGCACCTCTAGTGCACTGTACTAGGGACTTACTACTAAATCAAATATGCCAATCATGGATGAACCAATTACATACACATTTTGTATAGGAGCACTTGCCCTTTAGCACTGGTTAGTAGTGGTAAAGTGCCCAGAGTAACAAAAACAGCAAAAACAGAGTCCAGCACACATCAACAACCTGGGAAACAGAGGCAAAAGGTTAATGGAGTCCACGCCAAGGATGAAAAGTCTAACACTAATCATCCTATATCACCTGGTCACTTGCATTTACCAATTCCTAGTCTTAACCTTGTGAGGATCACAGGATCAATGGGTAGCTGGTCTTATCAGGTGACAATTCCCCCTCATTCATACATCAAATATTGGAAAACAGCCTGAATGACTCTGAACCAGTGCTTAATTTGTGCTTGTTGTTTCCGGTGCTGAGCACCGGCACTTATTTGTGAGGGCCGGGGCTTATTCTTATGCCTCAAGCATTTGCTGCGAGCAAAAGACACATATGTGAAAGACGAAAGAAGGAAAAACTAAAAAGCGTCATAAAGGGAGAAAGTAGAAAGTTGCAGGATGAGCTGAAGGGGCAGGGGTGGCCGTAAATGGATTGAAGAGGCCCGAGATGGCTTTAGGATTACGCTGCCTCAGTATTCAGTGCTGGCAGATTTAATTACAGCAGCCTTGTGTTTTAAGAGACGGGCTTTGAGCACCGGCACCTCTTAATTTACAAATTAAGCACTGCCCTGAACCTTCCCGAAGTACTAATCCACACCAAGGGCCATATGTACGAACACATTTTCCCATAGACACAGAATGGGTAAAACCCTTTGCTACATCTGGCCCCAAGTTCTGTACAGTAAATTATTATTGTGCACGGAGTAAACAGATTACTCTAATGCACAGCTGCTGAGGTATACCGTGAACCTTATTTATCTGTACAAATGACTAGTGCTGAATAGCTTCTGACCATGGAACTGGCAGAATTTGGCGACTCTGCGTTACCGTTGTAACACAGAGTTCAAGCCAAATTCTGCCAATTGCCACATGAGGAAATTTTTCCTCGCAAGGCTCTTGAAATGAAACCGTGAGCGAGATTTGGAGTCCGCTAGTGTAATTTTCGAATGAGGGCAGGCATGAGCGGTAGCAGATAGAGGGCTGCTTCTTGCGTAGATTTTCTGCTGCTCGAGATTTTTCAGAGCTGCTTCCGCCACTGGTGCTAAATTACAGTGTGAGTAGTGCGCACGCATATTTCTTCCCAGTGTTGGAACTCTGCAAATTCTCGCACAGTTTTTATGTAACTCTAAGAAATTCTAAAGAGTGAGTTTTAAATTTTACTTAAGCCTGCTCTTCCTTTTTCTTTTCTTAACTATTTATACACAACCCACATTACTATTGCAATCCTTATTTTAACAAAAGTAAAGTTTGAAACATACGGCAAATTTAACAGCAGTACTCTGCTGAAACTAAATACACTGACCCTTTTTTCTGTGAAAGGAAGAGCACGCTTACAGAGACTTTGTCAATGGGTTCAAAATAGTACTTTTATTGAATGCAACAGCGTTACTAAGTGACTGGATCAAAGCATGTTAATTCATATGGGTTTTTATACAGAGGGAGCTTTTGTGCATTAATCAACAATGTGCATAATATTGAGCAGAATGTTATTTTACACTTCATTTCACGCTTTCATGTTGTTATGATATTATTGTTGTTGAAACGATTTTGCTATGAAATCTTTGCCTCAGCTAGGCTTCAACGCCACCTTGTTCAAATGGATGTCTTTGTTTATAATTCTACTACATGTGGTCAAGCAAGATGTGGATTTGTTTATTTCTGGACAGCACATTTTAAAAAAAGGCTTTTTTTCTTGTACTAAGTATTGCACTCACTAGTGGTTCACTGTTGTTTATGTAATTAGTTTGTTCTCACACTTGCGGAAAGCATTAGGTCAGAGGGGCTGAATCAATGTAGATGACAATGTTCATGTAGTGGGTTAGTGCTTAGATGGCAGGTCTGTGTGATGATTTAAAAAAAACCTGTATTCTGATTTGTCGAAAATGTGTTTCTTTGCTTACACTATAGTGATTTTGCACTTTTCCTTCTCTTCTATGGGGAAATTAGTAATATGAATTATCAGATTTTGGGGTGAGCCAGAGACCTTTTCTATGCTACTAGGATTGCTGTCTGATTTCTTACTGGGTTTGCAGCATATTGTAGGTTTAGCCTATTATAGATTTTGTTTATGATTCTACATTGTGCTTTTACTGAAAGTCTTCATGGTAATGACTTAATGCATTTAAATAAAAATTGCTGCATCTACATTTTACTGTTCTTGAATTGTACCCATTTGAATTTTTGTAATAGACCTTCAAGCGTTTCTTAAATTCAGCTCCAGAACTAATTTGTATCGCCGTCTTACCTAATATGACTGTATTTTGATATGCTGGTTTATACTTTGTCTCTGGGACACATTGCCTCATGAAATTAAGGTTATCACCATCCCCAATCCACCAAAGCAGTGACTGTGCATTTGAAGTGTAAGATTATATGGGTAAAGTGTACCCACAATACCTTCTTATACATCCTGTTTATTTATCACAGCCAATCTGGCACCACACAGCATTGAGACTTTCCAAACTTTTATTCATTCACTAAGCGACAACAGATATTGAGCTATATTTGGATATTGACTTATGAAATGTTCAAAGCAAAGCAACAGTTTGTCAAGGACACTCTGTGGTGTAATGACTTCGTTTTGTTTCCCAGTACCTTGCAGTTACTTCAAACTCACCCAGGTCACCAGGCCTTCATACATTTTGCAAGCTCCTATTAAGTGTCATATAATGGGACGTGAAATAAAATTGATTCTACACAATTTTGTGATGAGTCCCCTTTCCAAGATTTAGGGCAGACATTTCTCCTTGCTTCAACAGTAGTGACAATTCTCCAGAAAGAAGCTTTGATAGAGTAAAGAGCAATACTGGAGAGGTTTTGCAGCTCCTTTTTAGTTAAGTATAGCAGGGATGCAAATTCAGAGACATCTTCCAGAGGAGAAATCAAAGCCTGAAAATCTTTTACTAAAGAATGAACAAAGTAAGCTATAAAAGCTTTCGCTCTAATTTCAAAAAAGGTAGCAACAATTCTATCCTTTTACCCAGGCTACCATTAGAGGAAGAGTCTTCTGAGGCTATGAAGGAAAGCATTGAGAGGAAAGGAGTCTCTTTTAAGACTGTCAGGATAGTTTGGTCAAAATCATTTAAAAAGTATATTTTAGACAAATATCTAGAAACTAAAGCCTTTTTAGGATCCTTCCATTCCTGGGGCTTGTCTTTGTGTATACCCGGATGTGAAGAGAGACCCAAAGACTGTGAAGAAATGTATTGAGAAAACAGGGTAGACTAACAGTCCAGGGAGTTTGAAGGCTGCCAGGTATCAGCAAAATACATATTGTGCATTGATGCAAATTATCTCTTCCAGAACTTTCTTCTTAAGGTAGCCACCCCTTGCCTCCAATTCAGATGAATCATCATTATCTGGGATATAATAGGATCATAAAAGTCCATCATTAGCTCTCCAAAGATGATCTAAAAAGCAGATTTATAGGAATAGATGGTGGAAGACGCTTGCCATTGTCATAGCAACAGATTCATCAATCAAATCTTTAAGGGCTGGTAACACACTCTTACCTGAGGGAGATTGCGCATATATGCCTCTGGTACAATGCCTCTCACTTCCCAGTCTTGCAGATTGCTGAAACTGGAAGTGACCTCATCCGGTCAGATCAACAAAGAACCACTCTAGGAAAGGCAGTTCCAGGTGTTCCCAAGACAGTGAACAGTTGTGGGAATGGGTTGCCTTTGCAAATCAAAGGACTTCAACCTAGTTTAAGGAAATGGAGTAGAGGCTTGCAAGGCTGTATCCAACAAGAAGGAATAGATTTGCTAATTATATGAAGGTAAGAAGGGATTTAAGTAAGGACATTTACCTCAAGTTGGGATACAAACCAGATACCTGTTGATAAGGGAGAAATAGAAAAGCAGGATTTCGTTTTGGGGAAGAGCGCTCCTCTGGCTCAGATATAGAGGAACATTTATTTTAGAAAGAGAAGATGCTACTTAAAGGGACCCATCTCTGGAGGAGAGAAATCTCATAGGTCAAGGGTGGGTACAAGAAAGAGGTTTGAAGTGGTAATGCCCTCCTTCCCCTTCTCCAACTCTGTTTTGCTTTGTAAATCCTCATATACCACTCTAAGAAAAACAGGATTGCTACTTTTAAAGTGCGCTTTGCAACCTGGGTGTAACTTATACATTTTGCCCATGGTTATAACTTGGGACCTCCTGTACAAATAGTTTGCATGGCACTGAGAGTCTCACTATTTTGCAATTCGATTAATTTTCAAAATCCTTTCAAAGCAAAGATACTTTTCACAAAAATTCAGAAACTGTCTACTTAATATTAATATCAATGCTGTAAATAATCATCTTGTACCTTGCCCCTGACTTTCCCCCTCCCAACCTTCAACTAAGCTGAGTTTGCAATTTGGCATCCACCTCAGCATCACCACTAATTGGTCGCCTGGAGAAACAGTGTATAGAAGGGAAGATTACGTCTCCAAATCTAATAACCTTTCAGACGTATCCTCAGGAGGAAATACGAGTTCTGAGTCTGATAATGACTCTGTCCAGTTTACATTGCAGAGACGGGGTCATAAACCTGAGTGATAGAAACTTAGATGGAAATGAAAAAAGAGCATTGAACAAGGGATTTGTTTCGTCCCTACACCAAAACTAGACATTTTCAAACTGAGAATTGAGCTAGCTGAGTTATTCCAAAAAGTGCGACTTAGGACCTTCTTCCTTGACCATCCCACCACCAAGGAGGAAACAAATAGGAACACTGGCCTACGACCAAAGTCTAAGTTTTGCCCTTCAAGTAGTCAAATGCCACC
Source organism: Pleurodeles waltl (assembly GCF_031143425.1). Lineage (NCBI taxonomy): Eukaryota > Metazoa > Chordata > Amphibia > Caudata > Salamandridae > Pleurodeles > Pleurodeles waltl. Next base: position 329,375,340 of record NC_090436.1, on the reverse strand, counting down.
TGAAGTCCTAGTCTTTGAAAAATCAGTTAGCCGCAAGATAGACAACTTGAGACTGGCACCCATTGAGAAATTTCAGAATATCAGTACCCAGGAACTGACTGCCTTACAGGGTCTTACCTCAGATACCACAATAGTAATTCAACCAGCAGATAAGGGCGGTGCTATTGTGATAATGCCAACAACCACGTACAAAGAGGAAAGTCTACGCCTACTTGGGAACAGATAACACCACAAAAAACTATCCAGAGATCCCACCCTTGAAATCCAAGAAGAAATAGCCTTCTTGATATCAAAAGGATTGAATAATGAGTGGGTCACTGAACACGGGGCAGTATTCTTGACACAAACAAATCCAAAAACACCTTATTTCTACATATTGCCTAGAATGCACAAAAACAAGTACCCGTTCCCAGTAGACCTATTGATTCTGGGATAGGGTCTATTCTAGAGCCTCTTTCACAATTCTGCAAGACATTCTTGCAACCCTTTGTCAAACGAATACCCACTTATCTTAAAGACACCAAAGAAGTCTTTAATCTACTCAATGGGATGCAGTTTGATAGAGAAACCAAGATTCTGATATCTTTGGATGTAAAATCCCTGTATACCAATATACCTCAGGAGGCGACCCTAGAGGTAGTTAGTGAATTGTTCGAGAAAACCACATGGGAATCAATAACCCCTCCAGAGTTTATACTTGACCTCGCCCACCTTGAGGATTGACACAGCATTTCTTTCAATTTGACAACAGTTACTACTTACAAGTACACGGGACATTAATGGGCAGTACATTTGACCCCAGCCTGACCTGTTTATACGTTGACTTGTTTGAAAGACATTATGGCCCTCATTACAACCCTGGCGGTCGGTGATATAGTGACGGTAATACCGCCAACAGGCTGGCGGTAATAAATATGAAATTATGACCACGGCAGAAACCGCTCAGACAGACAGCCACTTTAACACATTGACCGTCAGGGTGAAATCAACAGACACCACTGCAGTAACCGCCTACAGCCAGGTGGAAGACAATATTCCACCCACTGTATAATGACACAGGAATCCTCCACCTTTTCCGGGGCAGTACGAATGACATCAAAAGCCTGGTGGAAGCACTGCACAGAAGGGAAACGACTCACCTCTGGAGACTCAAGGAAGAACCACGCCGCCATGGAGCCCGAGTTGCATGTGTTAAAGGGTAGGTCGCTCCCCCTGCCGCTGCAGCTCCTCCAGGTTCCTGAGTTCCTGAGGCCCACCTCACAGTAAGTACCCCCCCCAGCCCCTCGCTCTGCCCCGCGCTACTCACCCTCTCTCCTGCTTCTTTTCTTCTTTTCTTCTTCTCTGTTCTTCTGTTCTTCCTCCTCGCTCCTCGTCTGTAATCTTCTTCTGTACTCTTCTTTCCCCCGTCTTCACTCTTCTTCTCTTCTTCCTCATCTTCTTCTGTGGTCTTCTGCCCTCTGTTCTTCGTTTTCTGTATCTTCTTCTGTGTTCTTCTGTGTTCTTCTGTGTTCTTCTGTGTTCTTCCGGTCTTCCTTTCTTCTCTCCTTCCGGTCTTCTGATCTTCCTTTCTTCTCTCCTTCCGGTCTTCTGTTCTTCTGTTCCTCTGTTCTTCTGTTCTTCTGTTCTTCTGTTCTTCTTGTCTTCTGTTCTTCTTGTCTTCTGCCTTCGGCTCTTCTGCCTCCTCCGTCCTCTTCTCCCCGCGCCTGCCCTCCTGCTCCTGCCTCATCCCCCTCCCCCACTCGCATCCCCCTCTCTATCTCCCCTATCTAACCCGTTCACTATCTACCTCCCTCACTCCTCCTATCTACCTATCTCTCTATCTCTCTATCCCACTATCTAACTCCCTCACTCTCCACCTCCTCCTATCTTCCTATCTCTCTATCTATTTCCCTATCTATCGATTTCCCTATCTATCCATTTTCTCTATCTATTTCTCTATCTCTCCCCCCCTCCCTCACCCCCTCTATTACCTATCTTCCTATCCTCTCACTCTACCTCTCACCCTCACCCACCTCTACAACCCCCCCTCCCCTATCTTCTCAACCCTACTCCTATCTTTCTCCCTTATCTCCTAAACCTCCTAACACTCACCCCCCTCCACCCTTAAACCCCCTCCCCCATCTCTTCTCACTCTACCTGTCCCCCCCCCTCCCTCGCGATTTCCCGCCGCGACCTCCGGCACGCCCCGCCCCCCAGCTCCCATTCGCCCCCACCTGACCCCTCCCCCCCTCCTACCTCATATGGCGCCCGCTGCGCGACAGTGGTAGCGACCCTTGACCCAAGGGTAGGTCGCTCCCCCTGCCGCTGCAGCTCCTCCAGGTTCCTGAGTTCCTGAGACCCACCTCACAGTAAGTACCCCCCCTCCCAGCCCCTCGCTCTGCCCCGCGCTACTCACCCTCTCTCCTGCTTCTTTTCTTCTTTTCTTCTTCTCTGTTCTTCTGTTCTTCCTCCTCGCTCCTCGTCTGTAATCTTCTTCTGTACTCTTCTTTCCCCCGTCTTCACTCTTCTTCTCTTCTTCCTCATCTTCTTCTGTGGTCTTCTGCCCTCTGTTCTTCGTTTTCTGTATCTTCTTCTGTGTTCTTCTGTGTTCTTCCGGTCTTCCTTTCTTCTCTCCTTCCGGTCTTCTGATCTTCCTTTCTTCTCTCCTTCCGGTCTTCTGTTCTTCTGTTCTTCTGTTCTTCTGTTCTTCTTGTCTTCTGCCTTCGGCTCTTCTGCCTCCTCCGTCCTCTTCTCCCCACGCCTGCCCTCCTGCTCCTGCCTCATCCCCCTCCCCCACTCGCATCCCCCTCTCTATCTCCCCTATCTAACCCGTTCACTATCTACCTCCCTCACTCCTCCTATCTACCTATCTCTCTATCTCTCTATCCCACTATCTAACTCCCTCACTCTCCACCTCCTCCTATCTTCCTATCTCTCTATCTATTTCCCTATCTATCGATTTCCCTATCTATCCATTTTCTCTATCTATTTCTCTATCTCTCCCCCCTCCCTCCCCCCCTCTATTACCTATCTTCCTATCCTCTCACTCTACCTCTCACCCTCACCCACCTCTACAACCCCCCCTCCCCTATCTTCTCAACCCTACTCCTATCTTTCTCCCTTATCTCCTAAACCTCTTAACACTCACCCCCCTCCACCCTTAAACCCCCCTCCCCCAGCTCTTCTCACTCTACCTGTCCCCCCCCTCCCTCGCGCTTTCCCGCCGCGACCTCCGGCACGCCCCGCCCCCCAGCTCCCATTCGCCCCCACCTGACCCCTCCCCCCCTCCTACCTCATATGGCGGCCGCTGCGCGACAGTGGTAGCGACCCTTGACCCAAGGGTAGGTCGCTCCCCCTGCCGCTGCAGCTCCTCCAGGTTCCTGAGTTCCTGAGACCCACCTCACAGTAAGTACCCCCTCCCTCCCAGCCCCTCGCTCTGCCCCGCGCTACTCACCCTCTCTCCTGCTCCTGCTTCTTTTCTTTTTTTCTTCTTCTCTGTTCTTCTGTTCTTCCTCCTCGCTCCTCGTCTGTAATCTTCTTCTGTACTCTTCTTTCCCCCGTCTTCACTCTTCTTCTCTTCTTCCTCATCTTCTTCTGTGGTCTTCTGCCCTCTGTTCTTCGTTTTCTGTATCTTCTTCTGTGTTCTTCTGTGTTCTTCTGTGTTCTTCCGGTCTTCCTTTCTTCTCTCCTTCCGTTCTTCTGATCTTCCTTTCTTCTCTCCTTCCGGTCTTCTGTTCTTCTGTTCTTCTGTTCTTCTTGTCTTCTGTTCTTCTTGTCTTCTGCCTTCGGCTCTTCTGCCTCCTCCGTCCTCTTCTCCCCGCGCCTGCCCTCCTGCTCCTGCCTCATCCCCCTCCTCCACTCGCATCCCCCTCTCTATCTCCCCTATCTAACCCGTTCACTATCTACCTCCCTCACTCCTCCTATCTACCTAACTCTCTATCTCTCTATCCCACTATCTAAATCCCTCACTCTCCACCTCCTCCTATCTTCCTATCTCTCTATCTATTTCCCTATCTATCGATTTCCCTATCTATCCATTTTCTCTATCTATTTCTCTATCCCTCCCCCCTCCCTCACCCCCTCTATTACCTATCTTCCTATCCTCTCACTCTACCTCTCACCCTCACCCACCTCTACAACCCCCCTCCCCTATCTTCTCAACCCTACTCCTATCTTTCTCCCTTATCTCCTAAACCTCCTAACACTCACCCCCCTCCACCCTTAAACCCCCCTCCTCCAGCTCTTCTCACTCTACCTGTCCCCCCCTCCCTCACGCTTTCCCGCCGCGACCTCCGGCACGCCCCCGCCCCCCAGCTCCCATTCGCCCCCACCTGACCCCTCCCCCCCTCCTTCCTCATATGGCGGCCGCTGCGCGACAGTGGTAGCGACCCTTGACCCAAGGGTAGGTCGCTCCCCCTGCCGCTGCAGCTCCTCCAGGTTCCTCAGTTCCTGAGACCCACCTCACAGTAAGTACCCCTCCCTCCCAGCCCCTCGCTCTGCCCCGCGCTACTCACCCTCTCTCCTGCTCCTGCTTCTTTTCTTCTTTTCTTCTTTTCTTCTTCTCTGTTCTTCTGTTCTTCCTCCTCGCTCCTCGTCTGTAATCTTCTTCTGTACTCTTCTTTCCCCCGTCTTCACTCTTCTTCTCTTCTTCCTCATCTTCTTCTGTGGTCTTCTGCCCTCTGTTCTTCATTTTCTGTATCTTCTTCTGTGTTCTTCTGTGTTCTTCTGTGTTCTTCTGTGTTCTTGCGGTCTTCCTTTCTTCTCTCCTTCCGGTCTTCTGATCTTCCTTTCTTCTCTCCTTCCGGTCTTCTGTTCTTCTGTTCTTCTTGTCTTCTGCCTTCGGCTCTTCTGCCTCCTCCGTCCTCTTCTCCCCGGAGCTGCCCTCCTGCTCCTGCCTCATCCCCCTCCCCCACTCGCATCCCCCTCTCTATCTCCCCTATCTAACCCGTTCACTATCTACCTCCCTCACTCCTCCTATCTACCTATCTCTCTATCTCTCTATCCCACTATCTAACTCCCTCACTCTCCACCTCCTCCTATCTTCCTATCTCTCTATCTATTTCCCTATCTATCGATTTCCCTATCTATCCATTTTCTCTATCTATTTCTCTATCTCTCCCCCCCTCCCTCACCCCCTCTATTACCTATCTTCCTATCCTCTCACTCTACCTCTCACCCTCACCCACCTCTACAACCCCCCCTCCCCTATCTTCTCAACCCTACTCCTATCTTTCTCCCTTATCTCCTAAACCTCCTAACACTCACCCCGTTCCACCCTTAAACCCCCCTCCCCCAGCTCTTCTCACTCTACCTGTCCCCCCCCTCCCTCGCGCTTTCCCGCCGCGACCTCCGGCACGCCCCCGCCCCCCAGCTCCCATTCGCCCCCACCTGACCCCTCCCCCCCCTCCTACCTCATACCTTACCACAGGCAAGCCCGTCTGCGCCCGTCCGCGCGTGTCCCGCGCCCAGCGCCACGACCCCTGGTCCCCAGCTCTCCCAAGCCCCGCTGACCCGCTACGACCCCACCACCCTCCACGCCCTCAACCCAGGACGCTCCAACACTTGCTTCCAAGCTCACCCCAAACGCACCCATGGACCCTTCGCCTGCAACTCCTGCAAACGCACCTTCCACCACGCAACAACCACGACCACAAGCCCACGCGCCATCAACCACCTCAAGTGCATCCTAGTCAACGCTCGCTCCGTCCACAAACACGCCGTTGAACTCTGGGACCTCCTGGACTCCATAGCACCGGACGTCGCCTTCATCACGGAGACCTGGATGAACGCCTCCTCGGCCCCTGACATCGCCACTGCCATCCCCGAAGGCTACAAGATCTCCAGAAAAGACCACACCAACCCGGTAGGAGGAGGTATCGCCATCATCTTCAAAGACTCCATCAGCGTCACCACCTCCACCGAAGACACCCCTCTCGCCGCTGAACACCTGCATTTTCAGATTCGCACCGATCCGAGGACCACCCTCAGAGGATCCCTCATCTACCGTCCTCCCGGGCCACGCGCCCCTTTCAGCGACGCCATCGCCGACTTCATCTCCCCGCACGCCCTCGCCTCGCCGGACTACATCCTCCTATGTGACCTCAACTTCCATCTGGAACAAAACAACGACCCCAACACCACCACCCTGGTCGCCAACCTCGCCAACCTCGGCCTCAAACAACTGGTGAACACCGCCAGCCACATCGCCGGACACACGCTTGACCCCATCTTCTCCGCCAGCAAACACGTCTTCTTCAGCCACGCCTCCGCCCTACACTGGACCGACCACAGCTGCGTCCACTTCACATTCCGACGCGAGACCCGCCACCTCCGCACCCAACCCATCCCTCGTCGACAGTGGAACAAGATCCCCGAAGAGCAACTCTTCTCCGCACTCGCCGCCAACCAACCCACCCTCACCACCGATCCCAACGATGCAGCCCTCAACCTCACAAACTGGATCTCCAACTGCGCAGACATCCTTGCTCCCCTCAAACGCACGCATCGACAGACCAACACCAAAAAACCTCTCTGGTTCTCTGACACCCTCAAAGAATCAAAGAAAACTTGTCACGCCCTTGAGAAAGCCTGGCGCAAGGACCGCACCGCTGACAACTTGACCGCCCTCAAGAACGCTACCCGCGAGCACCACCACCTGATCCGCGCTGCCAAAAGGAACTTTTTCACCGACAGACTGGACAAAAACAGACACAACAGCAGAGAACTCTTCAGCATCGTCAAGGAGTTCTCCAACCCCAGCGCCAACGCCAACGCCGTCACGCCCTCACAGGATCTGTGCGAATCCCTCGCCACTTTCTTCCATCGCAAGATTAGCGACCTCCACGACAGCTTCGGACACCAGACCCAACCAAACACCACCGAACCGGCATCCACGGCCATCACCCTCAACAACTGGTCCCTCATCAACACGGAAGAAACCAAATCCATCATGACCTCTATCCACTCCGGCGCCCCTTCAGACCCCTGCCCGCACTTCATTTTTAACAAAGCCGACGACATCATCGCCCCGCACCTCCAGACCGTCATCAACTCTTCTTTTTCTTCTGCTACCTTCCCCGAATGCTGGAAACACGCCGAAGTCCACGCCCTACTAAAGAAACCTACGGCTGACCCGAGCGACCTGAAAAACTTCTGCCCCATCTCTCTTCTGCCTTTCCCAGCCAAAGTAATAGAGAAGACCGTCAACAAACAGCTGACCACCTTCCTGGAAGACAACAACCTGCTCGACCCCTCACAAACCGGATTCCGAACCAACCACAGTACTGAAACCGCCCTCATCTCAGTCACTCACGACATCAGAACCCTGATGGACAACGGTGAAACAGTCGCCCTCATTCTGCTCGACCTCTCGGCTGCCTTTGACACCGTCTGTCACCGCACCCTAATCACCCGCCTCCGCTCCACCGGAATCCAAGGCCAGGCCCTGGACTGGATCGCCTCCTTCCTCTCAAACCGTTCCCAAAGAGTTTACCTCCCTCCGTTTCGCTCAGAACCCACCGAGATCATCTGCGGCATACCCCAAGGATCATCACTCAGCCCGACACTCTTCAATGTCTACATGAGCCCCCTCGCCAACATCGTACGCAAGCACGACATCATCATCCCCTCCTACGCCGACGACACCCAACTTATACTCTCCCTCACCAAGGACCCCGCCAGCGCCAAGACCAAACTACAAGAGGGTATGAAGGACGTCGCAGATTGGATGAGGCTCAGCCGCCTAAAGCTGAACTCTGAAAAAATGGAAGTCCTCATCCTCAGCAACACCCCGTCCGCCTGGGACGACTCCTGGTGGCCCACGGCCCTCAGCACCGCACCGACCCCCACAGACCACGCCCGCAACCTCGGCTTCATCTTGGACCCTCTTCTCACCATGACCAAGCAAGTCAACGCCGTGTCCTCCGCCTGCTTCCTCACCCTCCGCATGCTCCGCAAGATCTTCCGCTGGATCCCCGCCGACACCAGAAAAACCGTGACCCACGCCCTCGTCACGAGCCGCCTGGACTACGGCAACACCCTCTACGCCGGGACCACAGCCAAACTCCAAAATCGCCTGCAACGCATTCAAAACGCCTCGGCCCGCCTCATCCTCGACATACCCTGCAGCAGCCACATCTCCGCACACCTGAGACACCTGCATTGGCTCCCAGTTAGCAAAAGGATCACCTTCCGACTTCTCACCCACGCACAAAAGCCCTCCACGACAAGGGACCGGAATACCTCAACAGACGCCTCAGCTTCTACGTCCCCACCCGCCTCCTCCGCTCCTCTGGCCTCGCACTCGCTGCTGTCCCTCGCATCCGCCGCTCCACGGCGGCTGGGAGATCTTTCTCCTTCCTGGCGGCCAAGACCTGGAACTCCCTCCCCACCAGCCTCAGGACCACCCAGGACCACTCCGCTTTCCGGAGACTCCTAAAGACCTGGCTGTTCGAGCAGCGATAACCCCCCTTTTTCCCCTAGCGCCTTGAGACCCGCACTGGTGAGTAGCGCGCTTTATAAATGTTAATGATATGATATGATATGTTACCCATGCTCTTCTACGTTCTGTTCTACTACGGACACCAACGCTGGCGAACATGACCATGGTGAGTATTGCCGCCTGCACACAGGTGAGAGGGGGAGGAAAAAGAGAGTGACAGACACACGCAACACCCCCACCCCCACCCCCAACTCCATACACATAACCAGATGCAGTAACATTACATATTCACCCTGTACCCCTCGGGAATAATGCAAGGACAAAATGAATTGATTAAAGTGAGTGTAATAAGATAAAATAGTATAAATATGTGCATCCAAATCAACAAGTATATACATATTTACAAATGTAGGAACACTGCCCAGTCCTCAATGTCCGTGGGCCACAGGGCCACATCACGTAGTCCAAGGCCCCACCTCACTCCTGCAACAACAGATAGAGAACACTGCAGGGGCATCCGGTCAAAAATAGGTAGGCACCTCAGGGGGATGGGGAAAAAGGGGGGGGGCACCTCAGCCGGAAGATGGTACAACGCCACTGGTCCTGGAGGGGGCAACATTCCCATTACTCTGTCCTGGGGAGTGCAAGGCCACAGTCTCTCGAGTAGGTGACTTGCCCACTGGCTCTGGAGGGGGCATTGTGCTCAGTGATCTTCATCCTGTGGAGGATGGGGTGAGTGGATGGCTTCTCCACTGGTTCTGGAGGGGGCATTGTGCTCAGTGATCTTCATCCTGTGGAGGTTGGGGTGAGTGGATGGCTTCTTCCACTAGTTCTGGAGGGGGCGTTCTGGAGGGGGCATTCTGGAGGGGGCATTATGCCCAGTGATCTTCATCCTGTGGAGGTTGGGGTGAGTGGATGGCTTCTTCCACTGGTTCTGGAGGGGGCATTGTGCCCAGTGATGCAGATCTTGGGGAGTGCAAGGTCACAGTCTCTCACCTGGAAGTCAGACCCACAGGATTTGCATGGGCCAGGCTGCACAACAACCCATGGATGCAGGACTACACACTGTCTTCCGGCGGTGATGCCTGCTCAGTGGTAGCAGTGATGCTGCTAATGGTGGAGTTGGCAGGGGAGGGTGAGGCTCCAGCCCTTCCCCTGCAGCCTCGGATGGCTGCCCACTGGGGCTGCTGCTGCTGGTGGCAGTGTTGGCAGTGGTGGGGGGAGGCTCCAGCCCATCCCCTACAGCCTCAAATGGCCGCCCACTGGGGCTGCTGCTGCTGGTGGCGGTGCTGGCAGTGGTGGGGGGAGGCTCCAGCCCTTACCCTGCAGCCTCAGACGGCTACACCCCCATGGTTAGTAGTGGGGGTTCCGACTGAGTCCCTGCACCAGGCCCCTTGTCTCTACTTCCTACTGTTGCAGGCCCCTTACGCCTCCTTCCTGCACCTGGGGCTGCCTCCTTGCCCTTCCTTCCTGCAGCTGGGGCTGCCTCCTTGCCCTTCCTTCCTGCAGCTGGGGCTGCCTCCTTGCCCTTCCATCCTGCAGCTAGGGCTGCCTCCTTGCCCTTCCTTAAAACACTTGGGGCTGCCTCCTTGCCCTTCATTGACGCACTTGGGGCTGTCACCCTGTCCATCTGGCTGGCTGGTGGCTGGGATCCTTTTCCACGTGGAGTAGTTGGGGACACTACTATGCCTGTGGACTGGGTGGCTGAGGTGCTTGCCTGGGTTTTGACCACCCTGGCCTGACGTGAGGGACGGGGGAGAGAGGTAGGGAAGAGGTTACTGTTGGCAATGAAAAGCTTCTTAGGGACATTGGGGCGGGAAGAGGGGGATGGTTTAGGAGTGGAGGAAGAGGGAGTGGCAGTAGGAGGTGTCTGTCTGCTTTGTTTGGGTGCAGGGGCTGGATGCTGTTGTGAGGTGGATGGCTGTTGGGTGTCTGCGTGCTTGCATTTGTGTACTTTGGGAGGAGGGGGCACAGACACAGTGGGAGAGGACACAGGGGACGTGTGCACGGATGTGAGGGTGGTGACTGCCAGTGTGGGGTGTGTACTGATAGGTGTGCTGGTGATGGTGGTAGTGAATGAGGGTGTAGTGCATGCAGGTGTGAGTGTAGAAGCAACTGGGAGGGAGGTGGACGAGGAGGAGGGGGACAGAGTGCAGGCAGTGGATGTTGGTATGTCTGCTTCTGGATGGTGTTTGTGTGAGTGCCTGTGGGATGAAGTGTGGTGCTTGTGTTTGTCATGTCCACTCTTGTGTGTCGTCTGACTATGTGCTTGGGATAGGTTGGGGTTGAGGGGAATGGGATTGGGAAGAGGAAGTTGGAGGGGGTAGGGTGGAAATAGGTACAATAGCTGCCATCAGAGAGGAGGCCAGAGCCTGGATTGATCTCTGTTGGGCCGCCAAGCCAGTGTGAATGCCCTCCAGGAATGCATTTGTCTGTTGCATTTGGGCTTCCAGCCCCTGAATGGCATTCACAATGGTTGACTTCCCAACAGAGATGGATCGCAGGAGGTCAATAGCCTCCTCACTCAGGGTAGCAGGGCTAACTGGGGCAGGGCGTGAGGTGCCTGGGGCAAAGGAGATGCCTACCTTCCTGGTTGAGCCGGCACAGGAAACTTCCTGAGGGGCTGCTGGGAAGGGGGTGCTGGTACGGGGGTGGCGGCTGTACCTGTAGCTGGGGTGGTCACAGAGGTGTCCACCACCACCAGGGAGCTCCCATCGGAGGAGGTATCCGTGTCCGAAATTCTCCCCTCCTGTCTCCGCCGTGGTTCTCCCCTCGCCCTCCATCTCACTGGTGCCCTCACCGTTAGCAATTTCTAAACAACCATATGAATCTCCTTTTAAGAATATATATCAGGAACACACAGCATTACATCTAGAACTCTGGTATTGTTGTGTTCATCTCAGAAAAAACATTGGGAAGTGAATTGCGCACATTGCAGATTTTTATATGAGTATTAAACACCATAAAGGATTGTGCACCCTGAAATCACACAACGTAGATTCAAGGAATAAATCACGCAACGTGTCAACTTGAAATGCTACCAAGAAAATGTCTTAGAATAGTAGCGCACAGTAATTTACATTATTTATACACGAGGAAAGAATTGCGCGTCTTGCCAATTCAAATGCCACCATACAAATGCCAAGAAATGGTAGCGCACAATGAACAACATGAAAAGCACTCAGGGAAAGAATCGCGCGTCTTGTCGATTCAAATGCCACCATGCAAATGCCAAGAAATGGTAGCGCACAATGAATAACATGAAAAAACACTCAAGGAAAGAATCGCGCGTGTTGCCGATTCGAATGCCACCATGTAAATGCCAGAAAATAGTAGCGCACAATGAACAGCATGAATTACACACGAGAAGTGAATCGCGCATTTCGCCGATTCGAATGCCACCATGTAAATGTCAAGAAAAGGTAGCGCGCAATGAACAACAAAGTTAAATGCTCATGAAACAAGTTGCACGTCTTGCCAACTCGTAAAACATCATGTAAATGTCAAGAAATATCAGCGTGCAATGAACAACAATGTAATAACGAAGTCAAATCTTTATGGAATAAATTGCGCGTCCTCCCTATTTGCAAACCACCATACAAATGTCAAAAAATGGCAGCACACAAGTAATCTGTTATTCATTCAAGAATTAAAATCAAGAATATGAAAATTCTCAATTACAGTGTTGGGAAATGTCCAAACACCGTCTTACCGCCTGGAAACAGTGATCACCAATGAGAGATGAGTGCAGAAGACTGGAAAATCCAAATAGGCCGCCGGGACAGGAGCTCAGGAAGAAGCTGCTGCTCTGCACCGGGACCTCTGAATAGTGAGCACTGGAATTTGGGCTGACTCTCTTTTATAGAGTCTTAGCCCAGCCTAGAACCACGCCCAAGCATGTTGCAGGGAAAGTCTCTAGAAGGCCCTGGAAAGGGACCACACCCTAACACACTCTGAATGTCTGCAGCAATGCATTGCAAATGTACAGTATTTATAAGCACCTTAAAAATGAAGCTTTTGGATGGAATTCTGCAATGCAAAAGGTTAAACAATAACATATCATCACAATGCATAAATTACATTATCTTGCGAGTGGTGGGTTTTTGCATTCTAAATGCCCGTAGAGCGCGCACTGTCCTGGTGTTGACACTACTCACCCAAAAAGGTCTGCCAGATCATTGTGGCATGCTGTATGTTGCACAACCTTGTCTTGCATCGCCAGGTGCCTTTTCTGGAGGAGGAGGAGGCTGGAGATGGCTGTATGGCAGCAGTGAACCCTGTGGGCAGTGAATATGAGGAGGCAGAGGATGAGGATGAGGACAACAGAAGTGCAATTATTTGTCAATACTTCCAAAGAGACACAGGTAAGACAGTGTTGATACACATATAATTGACAGTTTGATGTGACATTGTCACTGGCAGGCTGTGAATTCCTACTTCTATGCCTACTCACTGTGTCCTTTGGCATCTCTTTTTGCAGATGTTGGTGCCCCACTATTGCTCCTGGTGTGTTCAGTGCAGGCAACTACAGGTCTTTCCAATGTAAACATTACTGTACAGTTGAATTGCAATGTTTGAACCTTTGTTAAACGAATACCTTTTGAAAACATCTGACATACGCCATACTTGTACTTTATCAAAGTGTGTTTTTTGCAGTTCTCTGAAGTAGAGGGGGTAGTGCAATCGGCTGGGGTGATGATGGAGGAAAGTCCAGGATAGAGTACAGTCTATTTGTATCATAGGTAAATTGTCCAAGGGGGCATAGGAATTGGAGCAATGGTAGTTCAAGGTGGACAGGGTGACAGAGTGGGACACAAGGGTGACAATCAGGAGAGTCTTATTTCCTGGTGGGGGTCTTGGCAATAGTTTCTGGCTTCTGCCTGGATCGCAGGAATGTTTGTGGGGTGGTTCTCCTTCTGAGGGGGAGGGGTGCTGGTGGCCTGTTGTTCCTGTGGCGGGGCCTCCTGTCCACTAGAGGCAGCAGAGGTGGAGGGCTGTTCGGTGGTTTGGCTAGTGTCAGGGGCCCAGTGGTATGCCACTGCCTCCCCCATACTGTTGGCCATGTCTGCCAGTACCCCTGCAATGGAGACCAGGGTGGTGTTGATGTCCTTCAAGTCCTCCCTGATCCCCAGGTACTGTCCCTCCTGCAGCCTCATGTTCTTCCACAACTTGTCCAGTATCCGACCCAGTGTATCCTGGGAATGTTGGTATGCTCCCAGGATCGCAGTGTGTGCCTCCTGGAGAGTCGGTTCCCTGGGCCTGTACTCCCCCTGTCGCACAGCAGTCCTCCCAGCTTCCCTGTTGTCCTCTGCCTCTGTCACCTGAACCATGTGCCCACTGCCACTGACCCCAGGGCCCTGATCGTCCTGTGTTTGTGGGGTGGCCTGGGGTCCCTGTAGTGGTGGACACACTGCTGATTGACGTGTCCTGGGGGCAGAGCTATGGGCCCGCTGGGTGGGTGCTGTGGTGGTGTTTCCTGAGGAGGGAGGCACTGTGGTGGTGTGTGACTGTGCCTGGGCAACCGACTGTCCGGAGATCCCTGATGGGCCAGGTTGGACATCCAGATCCAGGCGACCAGAGTTGCTGTCATCACTGTGGGCCTCTTCTGTGGGGGGACTGGATGTTGCTGGCACCTCTTCGCCAGTGACATTGGGTGGGTTACCTGTGGGGATGTAATTGCAGTGTTATTGTTTCTGTGTGTGACATATTGTGCATGGGTGTGTTGCCCTCTATGGTTGTTATTGCCCTGGCAGCTTTGCCTTGCGTGAGTTGTTATCTGGTGGGCTAGGTGATTCTCTCTAGTGTGCATGCTATGGTGATAGGTGTCCATGCAGGTCTGTGAGTGGTGTCCATGCATTGGTGTTGCATGGAGGGCTTGGTATTGGGATGAGTGGATTGTGATGGTGGGGTATGTGGGAGGTTGTGGAGTTATGGGAGTAAGGGTGAGGGTGGGGGTATGTAATGGCATGCAGGTCGGGGGTGATAGTAATAGAGATATGACTTACCAGAGTCCAGTCCTCCTCCTACTCCTGCCAGGCCCTCAGGATGCATGATTGCCAAGACTTGCTCCTCCCAGTTGTGGATGAGGAGGTGGGAGTCCACCGCTAGTCCTCTGTAGTACAAGCTGGTGTCTAGCTGCAATGGAACGTACCTTCCCCGTTCCACCTCTTCCTGATGTCATCCCTTGTTCTTGGGTGCTATCCCACGATGTTGAGCTGTCCACGATTCTCCGCCATAGCTCCACCTTCCTAGCAATGGATATCTGCTGCACCTGTTATCCAAATAGCTGTGGTTCTACCCGGATGATTTCCTCCACCATGACCCTTAGGTCCTCCTCTGAGAACCTGGGGTGTCGTTGTGGTGCCATGAGTGTGGTGTAGGTGGTATGGGTGAGGGTGTGTGGGGTGATGTGTTGGGGTGTGTGATGTAAGGTGCGTGTGTGGTGTATAGGTGATGGTGGTATGTGGCTCTGGTTGTGTGGGTGCTCTTGCTGTCTCTCTCTCTGTTGGCAATGGTTTGTATTCATAAAGGGCTGTGGGTAATGTGGGTGTGTGTTTTATAGTGGTGTGTGGGTGTGGTGTGTGTGTATGTGTGTCAGGTGTGTGTAGTTTGAATTGTTCAATGTGGTGGTGTTTTGTTTATGTGTATTTTGAGCATGATGGTATATACCGCCAATGGTTTACGGCCATTGAATGTCCGCGGCGGTGATTCGTGGGTCATAATGTTGTGGGCGTAGTTCTGTTGCCGTAACGGTGTGGGTTTGGATACCGCCAGTTTATCACTGACCTTTGGGCTGGCGGATTTGTGTGTGTGGCTGTATAGTGACGAATTGGTATGTGTGTGTCATAATATGGTTGGCGGTTATCCGCTGCGGAGGCGTTATGTTGGCGTCAGTCGGCATGGCGGTAAGAGGGATTTACCGCCAATGTCATAATGAGGGCTTATGTCTTGCACGAAGACAACCCATTCCAAGAACATACTAAGCTATGGAAGCGCTATATTGATGATGTCCTCCCGATTTGGAGACGGACAAGAAAAGAAGCATTAATATTTGTCGAATGGCTAAATGCTCTGAATCCCTACTTGAGATTCACCACAACTATAGGTGGCACAGAACTTCCTTATCTGGATCTCCTCATGTACGAAAAAAATGGTTCGCTGGCGACTGAAGTCTTTTACAAACCAACAGATCGGAACAACCTCCTCCAATTCCAAAGTTTCCACCCACGTTCTCTGAGAGAGAATCTATCAGTAGGCCAGTTCCTCCGACTACGACGGAATTGTTCCGACATTACAGACTTTGCTAAACATGCAAAGAGACTTACCAGCAAACTCCATGTGAAAGGATACCCTGCTTACCTCATCAGAATAGCCGAAAAAAGAGCCCGCAACAATCACAGGTACTAGTTGCTTCAACCTTCCCAGCGTACCAAGAAAGAAGGTAACCTAATCTGCGTAACCACTTTCAATCCACTGTCCAACAGGGTACAAAAAATAATTAAAGAGGACTGGAAAATTCTGACGTCAGGAGGGCTACCCTTTGACCCTCCACTTAATGCATTCAAAAGAGCAAAAAACATACGTGATATGATGTCCATACACACCCCTCTTGTTAGGACACCCACGAACAGACAAACTACCTTCTGGCACATGCCACTTCCTGCTGGACATTATCCCTGTGGCAACTGTAGCGTATGTCAATTCACGAAAAAAAATGACTAAATTAGAGCTAGGTCTACAAACACCTTTGGAACTAAGACCACTCTCCATTTGTAACAGCAAAAATTTTATTTATATGATCAAATGTCCATGTCAGCTTAAATACATTGTCATGACCGCAAGGAGAGTTGGGACACGTATATGTGAACACAGAAGTACAATCAGTTGTCGATGGGACGCAACAAAACTTACAGACAAATATGAAACAAAAACTGTTATATTACGAACAGAGATGGGTCTGGAGATTACGCACAGACACCACAGGACTCAATGATGACATCCAATGGTCAACACTATACAACTAATAAACCAGTATAGAGGAACTCACCATGAGGTGGCCCCCCCACCCTCACACGGACGGTCCCAGGACCGTCAGTATCATTGCTGTTAATTGTTTACCTCCCCTTCCCCTTGCTCCCCCTCCTCCTCCCCCCTTTTTTATTCCCCCCTTCTTCTTTCTCTCTTTCCCTTCTGCGTCTACTAGGACTGCTTCTGTCTCTACACCTTTCCTTTTTCTCTTAAATATGTTTTTTCTCTCTCTCCCCCCCTTGTCCCATCTATTCCCCTTGTTTTTTTGTTTTCTTTTTCCCTCTCCCCCCCCGGGAGCCTCTTCATGCGTACATTCGGGGACCCAACCAGATCGGATGTTTATTGTTTGTCTTGTTACATGACCATAAAGCCCATATGTCTTTTTTACATGTTGTCTTGTTGCATGACCATGAAGGCCAACGGGCTTCCATTTAGTTTATATTCCTGAAAGTAACCCTGTCTTCTTGTATACTGACCAGAGAACACTGGTTTCTCTATGAGCTGTACCCCGGTTGAAAGGCGCTAGACAAGCTTTGTACTAATTATAGAGTAAAGGATTGTCTCTTCCTTTCACTATTACTACCTCTTCCATTCCTCACTGATCTGAACCCTTGTTCCTCCACAGAGTGTGCCTACAAGCGGCAACTCTCCTCCCCATGTTCCCAGACCTGAGGCAATTTGCCTATACACCATAGGGTAAGAGACACTGCGCTGTGTGTGTTACTTAGGGCTTCACCAGAAGCCAAGTACTGATTTTCAGATAGCTTTGCATGGTTGTTTGTGTGACCCACAGCATGGTGTTTACACACTTGTGTGCAGTGATTTGTAGTGAGTTCTCACATGCACCATGTGCACAATGTTTTGGTATTTTAATGGATTTTCTTCTCTTTATTAGGCCTTCCTCAGATACCTCGTACAGGGAGGCCCCATGTGCATTTCAATGCATGTGTTCACGTTTTAGCTGTGACAGCCACCCCCAGGTACAGGAGAGATCCTAGGCCCTGACGAATGCCCTAGACCAGTTCGGCAGTAGGAGAGGGCAGAAACATGTTGCCCATATTATTTTGGATGACATCTTGAAGCATTATGTTCAAGATTGTCTCATACTGTTTTTAATCTCTCCAACAAACACTCATTAAAATATTAAATTAAACAGGTGATTTGTGAGGTAATTTTAGCATTTATTCCCCTTCAACTGGATCCCCGTTTTATCCAGAAAGATAACATTTCAGCACTCCCGCAGAGTTCTATTAACAACTAGGTTGAGTCGGCCCAGGTGGTATCATCTTAGCTGGGATGGGGTAGGTGGTCAAATGATGAAGAATGACACTATAATGTGTGTGAGACCACCTAGTCCGTAAAGGGAACCCCCCACCCATCTCTGAATGCTCGACCATCACTACCACATTCCATGCCTACAGATGGATCACCAAGTCGGTGACCCACTCACCTGTGAAATGGGCCAGAGGGGCCCGCTCCAAGTGTTCCCCATACACGTTGTGTTTTAGCCTGGAGAAACAGTCTGTCGCCCAATACTTGTTCCAAGAATGTGCTCCACCCAGAATGTGTAATCCGGAAACCCTTCTGCCCGCCTTCCTAATCTTGGTGTCAGATTTTCACCACCTTTGTAGCTACATTTCTGTACCAGAAATAGGTTATCTGTCTTCACAGTGAACAGTATGCCCCATAAAAAGAATTTGAAGTGCTGGATTGCCCATGATACAGCCAATGTTTCATGCTCAGTCACTGAGTACTACTCTTCAGCTCCTTTAATTGAGCATGAAGCAAATGCTATCACTTTTTTCAACCCATCTATTATCTTGGAGAGTACGACTCCTAAACAACAAAGGCTTGCCTCAGTTGACAACAGAGTCCTCTTCAGGGCATCACAATGTCCAAGGATTGGTAGAGTACCAATGCAATTCACAATGAACTCAATAGCTATAATACACTCCCTGGTAAAGATAAACTTTGTGACCTTCTGAAGCAGTAATATTAATGGCATGGAGAAACTGGGAAATTTAGGAATGAATTTCCAACATTACTCCGCAAGACCATGCTTACTTCAGCCCTCACCTGACACTAGAATATGTCCTTCATTACGACCCTGACAGTCGGTGATAAAGTGGCGGTAATACCGCCAACGGGCCGTCAGTAATAAATATGAAATTATGACCACAGCGGGAACTGCTCAGACAGACAGCCACTTTAACACACGAACCCCCAGAGCGAAACCAACAGGCACCACGGTGGTAACCGCCTACAGCCAGGCGGAAGACAATGTTCCGTCCACTGTATTATAAGACACCAATACGTCACCTTTTCCGGGGCGGTACCAACGACATCAAAAGCTTGGTGGAAACACTGCACAGAAGGGAAACTACTCACCTCTAGAGACTCAAGGAAGATCCACGCCGCCATGGAGCACGAGTTGCATGTGCTTCCCATGCTCTTTTACCTTCGGTTCCATTACGAACACCAACGTTGGCAAAGACGACCACGGTGAGTACTGCCACCTAGCACACAGGGGAGGGGGGAAATACAAAGAGAGTGACACACACATGCAACACCCCCACCCCCAACACCATGCACATAACCAGATGCAGTAACATTACATATACAATCGGTACCCCTCAAGAATAATGCAAGGACAAAGTGAGTGTAATAAGATAAAATAGCATAAATACGTGCTTCAAGATCAAAAAGTATATACATATTTACAAATATAGGGACACTGCCCAGTCCTCAATGCCCGTGGGCCACAGGGCTACATCACATAGTCCAAGGTCCCACCTTACTCCTGCAACAACACGGAGAGAACACTGCAGGGGCATCAGGTCGAAAATAGACAGGCACCTCAGGGGGACAGGGAATGGGGGGGCACCTCAGCCGGAAGATGGTACAACGCCACTGGTCCTGGAGGGGCCAACATGCCCTGTGCTTGATCCTGGGGAGTCCAAGGCCACAGTCTTTCAAGTGGGTGATGTGTTCACTACTTGGTCCTGGGGAGTGCAAGGCCACAGTCTCTCAAGTGGGTGATTTGCCCACTGAATGGTCCTGGGGAGTGCAAGGCCACAGTCTCTCAAGTGGGTGACTTCTACCATTGGTTCTGGATGGGGCATTGTGCCCAGTGACCTTCATCCTCTGGAGGATGGTGTGAGTGGATGGCTTCTTCCACTGGTTCTGGAGGGGGCATTATGCCCACTGAGCTTCATCCTGCGGAGGATGGGTTGAGTGGCTCTGGAGGGGGCATTGTGCCCAGTGAGCTTCATCCTGTGGAGGATGGGGTGAGTGGATGGCTTCTTCCACTGGTTCTGGAGGGGGCATTGTGCCCAGGGAGCTTCACCCTATGGAGGATGGGGTGAGTGGATGGCTTCTCCATTGGTTCTGGAAGGGGCATTGTGCCCGGTGAGCTTCATCCTGTGGAAGTTGGAGTGAGTGGATGGCTTCTCCACTGGTTCTGGATGGGGCATCGTGCCCTGTGATGCAGATCTTGGGGAGTGCAAGGTCACAGTCTCTCACCTGGGTGTCAGACCCACAGGATTTGCTGGGGCCAGGCCACACAATAGCCCATGAGCGCAGGACTACATACTGTCTGCCAGCAGTGACGGCTGCTCAGTGGTGGCAGTGGTGGTGCTGCTGGTGGAGCTGGCAGTGGTGGGGGGGGGCTCCAGCCCTTCCCCTGTAGCCTCGGACAGCTGCCCACTGGGGCTGCTGCTGCTGTCAGCGGTGGTGGCGGTGCTGGCAGTGGTGGTAAGCTCCAGTCCTTCCCCTGCAGCCTCGGACGGCTGCCCACTGGGGCTGCTGCTACTGGCAGCGGTGCTGGTGGCGGCACTGGTGGCAGTGCTGGCAGTGGTGGGGGGAGGCTCCAGCCCTTCCCCTGCAGCCTCGGGCAGCTGATCCACCATGGTTGGTGGTGGGGGCTCTGACTGAGTCCCAGCACCAGGCCTCTTGTCCTTTCTGCCTACTGGTGCAGGCCCCTTGCCCTTCCTGGCAGCAGCTGGGGATGGCTCCTTGCTCCTTTTGGCTGCAGCTAGGGACTGCTCCTTGCCCTTCCTTTCAGCAGCTGGGGATTGCTCCTTGCCCTTCCTTTTAGCAGCTGGGGGTGCCTCCTTGCCCTTCCTTGCAGCAGCTGGGGATGCCTCCTTGCCCTTCCTTGCAGCATCTGGGGGTGCCTCCTTGACCTTTCTTACAGCACTTGGTGCAGGCACCCTTTCAGTGTGACTGCCTGGTGCCTGGGATTTTCTCCCACCTGAAGTAGCTGTCGACACTACTGTGCCCGTGGACTGGGTGGGTGAGGTGCTTGCCTGGGTTTTGACCACCCTGGCCTGACGTGAGGGACGGGGGAGGGCTAGGGAAGAGGTCAATGTTGGCAAGGAAAATCTTCTTAGGGACATTGGGGCGGGAAGAGGGAGATGGATTGAGAGTGGAGGAAGATGGAGTGGTGGTAGGAGGTCTCAGTCTGCTGTGTTTGGGTGCAGGATGCTGTTGTGAGGTGGATGGCTGTTGGGTGTCTGAGTGCTTGCTTTTGTGTACTTTGGGAGGAGGGGGGACAGACACAGTGGGAGAGGACACAGGGGATGTGTGTATGGAAGTGGGGGTGGTGACTGCCAGTGAGGGGTGTGTGCTGTTAGGTGTGCTGGTGATGGGGGTAGTGGATGAGGATATAGTGCATGCAGGTGTGAGTGGAGACAAAACTGGGAGGGAGGTGGAGGATGAGGAGGAGAGGGGTACAGTGGATGCAGTGGATGTTGGTATGTCTGCTTCTGGATAGTGTTTGTGTGAGTGCCTGTGGGATGAAGTGTGGTGCTTGTGTTTGCTATGTCCACTCTTGTCTGTTGTCCTGGGTGCATGCTCATCTGACTGTGTGCTTGGGATAGGTTGGGGTTCAGGGGAATGGGACTGGGTAGAGGAAGTTGGAGGGGGGAGGCTAGAAACAGGGACAATGGCTGCCATCAGAGAGGAGGCCAGAGCCTGGATTGATCTATGTTGGGCCACCATACCAGTGTGAATGCCCTCCAGGTGTAGTGTAGCCATTTTTAATAAAGCTTCATGCACGTTAGGTTAACATATTAGGCCTCTGTGCACTTTGCTCTGTGCACTTTGCCCTAGATACGTTTTATTCAGCCTCGTACTGTTATTTTACAATAACCAGTTTTACAGTCTTGTTTTTATTTATTTCTATCACACTGTTTAGCTTAGTTCAGCACTGTGTTCTCAAACAATGCATTCTTGCTCACCATGTGCTTCAGTCAAGGCTACAGTCTGGTACATTGCTGGTACACGTGGTAGAAGTTTAGTCTTTAGTGTTCGTAGAAAAAATGCATCCTTACATAGGGACATTTTCTTAGAACATCTGCGTGTTAGTTATAAAAACTCTTTCTAGTCCTAGTACACGTCGGAGGGAGATTCCGACCAGGAACCTACAGCTAGATGCTGACTGCCCCATTGCAGATGCTGATGCAGATTACAAGCCTTTGCTCAGGTATGAGGGTTGATGTCCTCCCGGGGGAACCTGAAAGGCAGGTTTAGAGCTTTACATGCTGTGCTCAGAATATAACTTAGAGAGAACCTAATCTAGTTGCACTATGATAGCCTTATTCTTGTGCTTAACTCTCATTGTTACTATTTTAATCCTACTGTGTTGTGTAGTTCTGGTTATTGCAGCTCACGCTTTACTATCTAAAATGCAGTCGTTTTATTAAACCAATCTTTAAAACTCAAACTGCCTTTGTCATTTATATATGAGACCGCACTGTGTATGAGAGAACCGGTTGTGACCTCAGTGACCACGACTTCCCTGGGAAGTACTAAGATGCCATGCGCTCGGCTGCCCAATTGTCTCTTCCCTTTGGGAGAGATGAGGCACTGCTAGTTAGTCAGAGCAAAACCCGGATTTAGAGTGACAAGGGTCCTTCACCGTGGGTCAGACTTAGTCCCCCGCACTGTAAACGATCATGCCGCTCAAAATCCAGTAGTCTCATTAGGATAATGAAAGCCTACGTGACATGGCACCGCCAACGTTTGGTCAGGCTCTAATTTTCGGGTCCACCGGTATATCTCGGTCTCATATAATATAATGATCCCTCAGTTCCGTATACAGAGACGTCCGTGGTACTGACCACTTCCACCACCGCTGTATAGGTAACCCTATTTACAGCGGGTGGTTGTTCAAGCTTGAACCTTAAAAGGAAAAAAACCCATCTTGGTGTGCCTTCTCTGAATTCTTGGTGCTTTTCTAATGGCGAATCCCCAGGTTGTACAAATAGCTCTTAACATGAGACAACCGCTCACAGCACATTTGCTAGCACACAGCCTTACGGCCCAGGGTGGTCCAGTCACGTTTGTGGTGGACGCCCACGCAGCCTATAGAACAGAACTTTTTTACTCTTGGGTCACATTTCCAGCAGTTCATGGGAACACAAATACATTCCATGCATATACGGTAGCAAACGCGCCTGGACAATACAGGGCGTATGCATATTTAGAGATACCTCTATCTTATCAAGAACATAATAATTGGCTTGATGGCGCCCTACCCCATACGATATTACCAGTAAGGTTAGGTCCACTAAGTAATGAAGGTCCTACCTGGCCTTTGTTGGCCACATATACACCTCATCCTGCGGCTGCAAATATGGCGGTGGCTGAGGTTCGACGCTTATATACTGACTTAACAGCAATATATAGACGATTAGTACAATTTGTAATGAAGACACTAAATACAAACCCAGCGCGTGCTGCTCCAGCACAACCACACGCAGTAACACCAGGTATAAATCCGGTGGCTGTACACTCTATTATGGGTAAAGTCCCAGCAAAGCGGGAGGAGACTCCATTTTGGCTGGCACAAAAAATTAATACGCTGGAGGCGGTATTTCCCCATATGGGACCTCAGGACAAACATAGAATATTAACTATGTGTTTACCCTTTGGGATGGTTCCCACAGTGGAACATTGGAATACATGGGGCACGGTGTTTGCAGCGCTCTATACAACGGCACACGGTACACCGACACTAGCCAACCTACTGGAAGTGCTTAAGCAAATTCAAGATGAATACAGGGCTGCCCCGGCCTTAGGTTTAGGAATGCAACTGATGGGCAACTTTGCCACAGTTTCTTCAATTATCCTAAGTAATCTTAAAGGGGAAGCAGTTGCACTTGCAGTGCGTATGCGTCTTTGTGATGTTCCGCAACAAGATCAGGAGTGGGAACTGCCTAAAATAATAGCAGAAACATATTCTAGTATCGGTCGTGATAGCCTGGGGGCTAGACCGCAAAAACCTCAATTTCAGGGAAAAAGTAATAAAGACAATACTAAACAACAACCTGAGGGTACTAAGAAGCGCTGGGAGAAAAAACAACAAACATCTAATAAAGAAAGGGGAGAATCTCCACGTACGGAGACCCCGCAGAATAGGTATAATCTTAGGAATAGAGATAATATAAAAACGCCTGATAGATATCAATATACTGATACACGCCAATCTCGTTCCTTTCAGGACTCATCGGAAAAGAGAAATGAGAGAGGTGGGCGGTCAGAGCGGAGAACAGACTACGTGAAACCGAGACAGGAGTCACAACGCTCTTCGGAGGTTTCTGTCAAGAAGGAAGAGAAACCGGTACAACAAAAACAACAGCTTAAAAAGAAAAAAGTGGCAGCAGTCTCAGCTAGACATGCCACTCAGGAAGAGGGTTCTCTTGAAGAACAAGAAATGGACTCTAGCACTACTAGACAGCGTGGCAGAGGTCACAATAGTTCACCGGAATCTTCTAGAGCATCTGGAGGTGAAAGCAACTGATGACTTCATCCAAGTAGAAACAGCAGATATGCGTGTCTCCGAACCCGATAGGGTGTATAGAGTAACTTTACAATTATAAGGAGACATTGAACGCACAATACACGCAATCTTTTAGGATTGTGTAGTTAAGATATATGACATTTTGTTGGCTGAACAAGATTGGCCGCCTGATTTTGTCCGCACTTGCCCGGCTGGGGAGGAGGTTATTAAACCTTCCTTCTCCCCCCTTGTTCCACAGGAACTCGCTGAGTTCTATTCTATAAAATGGGCTCTCGCACAGGCACCTGCATTATATAGAAATCACATAGGGTGGGACAGGGATTCTCCATATCATGTAATTCCCATTAAAGGTGAGCCTCAGCCACAACCGCAGTATCCCAAAAAACATGAAGCAAGGGCACCGGAGAGAGAAATACTTACACGTTTAGAATACCAAGGAGTGATTGAGCCCTGTGTCTCACTGATGAATAATCCCTTATTTCCTGTAGCAAAACCAGACCATTCATATAGAATAGTTTTACACTACAGACATTTGAACGGCCATACACGTACATATGCTATACAAAATTTGCATAGCACTGCACTAATGAGCAACATTGTGAGGAAAAAATACAAAACAACTTTGGATATCTCGAATGGATTCTTCTGTCAGAATATAGCGACTGAAAGCAGAGGCTTAACAGGCTTTAGCGCACTAGGTTCCCAGAAAAAATTCTGTTGTTTGCCTAAGGGGTATAAGAACAGCCCAGGACTGTTTGCAGCTCGTGTGACTGCTATTTTACACGAGTTGGACTCTGAAGCATTGTCATATGTGGATGATATATATCTCACGGATGACGAGTTACTACAACATTTAAGATGGGTAGCCCGCATTGTTGTGGGGTTTGCCGAACTGGGCTACAAATTTAATTTAAAAAAATCAAAAATTGCCTTCCTCAGCATCCTGTTCCTGGGATATGAGCTGTCAAATGAAGGGAAGAGCCTAGCGCCACAATTTTTAGAAAAGTGTGCACAATTGCAACCCCCAAACACGATTAAGAAACTCCAGTCATTGTTGAGCTTTCTACATTTTGGCAGAACATACATTCCTGATTATGCTACACGCATAAAACCTTTATATGAATTAATACGTCCTGATTTTTCAAGCAAAGTTTGGGCAATTGAACATACACATACTCTTCGAGAGTTACAAGCAGATATGCTAGCAGCAAAACATCTACACACACGGGACAATATGACACATTTGGTCATCAGGGTGATAGCTGGGGCCATTGGGCTTACTTATGTCACATTTAATGAAGGTGAGACAGTCCCGATTGCATACAAGTCACACTTGTATTCCGCTGCTGAACAACGATTTGCACCCACAGAGAAAATTCTCACTGCTGTACAGATGGCTGTTATTAAAGAGAGACCTCTGGCCCAGGGAAAACACATTACTGTTGTTTCTCCTATTCCGGCCCTTGAGGCTGTTACAAAAGCTAGCGTCCCGAACGCGAAAGCACTCCACCCAAGATGGATTCAATGTGCTACATGCTTGACAGCCACTGATGTAGACTACAATTTTGACCTAAAGTTACAAACTCAGGAATTTCTTTAATATGAAGTTGAATATCCAGTACCCGCTGACACATTGCCTATTGATCAATATTAGGTAGTCATGTACACCGATTGCTCTGCGCAACCGGCGGTTGGTACAAAACATCAATATTCTGCTGCATGTGCAGTTGTGAGCGGCTATATGGAGGGGGAGAAATTCTGCCCCCGACATACCTATACCCAGACCTTACGGGATTGTACAGCGCATTTGGCTGAGCTAAAACCTCTACTACTGGCACTAGAACATACGGATCCGACACAGTTCAACCCTGGTTGTTTGTGATTCGTATTATTGCATCCAGTCATTTAATGAATACCTGCATTACTGGCGCTTGAATGGGTTCAGAGATTCGAAAGGCAACACCATAAAACACAGACTACTGTGGGGGAAGGTGGCAGACCTGAAAGAGACGCTACCTAAGGTCCATGTTGTGCATACACTTGGGCACCAGCGCGTTGGAATATACGTTGCTGGAAATACCTTGGCTGATGATGCCGCAAAGTCAGCAGTGGCAGTTGCCACTGTAGCTGCAGTGAGTCATTCGAGTTCCAAACCAGACACAGATTTTATGGCTGCTATAAAAGCTACGGTTGATGGCACGCCTTATCCTAAAGGATTTCCTAATAAATACCAATACTTGATGGGAAGTATGCTGAATGCTGAAGTTAAAATTCCAGGCATAGGCGTTGTGTAGTTCTGGTTATTGCAGCTCACGCTTTACCATCTAAAATGCAGTTGTTTTATTAAACCAATCTTTAAAACTCAAACTGCCTTTGTCATTTATATATGAGACCGCACTGTGTATGAGAGAAGTATTAAGATGTCATGGGCTCGGCTGCCCAATTGTCTCTTCTCTTTGGGAGAGATGAGGCACTGCTAGTTAGCCAGAGCAAAACCTGGATTTAGAGTGACAAGGGTCCTTCACCATGGGTCAGACTTAGTCCCCGCACTGTGAAAGATCTTGCCGCTCAAAATCCAGTAGTCTCATTAGGAAAATGAGAGCCTACGCGACACAGGAATGCACTTGTCTGTTGCATTTGGTCTGCCAGACCATTGATGGCATTCACAATGGTTGACTGCCCAACAGAGAAGGATCACAGGAGTACAATAGCCTCCTCACTAAGGGCAGCAGGGCTAACTGGGGCAGGGCCTGAGGTGCCTGAGGTGAAGGAGATGCCTACCCTTCTGTGTGAGGAGGCACGAGAAACTTGCTGAGGGGCTGCTGGGAGGGGGGTGCTGGTGCGTGGTGTGGCGGCTGTGCCTGGGGTAGGCACAGAGGTGTCTGCCACCACCAGGTTGCTTCTTGCCCCACGCTGTTCATTCTTTCACGTAGGTGTCATGACCGGCATGTGTAATTCTTGGCTTAAAATGAGTGCCTTATACATTTGTATATTTTTTTCTTATACTTAATCATTACACCTAAGGGTGGCTTCATGTTTTCGTCAAATACTCACGAATTGTCACATTTAGCAAACATAGTTGTTTACACAATGATGTTCATCTGTTCATCACAAAGTCACTTGGGGGTGGGTTTTGGAGTTCGGCTAATGAGTTGCCAATATGTTATAATTTTAAGACTTAACACAAAGTTTATGTGTGTAATACTGGTCATAATTGTATTTTTTACAGCTCTGAGGAAGTCATTGAGATGATCTTCTCATAGGACAAAACACGTGTTGGCTGTTGTCTGTCTTACCTGTATACGAAAATGACACCTCAAGAATAAATTGAATTTATGCTAATAATTCCCAGTCTACAGTGTACTTGACTGTTTGGAAGAGGACTTTATTGTATCCTAACATGATTTTTGACCATTTGTTAATTCACAAGTGGCTTGACATTCTTTGATTATGCTTTGTTTTTCTTAGGGAAACATTGGAGGGGTGGGGAGGACCCTCCTGTCAGGAGCACCATGCCCATGATTGATTGACTCATAAAATAATTTGGTGATTCGTTGTGAGCGCCTTTTCCTATATACCTTCTTCCCTTTGTGTCTCTTTCTATATTTACACTCAGAAGACTATAGGGGTTATTACAAATTTGGAGGAGGTGTTATTCCGTCCCAAAAGTGGCGGTAAAGTGACGGATATACCACCAGCCGTATTACGAGTTCCATAGGATATAATGGACTCGTAATACGGCTGGTGGTATATCCGTCACTTTACCTCCACTTTTGGGACGGATTAACACCTCCTCCAAAGTTGTAATAACCCCCTATATTTCCTCCCTAGCACTTGCCTCTAACAGTTTCTAGAGTACATAATTTAAAAGACCTAGCATCAAATTGGGAACCTTCTCACTTTGTATATTATAGGAACTATATTTTCTTAATATGATCATATTCTCAAAACCCTTAAGAAGTTTAAAGACATTGTCAAAAACCTTCTGAAACTCTTTAAAGATATCAGAGTACCGTCAAAGCTTCCTAACAAAAGCACTTTTTCTATAGTGTTAGAATTAAGTGTTATACCCTTATTACCTTGGTGATGCCAGTCAAGTAAATTGTCCATTCTCCTGGCAACATATACTTTGCCATTGCTTTGTCTATCCTGAAATTGATTTTTGTCACTGCATATCCGAGCACATTTGTCTTGACAACAGCATACCCTACAGGTTTGATGTCTGGAGGTGATAACTTAATCTCATCCCTGCCAAATTAATTTTCTCTGTTTTTGTTACCAATCATAGTTTAAGATGAAACAGAATCTGCTAATACCTGCACTAGTTTCCCCCCTACTGTGATTTCACACTCAGCCATATCAAGTGAATCATTACACCACCATCCCTCTTCACACTCAGAATTATTCTCCTCTTGCTTTGTATTGAAGCTACAATTTGCACCTTAGTGCTTATGTGCACTGTGGCATAATGGTATTTTCCCCCACATTTTTTACAAGTAACAGTCCTTGCAGGACAACATGGACTTCTGGAAAACGACCTTCTCTGCCATATATATAGCATTTATTATGCAAACCTTTGTTCTCCTTACTAATGGCCTTGTTGTCAACACCGACATGTTGTTCACAATATTCTCGTTCATCCATAAACGTCACCTCACTTACTCGTCCCTTGAACATCTTTACAGTAGTTATCTCTCATATTTTGCACCCAGTTACTGGTGTCTTCCATCTCTTCAGTTGCTGCAATAGCTTCTTCAAGATTAGGAATCTTCAAAAGAAGTTTCACCTGTACACCTTACCAACTGGTCTTTGAGTAAGGAATTGGAAAGGGTACCAAAATCACTAGTGTGTGCTAACATCTTTAAAGATGTAACCTAAATATCCATCTTCTTCATTTTTCCTTGTACCCTCTTTAAAAATGTATGTACTTCCAGGAAAATATTAAAATGAGATCCAAAATGCTCTTCCATCATCAACACAAACATTTCATACAGATCATAAGGTTCACCATTTGCCCAGCCCTATCCCAAGGTATCTCATCAAGACTCTCACAAATGTTTCCACTCTCCACTTTCAAATTGTGGAGAAGTACAACCTGCTTCCTCATCTCTGAAAATTTTTCCCTGCCAATAATGAGCAGGTAGGAATCAAATAGTTTCTTCCACTTCTTCCATGTCAACTGAGAGAAATTGTGGAAGGCTGTGTCATACTGGCGGCAGCCATCTCAATTATAATATATTCAGTAGCATTGTTGATCAGTGAACTTCTGGTATAGTTCCAAATTGAATCATAGATTTGGAAACATTGAGATCGAAAGAAAAATAAAACTCTCCTTAACAGGAGGTTATCAGTTCACAGTACATGGTAAAGCTGTGACCGCAATGTGAATACCTTCTCGGACTTCCTTTCTAGCAGTGTGCATTATGGTTCTACTGGTTTAACTCTGCACACTTTAATAAAAGTAAACAATTTGCTTAATCAACTCTTCGGAAAACTGTCACACACAACAGAAAACCTGTCAATGTGGAATGCCAGTGACCGCCACACATTCATCTCCCCTGCATAATGTCTATAATCAAAGATGTGGTACCTAAATAGTGTCAGAACATTTGTGCGCCATCAGGGTAAGGAGTAGACACAGTCCAAAGCAACATAGCAGCCTGAAGATGCAATGCGCATGATGCTCCTGGCATACCATTGGCTGAAGTAATCCTTACATAGGGCCTGCCAACACTTTGACAGTCACGCTAAGCAGAATGTGATGGTTTTACCCTGCACACACCTCAGCGCAGCAATGTTTTTCCTAACCTCCCACTTAGTCCAGAATGACTTGAATCAGTTATGACCACAATGCAAAATATTCCACAAGGAAGCTGTATGCTACAAAAGTCTTATTAAAAGATCACATGCCACATCAATTTAAAAGTCTTGCAGTTGTCTTGACAGTCTTATGCTTGCATTGCCAGCCTTCACACACTCCTACAAAACACAGCAGCGTGGTGTCATTATGTAGTTGCCTCTGTTGAATTATATGACTGCAGGTTAAACGGCACGCCTGAAGCTAGAAATTACAATGGTGGTTGCTATTGTGGGTTTCATAGATGTTATGGTGGTCTTTGTATTGCCTGTTGAATGGAGGCAGTCCTCGTCACCAGTGTTAATGTGGGTGTCCATGTACAGTGCAGAGTCTTCCAGTTGAAGGTAAGGTGAAGGTTATTCTCCAGATTATACACACCTAGAAAACCAACAGCCACCACTTTGCAGGGCAAATCCTAACTCCATACATGGAACTGTCACACATCAGCCACTTGTGACCTAGTCAAAGGTACTATGACATAGATAATGTTTTACCCCAAATGTAGGCCATAACAATGCTTTACTTGGATAAAATTACACCTTAGTGTATGGAATATGAGAATGTGATTAGTATTATTTTACTTCTCCTTCTGCTGCTATGAGAGTCTAGTTGTGACCTAAGTACTAGCATGTATTAAAAAGAATAGTTTATCACAACTAAAAAGCTGCAGTTTGCCTGCTGTTAGAGCTAACAAACAGGTTGAAAGGCAGGTAACTAAGCAGAATGGCAGCTGTCAATTTAACAATTAAAAAGGTTGCAATCTTTCTAGTTATCTTTAATCTTACATTTTCCTCTGAACATGCACTGTCAATAAACAACAAGGAGACATTAATGATATGGCTTAAACAGTGTGGTTCTGTACCACTCCAATCTCACAGATGCATCACTTTGATGCATCAACCCAACATCCTTCTTGAAGTTTAAACAATTGAGGAGAGAAGTCCACCTAATGTATTCATGTTGTTGCAGTCCTCAACTGTGTTCACACCTACAATTGAGCAGGTGTTTGCCACCCATATTTCCCACAGCCAAAGCTAGATATCCTTTGACACTTGTATGTGCTAGTTGTGGTTGAAGACAGTAGCAGCTCGCTTAGGTCACAAGGGGCGGGGGCGGTGTGGTGCGTGGGGGGACAAAAGTTATTAAAAACACTTTTTTTAAAATAAACACTCACCTTACCACTGCGTGCCGCTGTACTCCTCTGTCTCCACGCTGCAGGCAGGCACAGGCTCCCAGCCTGCCCTGCAGCCAATCCTGACACTGCTCAGAGAAGCATCAGGATTGGCTGGGTGTGCCAAGCCAGGGCACTGGCAGGAAGACTGGGAGCCTGTGCAGGCTTACTCCAGCCCGGCAACTGTGTTGCCGAGCTGGAGAGAGCCTACTGTGCATGTATGTTTGGCCGGCCCGAGAATGCCGGCCAAACACACATGAACTCTGAGGGGAGTGCTTTGTGCAGTCCCCTCGAATGCTCGTCACACCCGTGGCCCCGCTCCTTTAACAAACGAAATGATAATATTATTGTTTCATTTGTTAAAGGTTTTGCAGCTTCTGCTGCTGGTGTGGGGAAGGGGGTGACACTCCTCCGCCCTAATGGAGGAGCTGCCCCTGGTTGAATAGCCATTTGGGATGCACCCTTGAAGAGGTACTTGAGCTACAGTGACCACCTCACTCCAGGTCATTACAGACACTGTCTCCTGAATGTTTCACCTACAAATCATTAACTTCCGGTGTGTTAGTTTAATCTATTCGCTGAAGAAAGAACAAGATTTCAACACCCAGAATGTATTAGGTAATCATACGAACGTTTGGAAACGCAATACTTGGATCAGCCTAAGATCAACCTAACTTGATCTGAGGAACTGAAATCAGCATGTTATCTACCCCCAAAACTAAGGACTGTGCACGACCAATGAAAGCCAAATAGTTTGAAAAGTCCAGAGATGTTTAGCACTGGCTGCATTCACCAGCAAATGGCTGGCAAAGGGCTTGATGGTGAATACCTTCAACTATGAGTACAAAAACTTTAATGAACTGTCTATATCATAATGCACTTGCAAGAACATATATATATATGTATATATATATGTATATATATATATATAATTCTAAACAACTAATAAACCATAAAAAAAAGAAAAACTTACCTTAAAATTTGTTGTTCAGGCAATCGTTATTCAGGCAAAATCATTTGTTTAGACAGTAGTTGTTCAGTACTTTGTTGTAAAGACTTTTTAGTTGTTTAGCAGTAGTGGTTTAGGCAAGTAGTTGTTTAGGACCTAGTTGTTCCATCACATATTCCTGAGGTAGGCTGGATTGTGACCCACCCTGAATACAAATTTTACAAACTGACCAATTAATACATAGGTTGGTTCATAAAATTCTTTACTGTTCATGAATTGCAGCCCTTTTTTGCTACCTATTTCCAATGTCAGAACCTTTTGGAGAAAGCTGAAAACGGGATAGCAGGGAGACAGTCACTTGACTCACAACAGAATCAAAGAACATGCAGCATATTTGGGAGGTCACTCCACTGACAGTTCCTCATGTGCACACTGCTGCAGTCGTTAAAACATCAGTATTTTTGTATGAGTCCCACGCTACCTAAGATTGCTGCTAGAATTGAACTACCCTAGCACCTTCTGTAGGCATGTAGAGGCCTTTAGACTTGTAGTGCTCTGAGACCACGGGCCTGAAGGCCCTGAAAAGGCAGAGGCTGATAGCTCTGGCTCTGAGCTATCTATAATGTGAGGGAAGAGAGAAATGACCAACATAGCTTTTATGGTCTGTTGGCCAGACCAACAGAGGTACTGCTGTAAGCCTAAAGCTGTGTCCCCGAAGTGTCAAAAAAACTCGATGCTGCTTGGGGCCATTCGCAGGAGTTTGAGAAGAAACAAAATTACATTTCTGTTAGATGCATATGTTGACTATTTCTTCATTCATTGACTAGTGGAATGTGAATTATGTGCTTAGAAGCTGCAAGGTTGTTAGAGTGTTTGAGTGAGGGATCGAAGCACTAGGGGCCAGATTTATACTTTTTGATGCAAAATTCTGCAAAAACAGGTCCCTTAATCTGGAGGATAGTAGACAAATGGTTCTCAGCGTCTCAATAACAGATACTTGAGGACCCCATTGGAGAGGATACTTCCAGTGTATTAATGTGACCATGTGTAGTCCTTAACGGTATCACAATCTTTTTGAAACTTTTTAAGTGTGTGTTATCTTTAATGGTATTATCATCTGTTACTTTTATTGTTATTTTTCTTAATGCTTACCTTTGTTTTATGTTGCTGTCCGATTGTGATGAGGAAGATGTGCTGAGTTCTGTTCTAGAACTAGTTATGGGATGTCCTGCTTTAAATGTTAGGCAATTGCAATTATGTTTGCTGCTCTGCAGGTTGCTTCTCCCTACACTTTAATTAAGTCACAAATTATCAAGAAATAGTACCAGATTTTCCAGATGGTGATACATGTTTATAGCATGTGATTAGGTCACCATCTTGGGCCTCCCAGTGTCAGTTAATGGACTGTGTATGTAAATATGTATGTGGAAGCTAAAGTACAGCAGTTCACTGTCCAGGGTCAAAGGCAAGCATACAATCAACAAATGATAGGAGTGGTATCTGGTTTCTGATAGCAAAAGTGTATGGTTACTGCATTGTAATGTGGTGTTTGCTGATTGTCTGCTTGAATGTTGAGTGAGGAAGAGAAGATGCATTTAGGCCGTGGAAGGGTTGATCAACAGGGCAAGGTAAGCAGAGTTAAGCCCCTTGATTTTGATGTTGCACATATGTTTTCGGGGTTTCAAGAATATGCAATAATGAAGAGTGTGTTATAAAGTACTGCTATTTTCTGTGAGATAAGTGGAGACAAGATGTCCTATGCTTTAAAATCACGGTTGGGTAATTTATAAGGACTGTTTTTGGAAAGAGAGCCAGTCCACGTTGGTGTCTGTTAAAGAAGGTTGGGGTGACATGGAAAGCCTATACAATGCCTTTAAAAGTCTGAGTGAAAGCCGACTGGGATGGAACAAGAGATAGGTTGCTGGAATAGTCAAGTTTTTTATGACAAGGAAGCTGTTCGAAGGCTTTACAATGCTGAAGACATGGAAGCAGGCCGCTTCCAACTTTACCATGGTGAAGGAGTATATTTTCATTTGGATGTAAAAGTCTATGCCTTGGGTCTTTGCTGGACACGTAGGTGTCATTTATATGGGGGTGGCATAATGGGCAAAAGAATGATGGACTGGAATGCAGCCCAGAGTAATTACTAGTAGTTAAGATGAATCCAAGCTTCCACCTGTCACCTTATTCCCCCTCAGTGCAAAGGGTATGCCCACATGTATGTCACATGCTTACTGTGCCATCAAAATCAAGTTTCATGTCACTAGTAGGCCCCAGCAGACAGAAATTAGTCTGTTTTTTTTTTGCTCCCTGTTAAGAGGGTACGTGGCCTGGTTTATTCAGTCTGGACTGTTCCTTTTGGGGTTTTCCATCCCTAAGTGTTTTGTGTGAAGTTTTGCAACAAAGCGGTGTTTAAGTTTTTATTTCCAAGTGTTATCTCATGTGCAGCCAATCAACTGGCAACCCGAAGCATGGGTAATTTTATGTTTTACCTACACATATACCACCTACATCAATTGTTTTGCACAAGACGTGCTTTGAGTAATACCCAGGTGTGTGCACTATGCTAGCATAATTTACCACCCAATTTACAGAAACTGAATGAACATACGTATTTATTTTTCTTTTGCTATTGAGTGGATTTATTAATCAAAATTATTTTTGAGTGGTTTCTTACTCTGAAGGCACTGTTTCAGAAAAAGGAACTAGTGATTTTTGAATTTTATTTCATTTATTCAGTAGATGGCGACTTCTCCCTTGTATTTGTTGGGTTGTATGTCAGAATATTGTATAGAGAAATATCATCTGACTTACATACTTTATACTAAATATTGTTAATGAAAATACAATTTTATTGGGTGTAGATTCCCTATTATTACCTTTATAGGGGTGATATTTTGATAGAGGATATTTAGAACACGATATTTATATCAGACAATACTAAGGCAACATTATTGTGGTACAACACCATTTCCTGAGAGCCTGTTCATTTTCGATTTGTATACTGTAAGGGGAACATCACACATACTTTGCTTCATTCAACTCATTCATTATTTAGGAAACTCAACTAAGTACTTCGCAAAATATTTCTATTTCATTTTCCGATAGTTGAGGGACGCCAAAGGGCCTCACTTTTTTCCTCTGTATAGATTTTGTTTCTAAAGTGCCGTGGAATTGGTTAACGACTTACAATTTATATGTGATAATAAATAAAAGTAACAAAAGATGAACTGCATTAATATATACATTGCAGAGGTAATTTTATCTATTTTGTTTTTACATAACCGATTGCATATGCAGCATGAGTTCTGTCACCTGGTAAGATGCATATATGTTTGTTGTTCATATGCTTTATCTGGACAAGGGCACCACGGACACCTTATCATTTCATCTGCCATGGGTAAACTATTGAAATTAGATAATTAAAATTAAAGAGTCCATAAAAAGCAATTATGTTGAAAGGTTCTACATAAATAAATTAAGTCGAATTATGTGTTGGTCTTTTTCACAACTGCTCAGTTGGCAAGATGTGCACATAATAGGCAATATCATCATAATATCCTTGCAATGCTCTTGAACTGAGCAAGGGCAGCAAATTTAAAGAGCGTTGCTGGGCTTGAAAGTATTCAGCCATAGCAATGCCTTCACAGCAGACTAATAATACGTATAGAAATGCATGTATTCAGACCTTCCATATCTTCTAGTAGTAAACTAGTTTATTCAGATTTCTCCATTATTAATTCCCTCATAGAAAGCAGCATTTAGTTTTACAAATATTTTTAATGCATTTGAGAGATAAGAACAAGAAAGCTATTTTCTTATAATCATAGTTCTTCCTCATCTTTAAATCCCAAAATGTTGGAGTATCTCTAGTTATGTGCATACGCCTAGAACACATTTTCATAAAC
The DNA here is from genome assembly GCF_031143425.1 of Pleurodeles waltl. NCBI lineage: Eukaryota > Metazoa > Chordata > Amphibia > Caudata > Salamandridae > Pleurodeles > Pleurodeles waltl. Next base: position 329,339,204 of record NC_090436.1, on the reverse strand, counting down.
ATTCATATTTCCGAAAATTAGCTTTTTAAAAGATGTTCGGTTAACAATCAATGAGAAGGAAAGTGTTTAACATCATAAAACACTTTTGAGCAAACTAAAAATGCATTTTAATCCGCATTTAAACAATGAAAAGAATGCAGGAAATGGTCGAAACAGGTATTGTCTTCAACAAAGGAAACATTTCGACAGAAGCTCTTGCAGCACATCGTCGGATAGGGCAGTTATTTTAATGTAAAGTCCTGAACAAATAATTTCCATTTATGTTCCTGGTTTTAAGGTGGGGGAGGACGGGTTGTTTATAAATGCATGGGTAATCGTAAGAATTAGAAAAGAGTAGTAAGTCCTTGTCTCACAGTGGAGGCAGACAATCTGAAGCGAATAGGGAGATTCCTTCAGGAAAACACATTGTTGAAAGAAATTCGACCCAGTAAAGTGTTTTTTTTGGAAAATGTGTTACAGTAATAATAAATGACAAAGGTGTGGCCTGATGTCTAAGTAACCACTCTACATACCTTTGAAATGTGGACATTTCATATGAGGCCAAGACAAAGTTGGAGAAAGCAGGATCTGCTTCGTAAGCTTCTTAACAGGTTTGTAGTGATGCAAGACACTATACATATATCTATGGACTGCTTAGAATGTGCTAAACCAGTATTGATAAAGCCATAATTTTCAAATAATTGTCGTAATTTGCATTTATTATCTATATTATCCACATCAATTTTCAGGACTCTTTATATATCTAATGTAAGGCTCAATCTCACTGCTGGAGGGGCTGGATGTAGGTATAATGATGGCAGTGACGTGGTGTGATTACTATGACATCTCAATACGAATTTCATGAATGAAGCTGATAGCGCAGGTGTTTTAATAAAAATTATTAATGAGTGTTCATGTATTCTGAATAATGGGTTTGTGTAGAAAATATAATAATGTAGAAAAATAATGCACTCATTTGAAAATGTGATTACAATGAGTGGCCGCCAACATTCACGAAGTGTACTTATTAATATTCTAATACTGTGAAATGTTGAATATATGTTTTGTCTAATGTAGTAATATGTCATATTAAGGGTTATGCATTATGTCTTAGCTTTATTAATTGTTGGTCTTAACTTAGTGAAGGTCTTGGCCTAGTTGGCAGGCCTCATGTCAAAGCTGTATTCCTTAATGTTTAATAAATGGCCGTCCTAGAGAGTTAAACTGTGATTTCCCATTTCCATTGTTTAAATGTGCTCATAACTGAGAGTTTTCTCATGAGAACCGACTGCTAGAAGATGCTGTTCTTGTTATTAAATGTAACATTTGTGTGTAATGTGTGTGAGGCTGACTTTCTCAGGAGGAGAACAATGGAGATACTGACTGGAGTAGAAGCTACAACAATATTGATGAGCCGGATAATGAGGACATTACAGACAACCAATCAACGACATATGAACAAAGTAATAGTAGAATTCATAGATTTGGAGTTTTTGTTTTACTGGACAAAGTGTGAACATGCGATTCATTGACCAATGGGGATTTGGGAAATAGTTTTAGTAGTTTTGATTTAATGGAACTGCACTGAGACAAACCCAGTATTCTGCATTTTCGCCTTAAGCATTTGCCATAGGTTCATTGCCCATTTTCTTGCTGGCCGAAAGGTCAATATTTTCTTGTGCATCTTGGCAAGAGATGTGCTTAACTTTATTGCTTAAAGACTTTGCGTTTTCGGAATTTGGATGCTGAATCCTGATGCCTTGCTGATCGACTGATGTCCTGAGGATGAAGACTGACTCTGCTTGCTGATCCACATTGAGGATAGGTATTATGAATTAGACTATTGATTAATATGCATATTTGCTTTTCCTTTTTAGGTACCAACTACACTGTTTTTATAGAACCATAGAACCATAGTTAGATGTTTTTCTAAATTGGTGTTACTAAATTGTTTTGCATGAAGCCCAACATGCTGATGCTAATCTGATCTTAGTTAAGGATCCTCACTAATAAAATTGTGCTAATAGGGAATAATGCTGGATGAATTTCTCTGCTGAACTTGAATGTATGTATTCACTCTGACACAGTTGACTTTGTTATTAATTTGCACTATAACCTTGGAATGTGTCATAGTTCACGCTTTGATTAGATTACGTTTCTTCCGTCGCTTTGGGCAGCCAGGATTGTTTCTGTATGTGTTTCATTTGATATTGATATTAATCTACATGACCTTAGCATTATTAATATAGGGAAATAAATATTCTAGCTTTTATTTAAAGGTGCGGCTATTCATGACTGAAAGGTCATGGTGCGTGACAATCACTGACTCGATTATTATTGTTATTGATTGTTGTTGATTGTTGATATTGTGTATTGGCTATTGATTATTGATCTGCATGTACTGGAGTTATAGTAAGAACATCTTAATTGCAAGTCAAAAGGTTCATCAATCTATTTGCGTCCCCTTGTAAGTTTACTTATTAAGGTCAGACACGCTAACATAGAAAAGGTGGTTTATTAGTAGATAGACCTTAAATCTTGCTCACCTTTCTTCCTAATGTAATAATAACTACCAAAAAGCCACCTTCTATGACATATGTTGGATATTTGCCATGGGTATGAAGAAGGAGTTCTGAAGTCATAGTAGAAACATTCTCTTAGAGCCCTTAAGAACAACAAAACCATGCCCAGTGAGGGCATTTAAAATAATCAGTTTGACAGCCTATTGGACATTTATAGATAAAAATGAAAGTACTTATTTAGCACATACAGTATACACAACCACAAATATCTATTCCTGAACCTTTGATTAGCCTGCTTCTCTAGGTACTAAGGGCCATATTTAGAAAGGCCCATGGCACAGAGCGGTGCAGCAAGTGCCTTGTTGTGCTACGTCACAGGTAAAGGGCAGAAATGTGCAGTATCTACAAGATACAGTACATTTCTCTCCTCTACCCCTGTTCCACATATTTCTGCCATGCTCCAACGCAAGCACCCTTCACCATGGTGCATGGGTGTCTTCATTGTGGGGATTAGTGCTTTTGTGCAGGAATGAACACCTTCCTGCACAAAACAATCAATGGAGACAATGTCCTTCTGTGTGTTACAGAATGCAGCACAGATAGAAAGAGGAAAAAGCAGGTACATATAATGGTATTTCTCCCTGTTGCACCACTCTTGCGCTGCCCCTGGTTAGGCGTAGGCTCTTGACGCATTCCCAGGTTTATGAAACCTTGTAAATCTGGGAATGCGTCAAAATCTATAGGTGTTGCATGGAAACACCCACGGAACACCCATGGAAACGCCTCCCTGGTTTTGCCTTACTACATATCTATAAGGCCATGTAAAGCCATGCAAAGTGGCTTTGCGTGGTCTTGAAGATATGGGTGTGCAGCCTGTGCAGCCGGTGCATTACAAAAAGTGACGCACCTTGGTACAGGCCGCTTATAAATGTGGAGCTAAATGCAGAAGCTCTTGGTATATAAGTCCTCTGATGTTCTTGTAAATGGATCTTAGGTTATCTTCTTTTTGAATGTGTGTGCAGTCCAGAGGAAGATTCAGATGACCATTCTGTAGGGAATCAAGGGATAGGCAGTCAAACTCATTCTCAGAAGGCTCTAGTCCATGATCTTCCATGACAATTTGTTAGAAATACAAATTGTCTTTGTTAGAAAGAGGTATGCACCCTCTCCAAGTAGGGACCACAATCCTAGATTACCTAAATTATCCTGTGCTCACCCTCCAGTAGCTTGGCACAGAGCAGGCAGGCTTAACTTAGAAGGGAATGTGTAAAGTATTTCTGCAATAACTTATACAGTAACACAGTGAAATAACCACAAAAAGCCTCCACACCATGTTAGAAAAACAGGTTATGATTTAGTAAGTAAAATAAGACCAAAATGACAACACTCCAATAAGTAGATCCTGAGATATGCAATTTTAAAGACAGGTGAAAATAGTACATTTCAGCGAAAAGCATCAACTGTGGTTATCTGGTCGCGCTGGACCGTGACAAACTCACAAGTTCCAGCCAACCAGGATGGAGCGTGGGCCGGCTACAGGGACCCACTTAGGCCCACTTAACACAGTACCTTAAATCCTGGTGCCCGGTCTGCGCCGTGTTGCTTTGCAAGAGTTTGTGTCATCCGGTGTTGGTTCCGAGAAGCTGTGCGGCATGACTTTGAGGGGCTTGGCATTGCTTTGCATTGATCCCGGGGAGCTGTGCATTGAGGCTTTGCAGGGCTTTGCGATGCTTTGCATCGGTCCTGAGGTTTTGCAAGGCTTCCCTTTGCTTCGCGGCAGTTCCAATGAACACCACAAAAGGTAGAGCACCTTAGCCCACTTCCAAGACAGGGCAGGGTCATAGCTTGTAGAGTCCAGGTGCAGATGGTTCAAGTCTCTGATGTCCCTGAGACTTGGGAACAGGAGGCAAGCTAACAAGCCCTTGGAGATCACTTGTGGTGGGAAGTCAGAGTCCTTCCAGCAGAGTCGGGGAGCAGCAGGCAGCAGGGCAACAAGCAAAAAAGCAGTCCTTCCAGAAAAGCAACCCAGTTGAGTCCTTTGTGCAGCACTGCAGTCCTTCTGATAGAGTCCAGTAGTAGGTCCAGAAATGTCTGATTTTAGGGAGTAACAGACCCAGTACATATACCCAAATGTGCCTTTGAAGGGGGAGACTTCAAAGTGTTTTTTGAAGAGCACCAGTTCCCCTTTCAGCCCATTCCTGTCTGCCAGGAGATTTGGGGGGGTTTATCAGACCCTTGGGTAGGGTCAGGCCACAACCCTTTAAAGTGCAAGTGAGAGCCCCGCCATTCCTCCGGCCCAGGAAGGCCCATCAGTATGCAGATGGAATGCACAAGGGAAGCTATCACCCAGTACAGACCAGACGTGGATTAGAGACAGACTGTAAGGCACAGAGAGCACTAAGAGCAGAGAAATGCCTACTTTCTAAAAGTGGCATTTCTGAAATAGTAATGGTAAATCCAACTTTACCAGTATAAGGATTTCTCACAACCATTCCAACCCTACCAAACATTACAATACTACTCCTTTCAAATCAAAAATCACCATCTACAAGTATCTAAGGGAATTCCCAATGCTGGCCTAGGAGAGGAGCAGGCCATTCAAAACATTGTGAAATTGTTCAAATTGGCATTTTTAGTTGTATTAATGGATATGAATAATGGTTTTATATTTTTTTAGTAACAGTTTATTGGGTTTTCGAGGATAAGGGAGGGGAGTTTTTTATAAAGTGTATATTTTTTGTTCTAAATTGCTATTAACATTTCATTTAAAATTCTTAAATTAAAAATTGGTTTCATATAATTTTTTCATTTTATGGTTGTTAATTTTTAATTATGATTTATTATTTTATGGTCAAAAGTGTAGGAATTGCAACAAATAATTTTAAACGTATATTTTTCATGCATATTAATTAAAACAACATTTATATGTTAATGTTTAAATATGAATGCATTAATTTGTATTGTTGGAAAGTCAGATTTTTGATTAAGGGCTGATTCTGAGTTTGGCAATCCGGAGCCTGCAATTGGTGACAGCAGTAGTCTGACCGCCTCGGTGTTGATGGTCTGACCGCTGTATTACTATACATGTGGTTACATAGATGAAAGACCACCACGGTCCCGCTCACACCGCCAGCAAATCCCGACTGCCATGTTGGAGATATAGGCCAATGGTTATCGGAGTGTGGGCCACCAGCACAACCGCCGTCCCAATCACGATGTTGAGTACCTCTGACGTGACCAAGGTGGGCCAACCACCACATATTATCTGCAAAAACAGGGGGATACAAGGCCGAAACTCACCTGTAGGCAGCCTCATACATCCAGTGCCACCATGGAACCAATTCTACATGCCCTGCTGCTGCTTGACGGTGCACAAAATCGACAGCATTGTGGACACAATTGACTGTAAGCCAAACACCTTCCTGTTCCCTCACATTACACAGCAAGTCGACGGGCCGCCATTGCCTTGGTATGTGGGCTGTGCTTCACGGTCCAAAAGATTTTCTGTGCCCTAGTCTGGAGTCAAGCAGAATGTAGGACACAGTCAGTGCACCATAGTTCCCCTTTGGGCAGGTCACTCACATTGCACCACCACACACTACAAAACTTTCAATGTAGGCGCATCCCTGTCACAAGGATAATTATGTGTTAATAACATTGTGTCACATAGCAGATCCTCATCAATCTCACACCAAAAAATTGAATTGACACCCTCACATTGTTCACATGGCATGGCCTGTCATGACATAACAGATACATCTGTATGAATGTGTCATTGAATGCAAACACACCACCCTGCAACATCCTTGTAATGGGCTCACACATATTACCCACATTGCAAGAGAATGCAAGGTAAATGGGATGCAAAACAAATTGTATAACAAACATCCAAAGCACACAATGTAAACAATCTCTGCACATTAGGTATGATGCTCTGGGACACATTCCACTTTGCACATGCCTCTAAACCACTATTTGCACAGGAACTGTGGCCTGATGAATATCAGGGACAAACATTGGAATTACCAAGTGTCATGCCCATGTGGCAAATGTGTAAGTGAAAGTCTAGACAGCACATAGAACAGTAACAGCATGAGTAAGTACAGTTAGATAAAGTAGGTATAAGGTACCCACTTCCAAATGGACACATGTCAATTCAATTGTATAGGAAGATAGCAAAATTGAACACCCTTCATGTGTGGACAAATAAACCTCTAGTCTGCAAAAATTATAAAAATGTCCAATCTACATCAGGGGATGAATGAAATCCAATAGCTGTTGACAATGGGCAAGTCAAGATGAAATATGTATCATATGAAACAACACTCAATATTGCCACCCCAATTGGATTACATTCCGCACATCCATCCATCCATCATCACCCCATGTCCTAAATGACTCCAGCACTGGTTCCAAAGTCAGATCTTTACCCTTCCATCAAATGGATCATCAATCAGGATTAAACAAACATAACTGTACTCATACACCACAAATTTGATATGACCATCAAAAAAGTAGAAAAATAATAGCAGGATGATTGTTTAGCACAACAACCAAATTAACTTTATTGATGAAACTCCAAAAATGGAGTAAAGGCCAATGGCCAGTCCATGAAAACATGTACATAACACACTGCTGTGCCCCAAACCTGCGTCACTAATCACTGCTGCAAGAACCTCCACAGGAAGGGGCATCTAACGGGCATTCCCTGGGTGGGGTCGGATTTAGGATGGGGGTTTGGGTTTGGTAAGGATGGGCTTCACTTTAGGAGAGGTGTGTTTCTTCTTCGGTCTGGATGGGGTATGGATGGGTCTGAGGGGGCAGGTGTCACCGGGGAAGCCTTTGACTTGGAAGGGATGGTTTGGGTTATGGGCAGGGTCCTTTTGGGTTTGGGGGGTATTTCACAAGAGTAAGGGCAAGGCCAAACAGGAAACTTTCTTTGGAAAAATGAGGAGGGTGTACAGGAGGGATTATTGGCTGGGAGGTTGAGGATGTACCTGTGTCTGCTGCGACTTTGTGTATTGTTGGTGCTTGTGTGTGTGTGTCTGAAGTATGTTTGTGTTTTGTTGGTGTCTGTTGCATGTGTGAGTGTGGGCGTTTGCATTTCTTGGTGGGCTGGGATGTGGATGTGATGGGTAAGGTGAGAGTGGTTGGTGTGTCTATGTGTTTTGGGGTGGTGTCTGGGGTTATGGTGGATATGGTGGGTGTGTCTGTATGTGTTGGGGTGGTGTCTGGTGGTACGGGTGGGTGGTGACTGGGTCTGTGGGTATTGGGCTGGTGTCTGGGGGTATGTGGTGAGTGGTGACTGTGTCAGTGTGTTTTGGGGCTGGTGTTGTGTTTTGGGACATGGTAGATATGGTGGTGGTTGTGAGTGGGGAGAGTGACTGTTGAGTGCTTGCCTGGTTGTGTGTTTTGTTGTTTTTGTATTTATGTGTGCTGCTTGTGGCTGTTGAGATTTGTGCATGCATATGTGTGAGTGTGCATTTGGATATGTATGGGAATAAGGAAATTGAATAGGGAAGGAGAAGGTGGTGGGGGTGGAAGGCTGCCTGGAGGGAGTAAGCCAGAAACTGAAATGATCTCTGTAGAGCAGACATAGCACTATGAGTACCTTCCAGATACATAACTATCTGTTGGAACTGGGTGCCCCGCATCTGGATGGCATTCAGAATGGCAGCCTCACCCACAGATATGCTTCTCAGGAGGTCAATAGCCTCCTCACTCAGGGCAGCAAGGGTGAAGTGCCTGGTGTGAAGGTGAGATGCCTGGCATGAAGGAGATGGCTACTCTCCTGGGGGACCGGGCCTAGCCAACTGGTTGGGGAGCAACAGGGAGGGTGGAGATGGAACTGGGGTTGGCAGACAAGGATGGAACAGACGCACATCCTGAGTGTTCCGCCACCACTGGGAAGTGTCCATTGGAGGTCGACTCTGGAGATGATGATGTGGAGTTTGTGTTCTCTGTGGCACTCCCCTCACTCTCTGGGCCACCGGATCCCTCTGTGTCCTTTGTCTCGTGACTGAAGGTACCATAGCTAGCTGCTTCTCCACTTCTCGAAAACATTACCAAAATGCACAGTAGCCCCCAGCCACAAGGTCCTCCAAAGGGCCTCCAACATTTGTGACACCACACGCATACATGCTACATGACCTGTAAACATTTACACACAGGAAGTTCAGATTCACATACAACTTCAGATGCATGAGTGAAGTTGCCCAATCACAGTACCCATGGATCAAGTGGAAGACATTGTCATCTTGAATGGTTTGGCTCTTGTATCATCCCTCACTAACCTGTTGGCATCAATTGTTATGGCAATGCCAACTTCATTCTCACAAATTCAACACATGGTCCTGCAATCAGTATATATATATATATATATATATATATATATATATATATATATATATATATATACACAATACCACATCATGAGGAATTGTTGGGTAAATAATCCAGCCATGTTGCAGTAGGAAAATATTGCTTTTCTATAAGATACATCTTGCGCTGACATGTACAATGGAGTCAAACTTGTCAAAATGTCTGGGAGATTTGTCCATAAATATTCACAGAATAATGAATCAGCTAGGCCTAGGGAATTCACATGTAGCACTTGGTACTGCTGAGAACACCTTTCTAACATTGCACAACTAAAAGCCAATAGTCCATTGAATGTTGTTGTGGCTCAGGGAATCTCCATCATCTGAAGGGGGCCTTTAACATGATTCTCAACAGGAAGGCATATCACCGTACCGTTGTGTCATGCAAACACAGATTCCATTGAATTACTGAGTGTACACACTCACATATGATTCCAACATTTCTGCATGTCACTCCCTGATGCATTTCAACAGTCAGGTAATGAACCTACAACAGTTGACATGTGCCAGTCATGTAGCCAAATGTTTTTACATCAATGGCATAGAAATGCACATTGTGAGTAAGTACTGTAAGTCTGCCTGCCATGTCCATCATTGCACCTGCAAATGTTCATGAGAAATGACATGGATTAACTGCTTTGGGTATGTGACCCAACAGTTTTGACACACTCCTGTCTGTGGTACCACATGAACTGTATACCTATCATACACACATATGTTCTAATAGATTTTAGCGTGCACACATATGTGATGGAATCAGGCATCATCTCATGAGGGCAGGTAGAACATGTATGAAACTGTAGTGGAAATAATACTACAAAAGTTCGAGGCACACATTCTAACATGTCGGAAAAATACTGTACATTCACTACTTACCAAGGGGAAAGTATTGCTAACTGTCTGCACACAAAGGACAGTGTATGCCATGTCACATGTATGATGGCCATCATCACATGAGAGACAGTTGTGAGGCACACAGTAGTGAGGCACCAGCACTCATGACACACTATAAACAAGTGGCCCGTTAGGTACAGATGCCAATATGGTCACTTGAGCAGACACATGGTACAATTATCTATTCCCTCATGCTATTTTATGTTGTAGATGGCACATTGAAGACAAGGGGACTTTTGGGTACAACTGACACCCATGAAACAACATGAGATATTTGACCACTGTACTCAGCCATGTGTCTGCCCAACAGAGTATTTTGGTAGTGGACTGTACTCTGTGTCCCTGGTCACTCAGACAATAGGCAAGGCACATTAGCATGCACCAACTACCATACCTACACAAACAATAACTCATCTTGTGTATCACACATAGGCCTTCTCCTATATTCATGAGGAGATGGCTGCCTCTAACACATTACCCTGGCAATGTAACAGGCAGGAATCTACCCAGGACTCACCCCCTTGTAGCTGCTGTGCTCCCCTCAAACGCCCATCAAGCTCCGGGTACGCCACTGCCAGTATGCGGGTCATCAGGTGGGGCTGGGCCCAGGGTGTGCCACACCCACGTTGGGAGGACAGCCCCAGCTGGGCTTCCATCATCTTCCGGGCCCAGCATCTCAGGTCCTCCCACCTTTTCCGTCAGTGGACGCACTGCCGGCGATGGACCCTTAGAGTCGACACCTTCCGGGCAATGGCTCTCCAAGTCCCTTGCTTCTGATGGGCATTGACCTGAATGGATAAAATAGACAAATGAAGAGGTCCGTAATTAATTGTTTTAATGGTTGACTGGATGTCTAATGCACATCTTGAAAACACAGAGCACAAGCCGTTTGTAATAGGCAACACGCTACGTGTGTAAAGCACACATGGTGATATGTAAAGGGACACAAATGCACACTTTTGGATTCACCTGCTGACAATCCACAACCCTGGGAATGGCCTACACTGACAAAGGAAGCCCACTGGCATAATGTAGCTCAGGCCCAAGCAACCAGTACTGTGATGTGACAATGAGACACATAGCACCATTATGACCTTCTGAAGGGTAAACTACTTGTGCATGATTGTACAGATGCCCTAACATCCAGGCACAATGATTTGCTGTATACGGTTCATACAGGCAACTACCAAGTAACCGACTACACCCTAAGACATTGGTGACAATGAAAGGGCTGGCTTGGATGGCACTGAAAGCTTCTCTGTGGATGTGTCTACCTAATGGAATCTCATATCACTTCTGAGTGGGTTTGTGTGTTATGTACTGGTATCACAGAATTCACCTGTTAGTGTATGTGGCACTCCAACAGAACTGACATCCAACATAGCAAGGTATGTTTGGTGGGATTGTTTGCATGTTACAAAGCTAGTAATTCACATATTGGCCCTCATTCCGAGCCTGGCGGGCGGCGGAGGCCGCCCGCCAGGCTTCCCCCCTCCGAAATACCGCTCTGCGGTCGTAAGACCGCGGAGGGTATTCCGAGTTTTCCCCTGGGCTGGCGGGCGGTCTTCACAAGACCGCCCGCCAGCCCAGGGGAAAACTCCCTTCCCACGATGACGCCGGCTCGTAATAGAGCCGGCGGAGTGGGAAGGTGCGACGGGTGCAGTTGCACCCGTCGCGTATTTCAGTGTCTGCTTTGCAGACACTGAAATACTTTTAGGGGCCCTCTTACGGGGGCCCCTGCCGTGCCCATGCCATAGGCATGGGCACGGCAGGGGCCCCCAGGGGCCCCGCGACTCCCCCTCCCGCCATCCGGTTCCCGGCGGGAGAACCGCCAGGAACTGGATGGCGGGAGGGGGAGTTGGAATCCCCATGCCGGCGCAGCATGCTGCGCCGGCTTGGAGGATTCCTTTGGGGCAGCGGGAAACCGGCGGGAGACCGCCGGTTTCCCTTCTCTGACCGCGGCTGAGCCGCCGCGGTCAGAATGCCCCGCGGGGCACCGCCGGCCTGTCGGCGGTGCCACCGCGTCCCACGGCCCTGGCGGACTTGTTCCGCCAGGGTCGTAATGACCCCCATTATGATTTCCCCTGAATTCACCAAATATTTGCACTGTGTATTTGTCACTTGTGCACTAGGCCTGCATTGTACAAACATGACTTTTGGAAAAGTGCCAGCAGGCCTGTGGGAGTAAGGGGCCTGTCATAAGTCATTATCACACATTGATATTCAGGTCAGGTGGTTACCTCAATCCCCATTCCTAATGTAGTCAACGTAAAAGTATTCAGGTAAAATCTTGCTTTTGAAGACTCATTTTGGCCACATCTAAGGATCTGAAGGTCTACAGTGAGTGGGCATTGTGCCTCAGATGCAGGGACACAGTTACTGGGCACCAGCCTGGGCTATGTCCCATACTGTGAAAAGGCTTTGACAGGCCTTGCCTTACGCAGGCTGAGCATACAGAACCTACATGACCATCACATTTCCATCACTCACGTGCATTACAGTATACCATATGGCCATCCTATGTGTGAGTCCAGGGTGTGTGGCACTCTGAAGGGCTCCAATAGATTTACTTTGTTGTCATACCACAGTTTGCTGAGGCCAGATCTGGGTGAGTGATCAATGGGACTTTACACATTGCTACCAACATCCTCAACTGACTCAATCAGTATATATACACAACTCATGCTGTAGTGCCAATACATTTACTGTGTCATTTACCATCATCAGATCATCACATATATCACTGCTTTTTTCTAAAGTTCACTTGCATAGACATATGGAGGCAACACAAGGAGGATATAGGGCTCATCACATATCACACAACACAATGGCCATTTGAAATAAACAGAGTACACTGCTCCACACTCCATAACCTGTACATCCAATGTATGGACCACAGATTGTGACAATAGGCACCTACATAACTCACTCGGACTCATAGGCACATAATAGCCTGTGAGGAAGGAAAGGGAGGTATTGAACAGAGTCAATAGTTACCTGTTCCTCTGGTGAGCCACAGAGCTGGCCATAGATTGGAGGAACCTCTTCCACTAGCCTCTCCAGCTCCTCTGGAGAGAAGGCAGGGCTCTTTCATCTGCTTTGCCCAGCATGATTGCCTCCAGAGGTGACACACAGCAGCTAATGTTGTGGAGGTGTTGATGGCAGCAGTGTGAGGAGGCAAGTGAGTAATTTTCCAAAATGCGGTGTACATGTACGCCACATACGTGGTCATCACCATCGACTGCTACAACCATTGTCCTGCGACCGTCACAGTCAACATTGTTAGCCTATGGCTGTGATCGCCGTGGTTGAAACCGCCCTCTGTGCAGTCGACTTCTACCAGCAGCAGAGGTTCATAATGTCCAATGAAAGAGGTCAGGCATCTGCCATTTTGATGGTTGAAACAACAGTTTTGCAGACTTAAAATGCATCACAACATGTATAAATGTGCACTAACATCTCAAAATATGTCAACGTCCCTTGATATGTATGTTCTCCTACAAAATCATCAGTGTAGGAGATTACTGGTCACAGATGCCATATTACTGCTGTACACTGTAACCTGCTGGTGGCGGTATTTATGGCAGTCGGAACATACTTTACAATATCAAGGGGCACAAGAGGAGCAGATAGGTGTGTTATGTTCACATATATGTTGTAGACACATATCTAGACAACCATGAGAATCATAGATAGACCTTGAGCAGCAGATTGATTTGATTTGTAATGGGTGTCATTTTGTTTCGGTCAGTAATGTTTTGTCACATGACTTTGTAGTTGCTCATCAGATATGTTGGTCTGGACACATTTGACTAATGCTCCAAATCATTTGATTCCACAATTAGGTACCCTGGGAGAGGGAGGATGTGACAACCTAGTCACACCTAGTAGGTCCCACCTGCGTCAGGCACAGGACCTACTTACCTTCAGGAGACATCTCAAGACATGGCTGTTTGAGCAGCAGCAGCCCCCCCCTCCCCGCAGCGCCTTGAGTAGTGCGCTCACAGATGAGTAGTGCACTTTACAAATACTCTGATTAATTGATTGATTGATTGATCAAACCTCCAGTCTTCCGTCCATTTCCAGACGTTCAGACCATGGAAGAACATGACATAATAAAGCAGTTCCATCTGAATAGGCAAACAATCCAAGATCTATGACATCAGTTGGAGCCAGATCTCATGCCTCAAAACACTAATCCAACAAGCATACCATCCATTGTGGGACTCATGGCAGTATTACACTTCCTGGCCACAGGGCCATTTCAATATACAGTGGCTATATCTGGTGGTATGTCACAACCTATGTTAAGTGGTGTTTTATAAGACGTGCTATTAGCAATGATGAAACGCATTGACAGCTATATCAAGTTCCCCATATGTGAGGATTTAGCCAATGTGAAGGTTGACTTCTATGGATTTGGTCACCTCCCACATGTGGTGGGAGTCACTGATGGCACCCATATTGCTTTTGTGCCACTGCATGCCAGTGATCAAGTCTGTCAAAACAGGAAGCCCTTCTATTCAATCAACGTGCAAGTTGTCTGCTTTTCAGATCTGTACATTTCGACCAGCTGTGGTCAGTTCCCAGGTTCAGCCCATGATTCCTTTGTTATGCAGAACAGCACCATACCCAAGATGGTGTCACAACTGCAACCGGAGTAGGCCTGACTTGTTGGTAAGTTACATCTGTCTGTGTGTGACTCATTGTGACACTTATGTCTCATTACAAAACAGGAGACTCAGCATATACCAACCGTCCTTGGTTGTTAACACCGCTGAGGAATCCAACTACGCCAGGGAAGTCCACTTCAATGAGGCCCATGGAAGAACACAGCAGCCAGTTGAGTGAGCTTTTGGGCTCCTTAAGCCCAGATTTCACTGTCTGGACAAGACTGGGGGAGCCCCCTCTACTCACCCGGAAAGGTGTATAAGATCACCTTGCCTGCTGCATGCTTCATAACATTGCACTGCGAAGCAACATACATTATATCCCAGAGGAGGGGAAGCCTGCGGTGCCACCGGGTGGGAATTCGGAAATGACAAGTGAAGATGATAGTGGTAAGGAAGAAGAAGCTGACTTGTGACAAGATCTCATCAACAGCTTCTTCTAATGAGTGTAAGTATGTCATGAGATGTCATGACTTTGTACAATGAACTCTTGTTGTGATGATGTGAGGAGTATATTTTTTAAGAACATTGGAAGCTGTAGCTTTGGCAAATACTGGCAAAGTGTGTCTGATGAGGAAGCTTTTGACACAATCACATTTTGGAGATGTTGCTTCGTTTGTGTGAGATATATGATATGGACTACGTTCTCCAAACATTTGCTATGTGAATTGTGTCATATGTAAGGTTTCATAACTCTACTCATTGTATTTGCGTTTGTTCAGGTACCTTCAAAATTACATCTTCATTGGGGCATTTCCGAATTGTGACATTGGCAGGTATATGATGCTGTTCGGACATGTGAAGACATAGATTGCTCCTGGGAATGTAGGTCACAGAGTTTGGTGTACAAGACCTGTTCCAAGACAACTCGCACAATCATAGGATGGAAGTTTAGAGACTTTATTAGACTTGTTACTTGTTGTGTGGTGACCCTGATGCATCATGTGTGTCATCATGTGGTCAGAAAAGATGTGGTCCTAGGCCAAATTAGTGTTAATTTCCCTTCACATTGGCTAAACACTCTTTTTGTATGAACTATTTGTAGCTGTTGATGTGTTTCATCATTGCTGGCCAAAATGCCTGCCTATGACACAACACTGACATTTGTTTGTGTCATACCACTAGATGCAGAAGCACTGGCTTGTAATGACCCTGTGATCAGAAACTGTAGTACTGCCATCTGTCTGAGTCTTGTATTATATGACTTTGGATTCCTTTTGTGATGTAGGCAATATTGCTCGAGCTGATGACATCAACCAATGTAATGTTTGCCTATTCTACAGGACAATGTCTGATATATCCCTTCCTTCCATGGTTTGGAGGTCAGATTTTATCATGTATGATTTGCTATGATGCAGACATATTGACAGCCTATGAACTGAACAATGTAATAAAATTACTTCTTTGTATTCAGTGCATTTGGGTGGAATGGTTGTAATCCTGAGTTGGACACTGTACATGCAATATATACCTGCTTCCACAAGTAGTTCTTTTTTTCATTGTATGGTTCTCATGGTCTTACATATCTACATTGCTAAATGTGAAATTTAAGACAGCAGACCATGAGTTTATGACTTGTGAATTTATTGCAGTGCTAGGGGTGAAAACAAACGTGTCAAAAAAGTAACATCAATGAAAAGTGAAGGGGTCAGTCATTGTGAATGAAATCATAGGAGTAGCTGCCACAGCATTGGAAGTCCAAAGTCCAGAGTACTCATCCCATCAGAAATGTAATGGGCTTCAGGATCAGTCCACAGAGTGCATGTGTGACACACAAAGGAGGACATTAAGGATGAGGTTTCTTGCTGGCAGTGGTGGGTGTCTTGCCATCGCACCTCCTGGATTCTTACATGGACGACCCCACTTGAAAAGGGGGGGGGGGTGTTCAGCTGCTTTAAAGGCAGGGGTGTCTGAGGGTGGATGGCAGGGCCTCCCTTCCTGTATCTGCCACAGATGTACTTGTGCTTGATGTATTTTCCCCACAGGAAGGGGTAGATGTTGGGGGAAAATCCCTGCTCAGGTTGGGTGCCCCTAGTGGTGTTATAGGCCTCCATATGTTAGTTCATGTCCCTCTGCATCTGGCCCACCATGCCTTGGGAGTCATGATGGACCCCCAAGACTTGGCTGATGGTATCCTGGTCGAGAGTGGCCCAGTGGCCTCACTCTGCCGGCCTGCAGCATCCCTCCCACGGACCTTAACCCCACTAGTCTGTACACTTGGCACAGGGTGCCCTCTCCAACTGGGTCCTGGACCTTCAGTATCAGAATTGTTGGTTTGCACCTCAGGATCCAGGACTGGGGGGCACAAGATGGTAGCCACTGTGAACAGGTTGGGGGGTACCTTGTTGTCTGTGATGTTGAAGCAACTGGGGTGGGAGGTGTTGTTGTGGGCAGAGTGAGACTCACTGTTGTCATCTGACCAGGCTGCCCAGATGGGGCAGAACCGTCATCCACGTCCACATGTCCAGGAGTGTCTTCATCACTGGGGACTTCATACAGAGGTGGGTTGGGGACCTGGTCGGTGGACAGTGTCTGGCCAGGTGCTGTGCCAGCTCGACCTGTTGAGAAATTGAGTACATTGTTATTGTTTGAAGGGTGGAATCTACATCCAAAGGTTTTGTGTGACTGTAAGTAGAGGCCTTGGAGATTGTTAAGTGGTAGGTTTGCTGATTGTGCTATATCATCACAGTACTGAAGTTGTTAGCATGACGTGTGAAGCTTTCAGTAACTATTGGACTCAAGCAGCTCATTAGATGTTGTGGTCAGTTGCACTTTAGGAGAGGGAATGAACATGACATCTAAGTAACAATCAAGCCAGTACAGTGGAGAGGAGACATCTTCTATCAATGGCTCAACATGCCAACAGAGTAGCAGAAAAGTAGCAGGAACTTCATTTGCCCTGCTTAGGACTCTGAGGAAGGTTCTAACGTTACTACCGTTTCTGGCCAGAAGACTGGTTATTCAGGCGCTAATAGGTTCTCGGATTGATTATGGCAATGCCCTGTTTATAGGATCACCTAAATATGTGATCCAAAGATTACAAAGGGTACAAAATGCTGCTGCACGTTTGCTTCTAAACATTCCAAAGCAACACTCTATACGAGCAGGAATCGTGTCCTTACACTAGCTCCCGGTAGAGGAGAGGATTCAGTTCAAGGCCCTATGCCATATTCATAGAGCCATTTTCGATAAGGGTCCTGAAATGCTTAAAACACTGGCACAGGTCTATATTCCAGCTAGGCCACTCAGATCCTCATCAGCTAACTTGATCATAGTACCGTTGGTGAAGAAAGCAAGATGGGGAGGAAGATCACTGGCATATCGAGGTGCTTTGCTCTGGAATAACCTGCCTATCAATATAAGATCTAATTCTCAAGAGACTTCCTTTAGGAAAGACCTGAAGACTTGGCTATTTAAAATTTAAACTCTTTTACGAACATAAATAGCTCACTTCCGCTATGGCAACATAGGCGCTACGAGGCCTTCGGGCAGCTAGGCGCTATATAAACAATTATAACATAACATATAACATGTGTATTTGACCATTCCAAGACCTAGTTGTGTGAGACACAGGCAAACACACAACTTTGTTGAATATGTAGCTGTAGCCATCATATAAGCAGTTCTGAGTCAATGTGTTAACTGCCACTACTAATGTGATGTAGCAGCTTAATGCCCTAGGAAAACCTGATGTACAAACATGTTAGGTGTCATTCCGGTCCTCAATAGTTTGATTTTGTGATACCAGGACAAGAGTCAGCTAGGTATTGATATGTTAAATTGTGTTATGTTACTTATATTTTGGTGAATAAGTGTGATGTACATGTATTTTTGGGAATGTAATGGGTTTTGCGGATGAGCTTGTTTCATTTACTTCACAGGTTTTTGTCTACAAATGTGTCCCATGGGCTTTGGGAGTTTCTGTTGTTTTAAACGGAAACTAATTTTGGTTTATAATATTCCAATTATTTTTACTTTGATTTCCTTTGTTGGGTTTCATGGTGCTTTTCTTTTTTTAACACCTTTTCAGGATTTTTATGGTTTCTAGATACTTTGAATTGCTTCAAGGGATCACTATTGGATTTGCTTTATTTTTGCATTTTGGGGGCTTTTTAGACAAAAATGTTCCTGTTCTATTGATGGATTACTATTTTTGATTACGTGGATACAGAGGAAGAGCTGCAGCTACATAAAAGTAAGTCTGATTTATTTCATTTCCCTTGAGTGGTAATTGTCATAGGTTATTGTTTATGTAAATATTATGTGATTGTTATTTGGAATTGTGTAGTTTATGTGTTCTAATGATTTTATGTGATTTTTTTTTGTTTTTTTTGGTGATGGTTAAATTTTTCTTTAAATAATTTATATATCATATTATTATTCCAGTCTTCATTAACATTGGGCTTTTATTTATTTATAGACTGATGTAACAAAATATTATGTTTCATATTTATATAAAAATGATATGTGATGTTGGTTTAGATTTTGTTACAGGTTTTGGGACCTTTGTAGGTTACTTTGTATTTCATGTGTTGCTGACTATCATTTCTAAGTATACTCCTTTGTTGTTTATGAAGAGTTTGACTTTAAATTGTAGCATGTGGTACATTCTTTTGGAATGTTTGCTCAGTTTAGGGGCAATTTGGCTCACAGATTGTACCAGTCATAGTGGTGGTAGCTTTGCTCTTTTTGTAATGCTTCTTTAAATTTATAGAGTGTAGCTTGGGTTCTGCCTAGTGTGGATTAGAAGGTATTGTGCTGTCCTTCCACTGTGTTTTTTGTTTTGGCTTCCTATGCCAAGGTGTTGTCATAGACATTCCAACCATATATTTGGAATTTGGATTGGCGTCTGTGTCTTGAGCAATGCAGTCTGCCAACCCAACTGTCTTTGAAGTAATCCATTAGGGGGCTTAGATTGTCTTAATTTTATTGGTAGCAACGGCTTTCTAATAGTACATTTTAGTGGTTAGCTACCTCTGTAACAGGGACATAGGCTGGTGCTATCATTTCTTTATTACAAAGGCAAATTGCTGTTTGTAGAATAGTCTACATTACTACAGGCTGTTGGAGGTGTGTCAATATGCTTTGATTGAAAGGATATTAATAGCCTTGTACAGCTTTGTGGGGACAAATTCTTAAAATTGTTGAAACCCTGGCTCGCTCAATGCCTGTGATAATTTTTGGAGGGTAGTAGGTATTTGTTTTATGTTTAATGTGGTTTAAGAGGTCATAACAAAGTGCTGCTTTGTTTATTTGTTAGCTGGGCATATATAAAAGAGATACTTGTGTTTTGATATTCACCATGTTTGGTGTATATCTGAGTGAACGGTTTGGGACACATTCTAAAGGTCTCATCCATCATCCAAGGTGGACAATGGTTAAGTTTTAGTAAGTTATTTGCTGTAAAGAATGAGGATTTGTTTATAATTGTTTAAGGTTGTCATGTAAAAGGAATGGTTCCCCATTAAGTGCCATTGTTGAACATTCAGGTATTTCTATGTTTTTGTATCTTCTAGGGGCAGGTGGAGTATTGCTGGTGTCTCCTTAAGTTCATGCGTTTGAATTTTTTAAAGCGGGGCTATGTTGTAGTTGCGTTGTTATGTAATCAGGGACTTTAGGCAGTATCGCTTTTACGGATTTTGTTTGTGGGTTCTTGGGAGCTAGTGCTCACCTCTCTTACGTCCTGAAATACCCACTTACTTCCATTTCTGTCACATATGGCGGGGTTGTGCTCCCTTTTAAGAAGTACAATATGTTATGTAGTTGCCCTCCCATAGCATGCATTAGAATAATATGTGGTACATTTCCAGCTTATGTTTTCTGTTGATACACTTTCTTGGCTGTAGGTGTAGTCCATGTGATTTGCGGCCTCATTACGAATTTGATGGTCCCACCGTGGGACTGCTAAACTCACGGGAAGGACGCCACCACCATGGAACATTGCAAAAGAGCATTCTCACAGGTCAGACTGGCAGTAACATTACTCCGAAATAGCACTCGGACCCCTTAAAGGAGCTGAGTGCTCTCTCATAGCACAAAGCAAGAGCGGGCCGACCAGCACCCTCAGAATGAGCAATGTCTGTAAAGCAAATGGGCAGTGCAGAGGTTCCACTGTAGCCCCCAGCACACCCTCCCAGCCAGCCTTTCCGTGTCGGCGAAATCATCATGGAAAGGCTAGCACTGAGGGGAGTGGTAATCAGCCAGACGGCGCTGAATGCAGCACCGTCCTATCTTAGTACATCTTAGTCTTGCCGTTGGGAACCATGTTCGCGGAGGGGACAGCGGTCCCCTGATGGATCCGCCCACTAGGGTTGTAATTGGGTAGTCGGACCACTCAGAGTGTGGCGTTCTGACTGTCAATGCAAGTGTGGTGGTCCTTGGACTGCCACACTCATAATGAGGCCCTTAGTCACTGCTTTCCTTTCTGTGATGCTATGTATTTCACAGCCTCTGTCATTGTATCTGAAAGTAGTGTAATAATATACATTTACACAATATTTTAAAGTTTGTATGTTTGTTGTAAAATTATGCAACTACTTCTATTTTGCATACTTACAGATATGTTTTTTGATGTTTGACACTGTTTTGCAGCTTTTCCATTCAGAGTGTTATAATGTGGAGCAGGTTCTTTCTTTTCTGTTGAATAAAAAAGAAAGTCAGTTATATTTTAAACCTTAATTTCTTGAGGTTGTTAGGTTTATTTTCACTCGCAATATGGGTGAGTTTATAGGTTTTTATTAATTTATCTGTACCTACTTGGTTATATCTTTTTAGTTGTTTGTGATAGTTGGTTTTTTACTGGCAGTTTATCACTTTTCCAAGTTGTTGCTTTTTCCTTTAGGAAGTCCATGTAACAAGGCAGAAGTTGGAGAGTGTTTTATTAAATGTTTGCTGTTTTACATTTTTAAGTTTATTAGTAAGTGCCTTTTAGATAAAACATAAGTTTTACTTACTTGGTTAGGTAGTTGTTAAGCTGTATGTACTTCTTCTTTAATAGTCTGGTGAGAGAATCCGGCAAAGTTTCCTCACCTTTTAGCGTTTTTAAGTATTTAGTTGCTGAAATGTGTCTTTTATATTGTTCATTTCATTGTTTGCCTGCTTTTATTGGTTAAAGTTGCTTATACTTTTATTTTATTGGTTGGTTTAATGTTAGTTTGAATTTTTTCATCAGTTATGTCCTTCTATAGTAAACACTTAGGTCCTGATTATGAGTCTGGTGGACACTAGACCACCAGGCTCGTGGTGGCAGTCAGAACTGCTGCTGCTGTGGCGATCCACCCAGCACATTATGAGTCTGGCAGTCAGATCAACAGGGTACCGCCTCCTCTGCCGGGATCAGTGCATGCAGCACCACCCTACTGATTACAACTTGGTACTGTGCCAGCATTTTCATGGCAGTTTTACTGTCATGAAAAGGTTGGCATAAAACAGGTGTAGGAGGCCACAGAGGGGCCTCTGCACTGCCAATGCACTTGGCATGGGCAGTCAGGGTTCCCTCTGCCCAGCATCTTCACAATGCTTGTGCTGGTGCACCCTCCGAACGGCAGCATTGCTGCCAGCTCCATTATGAGCCGCAACAATTCTGCCGCCACTTTCCCACTGGCCAGCCCAGAGGGAAAGTCATAATGGGCCATTAAGGTGGCAAGCTCCTCTTCAGAAGATTGGCAGATGGGAATCTAGGTCTTATTTATAATGTATGATACATAGTTTGATAGTTTTGAATATATATGTATATACATATATACATAATTAAATATTTATTTCATAACATTTAGGGTGTAAATATTTGTAGTTAATGCTAATTGTTTTGTGGTTGTATTGCTATGATTTTAGTTATATAATTTATTGCATGGTAAATATTTAGGTGATGTAACATATTTATATTTAATATAAATATGTGTATAAAAGTTATTTCAAGTAATTGCACTACATAAAACATACTTTTTTATATTTATTAATTATAATTGTATTATTTTGTTGTTATTATTGTAGTTGATATTGTGAAAATCAATATTTTTGACATATATGTTAATTTAAAGGTTACAATATTTTTGTTTCTGATATTTTTGTTTTTGTTATGATTAGAAATTTATATTTTTAACAAGTATATTTGTATTCTCGATATGTGTGATTTTAGTAGTTAAGTAAGGGAAGTCAGTATTTTTGATAGTGATATTTCAATTTTGCTATTTTTTTGTTTCGATTTTACATGCATTGATATTATGTCAGTGATCTGTTGCCTCTGACAGCAAGGTATAAGAACTCTCTGCGAGAAGGTGTGGCGTAATGGCCTTAACTGCCGACATCAGGGCTAGAAGAGCCAGGTCAAGTGTTGGCGCTGGCTCAAAATCCTGTGATTCTGGGCAAATCACTTAGGGCTGACTCAGATCTCGGCAGAGGGAATACTCTGTCACAAATGTGACGGATATCCTGTATACTATATTACAATCCCCACAGGATATGATTGGATGGGCCTCATTATGAGTTTGGCGTCTGAGGACCGCCGGACACACGGTGGCAGTCGGACCGCTGCACTTCTAGTGGTCTGACCGCCAGGAGACATCCACCACTGCCAGGATCATGGATCCCAACAGGGTGGTGGCGGTCAGAGTTGTGGTCAGCCACGGCGGGGCTGAGTTCAGCGCCGCCATGCTGATCACGAGTCCTCTTTCTGCCAGCCTTTTCATGGCGGGTTCCCCACCATGAAAAGGCTGGTGGAAAGCCAGTGCTGGGGAGCAAATGGGTGTCCTGGCATGGGCAGTGTAGGGGCCCACCTGGCAGCAACCTCAGATTGCGCACTGTCTGCTGTGTAGACACTGCACGTTCCGAGGGTGCTGTTGTGCTATGGCATTGGCCTCAACTCCTTTAAGGGAGCCGAGGCCAATTCCATGACATGGTTCTGCCGGGCTGACTGTCGGAAACTTTGTGATACAATGTTTCCGCCGGTCAGCCTGGTGGGAACATCATAATATGACTGGGGGGAGTCCGCCAGTATGACGACAGCCTCCTCAATGCAGCTTTGGCGGTCAGATCATTCTGACTGCCAAAGTCGTAATGAGGCCCAATATATAGAACTAGGTGGTATGACCACTATGTCAGAAGAACTAAACCCTTGTGAAGAACAGAAACATTGTCAAGAGCAAGGCCACAAACTGAAAGAAAAAAAACAAGGACAAAAAAGCATGCAAATAACTAAACTAAGACAAATGAAGAACTAAAGTGTTGCAATGCAACACTTCTACTCAAATTGCTTTTATACAATCTTTATTGTAGTACTATAAATACTTTATTCAGCATATATGCCATAAACGTACACAAAAATGTACCAAAAAGTAGATAAAAGACATGTTTTCAAACAAACATTGATAAAACATCATAGATTAATAAAAACTATGTGATACATGCAAAAATTAAGAACATTCCATTGAAAAATGTAAACAATAAAATCGGGATGTTGCCCAGTTGCTAATAAAACTTCATTATGTTTTATACAGTGGCTAAAACTCATCCTAAGACCATCAACCCAATTCTAAAGGAAAGCTCATGCAATAGTAGGCAGCCACAACTAGGGCTGCTCTTAACCTTTAAATGGTATCGGTCAAATGTCTTAGCTCATCGGATCTAATAACCCAGCAGCAAAAAAGGAATTTGACAACTGCACAAACTATGTGCTCCTTGGTCTCAGCTCTCAAAATCCACAGGGCCACCATACATTGCCTAGCGCCCAACTGCCTACAAATTGGCAAGATCCATCGTAACCTAGGTTTAGTGTATTCCCCACAAAAGAAAAAAAGTGCAATAATTTCTCCTTACTGTGCTGGCATACTGGGCAAACCATGTTTTGATCGGGTTTCCAGTTCACACAGAAGTCGTTAAGTGGCAGTGTACTGTGCCTGAATTTTAAATAGAATGACCTAGCTAAGGGAACCATTATGTAATCAAAAAAAGACTCATGACTGCATTGTAATTTTAAATTGGAGAAGGCCATGGTCAAAGGGCCGTGTCAACTACTCTCACCTTCTGGGCCCATTTATAAGCCCTGAAGGCTTCTTTGATCACATTCTTGGCAAGATTCAAGGGTCAGCCAGGATTTTCCTAGACCCTGACAAATCGTAACCATCCAATCTTTAGGTTAAGTTCTTATCCAGCTCTACCACTTCATTAAGGGTGTCATTGCATGCAGCCAGGGCAGGTGTTGATCTCAGCCTCCTCCAAAGCATCAACGGTCTTAGTTGGGCCTCGTGGGTAATAGATTTGATCTCCCAGGTCCCAACGCAGGGGTACCAATGGCGTGTTTTTAGGAATGCCTCCCAAGGACCTCAAAAATATGTTTTCAGCTTTCACCAAGGACTAAAAATCTGCAGAACCCAAAGATCTGCTCCATACAGGGTCCCACCTTCAGCCTTAACTCTATAAATTTAAGTGCAGGAGATATCTAATTAGTTTTAGAATCCTGGAAAATCCTCTATATTCCTGATACATGATGGGATAAGTTTAGACTGCTCTTCTTTATCTGAGGTGAACTCTACATACTACTTGTCAACTTTATACTTAAATAATCAAATTCAGACACTCTTTCGATGTATTCCCCTCCAATATTAATGTTCCTCTAAAAGACTTATGTGGGGTGAGGGCCATAAACTTGGT
Source organism: Pleurodeles waltl (assembly GCF_031143425.1). NCBI lineage: Eukaryota > Metazoa > Chordata > Amphibia > Caudata > Salamandridae > Pleurodeles > Pleurodeles waltl. The sequence continues at coordinate 329,314,112 of NC_090436.1, read as the reverse complement.
TTTAGAATAGTTTATTATAAATTCTCTCTCCCTACAAAAGGCCTGGTTAACCCGTTTCTGAAGATCTATAGAGGTTTTGGGCACCAGTAAGGTGTCATCCGCAAACAAAAGTAGGGGCATTAATTCACCTGCAATTTTCGAGGCATCGCTATCGCAATTCCGAAGGGTAGGCACCACATCATTCAGCTATAGGGAGAACAAGGTGGGGACAAGGACACAACCTTGCTGTACTCCTTTGGAGGTTGGTATGCATCCTGTTAGTTCTCCTGAGGGGCCCCAGTGAAACTGTGCATAATTATACAGGTGCAGCCTCATCAGGGTGCTTAATATATATTCTCAGGTACCCCATTATTCTTTAGTACAGCCCACAAGTTGGAATGCAGGACCAGGTCAAACGCAGACTTGAGGTCAACGAAGACCAAATATAAGTGTCATTTTTGCAAAATTACAATCTTCCAGTAGATTGGCAAGAATCTAAAGACCTGACCAATAGTATTGATGCCTGACCAGAAACCAGCTTGCAAATCAGATAGGGCACCAGATTCATCAATCCATCCCTTCAGCATGTCCAAGACCTGCCTACACAAAATATTCTGAATAACATCAATCAGGCTAACGTGTCTGTAGTTTTGAAGAAAGTCCCTACAACCCTTTTTATAAATAGGGACAGTCTTGGCTGCCTTCCAACTATCCGGGATCTCAGAACCCTAAAATGGTGTTAGATAGCAAGTTTATATAGGTGGCCTAAGTCTCAGGATGCTGTCTAAAAAGATCCCCTGGGACCCCATCCAGCTGCTTTGCCAGGGCAACACAGCTAATCCCCTTGTACACAGCCTTTCTCAGGAGAGCCTGGAGCAAGCTGAAACGGGTCTGAAAAGTAATTAAAACTTCTGGCTGGATGGAGCTAGAAAGAGAGCACCTTTTGCCCCTATTAGCTACGAGGTTCCAAAACTGTTTAGAGTCCCTATACATCCCCACTTTCATAAAGCAAGTTGCTTTCTTAAATAGTATCAGAAAACGCCATTTGACAGGAAGTGGCTGTGTCTAAGCTGCAGCAATCTTGGAATGAGATGTTTAGTATTTTTGGTGGCCAATGAGTATTGTTGTTACTTTTGGAGTGAAGTTTGCTTCTCTGCAGCTTTGCTCCTGTTTTTAATGTATTTTTAATGATATTTTAATGACAGAATCAAATGCACAAACCTGGTGTCTCTTAGTCATTACAAAAATACACAAAACAACACCCTATTTTCCCAGTCTCTTACAACTCCATGCACCTAAATAAAAAAAACATCAAATGGACTCCTAATATTTTGTAAGTGCCTATCGAATGAATTACCTCTGCTGTTCACCATATTGAGAGATCCCTGCCTGGCTGGCTGTGATCTCTGTGGGGTGAACGCAGCTGCCATTGTGTGCTTTCTTTAACAGCACTGAAAGTTTGCAGAATAGGCAGCACCTTTAATGCGCTTGCCCCTCAAACGTTATTTTTCAAAGCTGGATTATTTTATCAACAGAAAAAACTAATTGACATTGGTGCCTGCATACCATGGCAGACATGATCAGGGGAACTGAGTGATGGTCTCCCTGCCCTCAGTCACTGTGACCTGGTAGCCCTTTGGCTAAAGGACTGTTAGGTGAGAGGTTTACATTTGCAGAGCCAGTAGTGGTTCTATACTTTTTGGAGGTAGCACAGACTCTTAAAGGAATGTCAGATACCGTACAAGAATAGGAATATGCCGTGATACCATAAATTGACCGAGCCTGAGACAATGAAATCAGAACAAGAATCACTTCCACCAATAATATAGTAAAAGGAGCCATTAATCAAGATTTTTAACTACTGATTAAGTAGCTTAAGAAGACAATCTATATCTCTGCTTGAAGAAGTAAATGCATTGATAAGAGCTCACATTTAAATTGATGACAGGCATATCAAAGCTCTTTAGAAAAAATAGTCTCACAATTATTAATACAAAGTATACAAATTACTGACCTGAACTCTGCAGGATCTACTTGTGGAAAGATTCTGGATCCACCCTACGCATTACTCATTGAAATCAGTTCTGCCATTGAAAATGGTCTCTGAGGATGCCGCTTTTGTGTGGAAGGGGAAAAGAATGGATCAGGACGAATCCTCCTTTTCTCTTGGCTCCTTTCTGTTAAATGACTTTCTTTAATCGAGGACACATTATCTACAAACAAACATTCTCATTAGCTCTCAATTAGACCTCTTTTACCACAAAACATATAAGTACTTTTCCTATTGTTTATCAGCCATAATAGAAATGTACGTTGATTGAAGAAGGCCATACTTCTAGAAAGGTTCTTTGTCTAGATTCTTTTTACTAATTCTCTTCCCTGAAAGTCAGCAAGTGTTCTTTTAACATATGATTTTATATAACTACTCATTCCCTACACAAAGCAATTATGAGATAATTACCCTGAAAATAAGTATAAGTTGCTACTCCCTAAAACTGTACCTAAGTCAGTAAAACCATGTCAGATCTCTAAGAGAAACACACCAGAAAGCTTCACACATGGAATAGATGGAGGATCGGGCAATGGAGACAGTCATGCAGGAGACAGACCTAACAGTCAGTAGGGCATGTATGCCACCCCAGCCGCTCTAGGACAGTAGACACCATGGCACTTCCAAAGCAGAATAGGTAGAGTGTCATAAAGATAATGGGCCTGATTTAGAGTTTGGCAGAGGGGTTACCCCATCACAGATGTGATGGATATCCCATCTGCCGTATTGCAAGTTTCAAAGGCTATAATAAAATTGCAATACGGCAGATGGGATATCCATCGCATTTGTGGAAGAATAAATCTTTCTGCCAAACTCTTAATCAGGCCCTATGTTTTAACTGGGAATGGGTGTCGGACAACAGCAGTAGTTTCACCCATTTTGGTTCCCACCCAATTTTTTTTTTTTACACCTCAGTTTCCTCAGTCCCTTCCTGTTACCTGGTCATATTTGACTGTGCTCTGGTGTTTTCTCACTAGTTATCTTTGGTATTCATTGTTCAGTTGCTTTTGGTTCTGTGGTGCTGTCCTGGGTATGCAGCCTTGCTCATCCATGCCAGTCTTGTGGAATTTGTCCATCTTCGATTTTCAAGCACAGTTTCCAGTTTGCCTGGGGGCTAGTTACAGTGATAGTCAGCAGGTCACTGGGTAAGCCTCTAAGTCTTCTATATGTATTGTTATACCTGTCTGTGTTAATCTGATGCAATACGTACCACTTTTCACTCTATGTTTTAACAGATAAATAGGTTATGTGCTTCAGTCGCAGTGTCTCCTGTAGTCCTAAGGGCTCAGTCCAGGTTTTCTACCATCCACCATGCTGGCGAGAGGATTCTTTTTCTGCTTTTCATTCTCACCTCTTTCTCCCAGTCCTAGGTTCCCTTTATTGTCCTGGAATAGCTATACAGGAGGCGGGTTAACCAACAAAGGGAAAATGTGGCATTGATCTTGCTACCCAGTATCCAATTCCACCAAGGTCATGACATCCTACAACTTTCTTTTCTAAGTTACATGCTAAAGAATGCCTCACTCAGAAAATAAGTAAACCTCTCTTTCCGTGTTACAGTACCCAAGAAAATTCCTCACTGCGGAGGAGAGTAGTCAAAGTCTGCATTTCCAAATTCTTGGTTGCCTTAGTGACAACAATCCATTATCAACAATCAAATCAGAATTAGGCATGACAGTTAAAATAGTCAGGTGTAACTCCAACCCTACTAGCAGCTGGTGGCGAAATGAATTCTCTTTACCCCTACTAGAGAAATCACAACCTCTGCTAAACAATATGACACTGTAGAACATTGTTAATGTATTGTATTGTATTGTATTGATCTTTTTATAGAGTGCATTCCGGCAAAAGCATTGAAGAGCTAGTCAAACAAGAGACACAGGGAAAAAGAGCACAAGCTACCCCAAGAGAGTCTAATTTGCAAAAAGCCTAGTTTTAAGGCTTTTCCTAAAAGAAATATGAATCGACATTTGACGTGAGAGGGGCAGGCCATTCCAGAGCTTGGCCGCTTCCACCGTAAAGGCCCGGTCTCCCCATCTGGCCTTGTTACAACGAGGCACCTTGATCATAAATTTGGAAGAGGATCTCAGATATCTCGACGGTTGATAAAGATGCAGAGTAGACTTCAAATAGTCGCATCCCTCCGACTGTAATGCTTTGTGAGTAAGACAGAGGTGGTCATTCCAACCTCGGCGGTAAAAGGCGCTTACCGCCGTGCAGAAGACTGCCATAACACCGCCGCAGCCGCGGTAAACCGCCACGGTCATTCTGACCCACAACAGGCAAACCGCCAAAATACAGACATCCACAAAAGTAAGCCACACCAAAGGCCAGCGAGAAACTGGCGATGACCAGACCTCCACCGTCACACCAACAGAAATACGCCCACACTATCACGACACACGAATCCACGCGTCAGTCTTTCAAACGCGGTATTCCATTGGCGGTACACACCGCCGCGCTCAAAATACACACACATATACAAAACACAGCCACATTGGACAATTTGAAAAACACACACCTGATACACATACAAACAACACTCCCACACACCCAACACAATATAAAACACACACTCACATCACCCACAAACCCCCACTCCTAGAGATTCGTGAACACGCACAGAGATAAGAGACCCGAGCACCCTGACGTGCAATTCACTGTCACCCAGCAATATTACCACGCACTTCAAACTACACACCAATACACATCACCACACTTAGCACCACACAATCCACCCCACACATCACCCAAACCACCCCATGGCACCGCAAAGACACCCCAGGTTTTCTGAGGCTGAACTCAGGGTCATGGTGGAGGAAATTGTACGGGTAGAGCCACAGCTCTTCGGGACACAGGTGCAGCACACCACCATTGCCAGGAAGATGGAGCTATGGAGCAGAATAGTGGACAGGGTCAACGCTGTGGGACAGCACCCAAGAAATAGGGACGACATCAGGAAGCGGTGGAACGACCTACGGGGGAAGGTGCGTTTCATGGTATCCAGGCACAACATCGCGGTGCAGCGGACTGGCGGCGGACCCCCACCTCCTCCCCCAGAATTTACAGCATGGGAGGAGCAGGTCTTGGCGATCCTGCATCCTGAGGGACTCGCAGGAGTAGGCGGAGGAATGGACTCTGGTAAGTCAAATCTTAACTACTTCATCCCCCCCACCCCACCAGCATGCCAACTCATACCCCCACCCTCACCCCCACCCCCATCACACCTACTCCTTGCAAATGTCTCACCCTCACAACCCACCCATCCCAACACCAAGCCCAGCATGCGACCACAAAGCATGGACAGCCATCACCTAAGCATGCCCACTGCACATACCCATCCCCCCCGGCCAAACCACCGTCACAAAAGCCCCCACACAGGAATGCAAGCACAGGGGTACACGGGCACCCACCCAGTGCACGCTATGGCACACACAGAAGCAATAACCATACTTTTATACCTCTGCAGGACCCGAAAGCCACGTCACCGCGCAGGAGTGTCCACAAATGTCCACTCCAGCCCCAGAAGAGGCCCATAGTGATGACAGCAGCTCTGTCTCCCTGGATCTAGATGACCAGCCCGGCCCATCGGGGACCTCTGGACAGTCGGTTCCCCTCAGACAGCCACAGGCCACAGCAGACCTTCCCCCCTCTGGGAACACCAGCACAGCACCCACACAGCGGGCCCATATCTCTGTCCCCAGGACACGTCAATCAGCGGTGTGTCCACCACTACAGGGCACCCAGGTTAACCCACCACCCCAACAACAACAAGGCCCTGGGGGCAGTGGTAGTGGGCACACGGTCCAGGGGACAGAGGCCCAGGGAAACAGGGGAACTGGGAGGGCTGCTATGCGACAGGGGGGGGACAGGCCCAGGGAACCCACTCTCCACGAGGCCCTCTCTAACATCATGGGAGCATACCACCACTCCCAGGAGACGATGGCCACGGTCCTGGCCAGGTTTCAGGAGATCCAGCTTCTGCAGGAGCAACAGTATATGGGGTTCAGGGAAGAACTAAGAAACATCAGTTCCGCCATGGGCACCATCGTAGTGGATCTGAATCAGGTACTCACCACATTGCAGGACACTGTTGCACCACAAAGGGCCCCTGACACTAGCATGGACCAAGAACTGCCTACCACCTCCGCCGGCGCTAGTGGACAGGAGGCCCCGACACAAGACCAACAGGCCACCAGAACCCCACCCCCTGCAGAAGGAGAACCACCCCGCAAGCGGGCCCTGAGATCCAGGAAGAAGACAGAGTAAGATGCCAAGACCCCAGCCAGGAAAGGATACCTCCCTGATTGTCATCCCACTGTCCCACATTGACACCCTGTCCAACCTTACAGTGCCCCTGCTCCACTTTCCACAGGCATCTGGACAATGCACCTGTGATACTGATAGTCTGGACTCTGCCATGGACAATCCTCCACCATCACACCTCAACGATTTGCAACCACCCACCAATTTTGAGCACTTTAATAAACACACTTATTGCATAAAACAATCTGGAGTCTGGCTGAGATTTTGTACAAATGTATTAGACATTACCGTGCCAAATGGCCTATTCACATTGTGATGCCAACGTACCAATGTCACACAGCTGTAGTCCATGGGGAATTAAAGCAGATGTCACGCAGTGGGGCCCACATCTCTGAAATCGGAAGGGAAAGTCACAACTCAGTTACCATACACTGGGGGAAAAGGTCAGACAGTAGAGAGGTAGTAGGGGTTAAGTATATGTAAAATGCCGTTGTGGATTCTTACCTGTGTGTCATTGAAAATACTGCTGTATTACTGTGTTCCTGTTCTCTATGTCGTCCTCTTCGCCTTCCTCCTCTTCACTCTCCACAGGCTCCACAGCTGCTACAACACCACCATCTTGACCATCCTCCTGCAGAAAAGGCACCTGGCGTCGCAAAGCCAGGTTGTGAAGCATACAGCAGGCCACGATGATCTGGCACACCTTCTTTGGTGAGTACATAAGGGATCCACAAGTCATATGGAGGCACCTAAACCTGGCCTTCAGGAGCCGAAGGTCCGCTCGATCAACCTCCTAGTTCGCCCATGGGCCTCATTGTACCGTTCCTCTGCCCTTGTCCTGGGATTCCTCACTGGGGTCAGTAGCCATGACAGGTTGGGGTAACCAGAGTCTCCTAATAGCCACACACTGTGCCTCTGGAGTTGACCCATCACGTAAGGGATGCTGCTATTCCGCATGATGTACGCGTCATGCACTGACCCAGGGAACTTGGCATTAACATGGGAGATGTACTGGTCAGCCAAGCACACCATCTGGACATTCATGGAATGATAACTCTTCCTGTTCCTGTACACATGTTCACTCCTGCTGGGGGGGACCAAAGCAACATGTGTCCCATCAATGGCACCAATGATGTTGGGTATATGTCCAAGGGCATAGAAATCATCCTTCACTGTAGCCAAATCCCCCACCTCAGGGTAGACGATGTAGCTCCGCATGTGTTTGAGCAAGGCAGACAACACTCTGGACAACACCTTGGAAAACATGGGCTGGGACATCCCTGATGATATGGCCACTGTTGTTTGAAATGACCCACTTGCTAGGAAGTACTGACAGCACCTGCACTAGAGGGGGGATCACTGTGGGTTGGCGGATTGGTGACATCAGGTCTGGCTCCAGCTGGGCACACAGTTCCTGTATAGTGTCTCGGTCAAGCCTGTATGTCAGTATGACATGTCTTTCCTCCATTGTCGACAGGTCCACCAGCGGTCTGTACACGGGAAGATTTCTCCATCTCCTCGCATGTCCCAGCGGACGGTGCCTATGAAGGACAACAGCGAGCACAGAGTCAATCTACCCACAGGTACGTAACCACAGCTTGCACATAACACGATTCCCAATGCATTGAATGGCTTGTATGAGTGTCGATGCAAGGCCTAGGTATGTGTGACGCAGTGGAAAATAAGGCATGTGGGCCCTTGAAATGGCGGCTGCCTGACCTGTGAAGTGCGACATTGGGATGTGAGGTCAATGCGCTGGCGTGGCACACCATGGCGGTAGGCGGTCGAAGACCGCGGCGCAAAGCAGCATTGGTTAACATTGAACCCTATGGGTCTCAGGAGACAATGATGATCTGCGCCGGCGGTCGCGGTACGCACCGCCGCGGGCGTGTCTGCCATTTTCTATCTGCTTAATCACTTGATACCTGATCTTCGACAGGAGAGGACCTACACTGCAAGTGCTGCTGTGACCACGGTCTGGAAGAGACAATGGCTCATGCGACTGGGGAAAGGGCCCCTGCCTTCACTGCTGAGGAGTTGGAGAAACTCGTGGATGGGGTCCTCCCCCAGTATGCGCTACTCTACGGTCCTCCAGACCAACAGGTAAGTACACTGGGACCATGCTTTGTGGCCAATGCCTGTGTTGAGTGGGGTGGATGTAAGATGGTGGGGAGGGGAGCGATTGAGGCATGCATCAAACGACAGATGAGAGCATGTGCCACATGGCAAGGGTGGGGATGGGGGGGCCACTCACATCAAGCATGAAGAAGGTGATGATTATTCTTCTCTCCCTGTACATGTCACATAGGTCAGCGCCCACCAGAAAATCGATATTTGGCGTGCCATCGCCAAGGACGTCCGGACCCTGGGGGTCCACCAGAGACGGGGCACCCACTGCCGGAAGAGATGGGAGGACATCCGACGCTGGAGCAGGAAGACGGCGGAGGCTCAGCTGGGGATGGCCTCCCAACGTGGGAGGGGTGCCGTCGTACTTTGACCCCCCTGATGTCCCGGATCCTGGCGGTGGCCTACCCCGATTTAGATGGGCGCTTGAGGACATCACAGCAGACACAAGGGGGTGAGTACACTCAAATCCTGGTGACTTTGCGCGCAGTAGAGGGGTCTGGGTGGGGGAGGAGGTCTGTGGGTATCCCTAGGCCAGGGCGATATCTGTAGGCTAGGCCCCTCCGTAAGGCATGGCCCTGTGCCCCCGCCCCCACCTCTGTAGGGTGGCAAGTACAGCTATTCATTGCCCTGTGTCATGTATGTGAGCAGAGGTCGCCCATAGGCTTGTAGGCCATGTCCCACGGATTGCGTAGTCGACCCCAAGTGCGCGGCGTAGTGCAGGGGGCTTCTGTGTCTGTCCTGTCCGCCAACGGTGTCTCCAATGCATGCACTCAACATTTCTTTATTTTTCCCAACCCCCCTTTTTTGTTGTCTTCCTGTTCATTTGTGCATTAGCATCATCAGGCGGAGGAGAAGTGGCATCGGAGCACGAGGGAGCTGCATCTCACATGGCCATGGCGGGCCATGCAACAGAATCGGAATTCACCAGTGAGACAGAGGGCGAGGGGAGCTCCACAGCGGGGACTCGTGCGGATGTCAGTGACAGCGACTCGTCCTCTGAAGGGAGCTCCCTTGTGGTGGCGGCAACATCCGCACCCCCCGCACCAACAGGTACAGCCGCCACCCAGCGCACCAGCACCGCCCTCCCAGCAGCCCCTCAGCGTTTGCCCTGTGCCCGCTCACCCAGGAAGGTGGGCATCTCCTTCGCCCCAGGCACCTCAGGCCCTGCCCCAGTCACCGCTGCTGCCCTCAGTGAGGAGGTCATTGACCTCCTGAGGACGCTCATTGTTGGGCAGTCTACCCTTTTGAATGCCATCCAGGGTGTAGAAAGGGAGGTGCACCAGAGTAATGCATACCTGGAGGGCATTCATTCTGGTCAGGCTGCCCATCAGCGATCGTTCAACACTCTGGCCTCAGCACTGATGGCAGCAATTGTCCCTGTCTCTAGCCTCCCCCCTCCAACTTCCTCCACCCATACCCAATCCCCTGTACCTCTGCCTATCCCAGACACACCATCAGACCAGCCTGCACACACCTCAACACCCAAGGGAAGCTCAGACAGACATAAGCACCACACATCACACAAGCATTCACACAAGCAACATCCACATGCAGACATACCAACACCCACTGCCTTCACTGTGTCCCCCTCCTCCTCGTCTCCCTCCTCCCTCCCTGTCACATCTCCACTCACACCTGCATGCACAACATCTTCAGCTACTACGTCCATCACCAGCACACACACCAGAACCCCCCGCACACGTGCAGTCACTACCCCCACTACCATTCACACGTCCCCTGTGTCCTCTCCCAGTGTGTCTGTCAACCCCTCTTCCAAGCTACACAAACGCAGGCAGCCACCCACCCAACAGCCATCCACCTCACGACAGCCTCCAGCCCAAGCACCTGCACCCAAAGACAGCAGACTTCAAACTCCTACAACCACAACCTCTTCCTCCACTCCCATACCTACTACACCTACCCGTCCCTCTCTTTCTAAACTTATTTTCCTATCAAATCTTGACCTCTTTCCAACAACTTCCCCACCCCGTCCATCTAATAGGACTCCAGTCAGCACCTCAGCCACCACAAAAGCGGGCCCTGTGAAGACAGTCTGCCATGGACTGTGGAGTCCCCCACCCTCAAGGTCAGCCAGTTCAGTAGGGAGCCAAGGCACGGCCAGCCCACCCCCGCAACAACATGCGAAGATTGTGAGTGGCCGGCGCGAGAGGCCAGCAACACCTGGGACCAAAATCCCTACCATGGCTCCGGCAGGGAGTGTGGTGCCAGCTGGCACACCGCCAAAGGTGGGGAAGGGCCACAGGCGAACAGGGAAGGCTGGGAAGGGCAGCACGCCCGACAAGACCGCCAGCAGCCCAGCTGTGCAGGAGGGTCCCGCATGCCCCATCCCAGGTAGGCAGGAGGACACCAACAGGCCCGGTACTGCAGCCCAGGAGGGCCCCACCAGGCCCATCCCAGGTGGGCAGGAAGGCGTAGCCAGCCACAGGTCAGGTGGCGAATGACCTCCACGCCATGGGCGGATCCGCTGAACTGGGCAGTCATCCGAAGCACCGCTGCGCTGGGCACCGCCGTCTCAAGCACCGCTGAACTGGGCCCTTCATCTCAAGCAACGCTGCGCTGGGCACCGCCGTCTCAAGCACCGCCGAACTGGGCCCTTCATCTCAAGCACCGCTGAACTGGGCATCGCCGTCTCAAGCACCGCTGAACTGGGCCCTTCATCTCAAGCACCGCTGCGCTGGGCACCGCCGTCTCAAGCACCGCTGAACTGGGCCCTTCATCTCAAGCACCGCTGAACTGGGCACCGCCGTCTCAAGCACCGCTGAACTGGGCCCTTCATCTCAAGCACCGCTGAACTGGGCACCGCCGTCTCAAGCACCGCTGCACTGGGCACCGCCGTCTCAAGCACCGCTGCGCTGGGCACCGCCGTCTCAAGCACTGCTGAACTGGGCCCTTCATCTCAAGCACCGCTGAACTGGGCACCGCCGTCTCAAGCACCGCTGCGCTGGGCACCGCCGTCTCAAGCACCGCTGCGCTGGGCACTGCCGTCTCAAGCACCGCTGCGCTGGGCCCCGCCGTCTCAAGCACCGTTGAACTGGGCCCTTCATCTCAAGCACCGCTGAACTGGGCACCGCCGTCTCAAGCACCGCTGAACTGGGCCCTTCATCTCAAGCACCGCTGCGCTGGGCCCCGCCGTCTCAAGCACCGCTGAACTGGGCCCTTCATCTCAAGCACCGCTGAACTGGGCACCGCCGTCTCAAGCACCGCTGAACTGGGCCCTTCATCTCAAGCACCGCTGCGCTGGGCACCGCCGTCTCAAGCACCGCTGAACTGGGCCCTTCATCTCAAGCACCGCTGAACTGGGCACCGCCGTCTCAAGCACCGCTGCGCTGGGCACCGCCGTCTCAAGCACCGCTGCGCTGGGCACTGCCGTCTCAAGCACCGCTGCGCTGAGCCCCGCCGTCTCAAGCACCGCTGAACTGGGCCCTTCATCTCAAGCACCGCTGAACTGGGCACCGCCGTCTCAAGCACCGCTAAACTGGGCCCTTCATCTCAAGCACCGCTGCGCTGGGCCCTTCATCTCAAGCACCGCTGAACTGGGCCCTTCATCTCAAGCACCGCTGAACTGGGCACCGCCGTCTCAAGCACCGCTGAACTGGGCCCTTCATCTCAAGCACCGCTGCGCTGGGCCCCGCCGTCTCAAGCACCGCTGAACTGGGCCCTTCATCTCAAGCACCGCTGAACTGGGCACCGCCGTCTCAAGCATCGCTGAACTGGGCCCTTCATCTCAAGCACCGCTGCGCTGGGCCCCGCCGTCTCAAGCACCGCTGAACTGGGCCCTTCATCTCAAGCACCGCTGAACTGGGCACCGCCGTCTCAAGCACCGCTGAACTGGGCCCTTCATCTCAAGCACCGCTGCGCTGGGCACCGGCGTCTCAAGCACTGCTGAACTGGGCCCTTCATCTCAAGCACCGCTGAACTGGGCACCGCCGTCTCAAGCACCGCTGCGCTGGGCACCGCCGTCTCAAGCACCGCTGCGCTGGGCACTGCCGTCTCAAGCACCGCTGCGCTGAGCCCCGCCGTCTCAAGCACCGCTGAACTGGGCCCTTCATCTCAAGCACCGCTGAACTGGGCACCGCCGTCTCAAGCACCGCTAAACTGGGCCCTTCATCTCAAGCACCGCTGCGCTGGGCCCTTCATCTCAAGCACCGCTGAACTGGGCACCGACGTCTCAAGCACCGCTGAACTGGGCCCTTCATCTCAAGCACCGCTGAACTGGGCCCTGCCGCGCTGGGCACCGCCGTCTCAAGCACTGCTGAACTGGGCCCTTCATCTCAAGCACCGCTGAACTGGGTACCGCCGTCTCAAGCACCGCTGCGCTGGGCACCGCCGTCTCAAGCACCGCTGCGCTGGGCACCGCCGTCTCAAGCACCGCTGCGCTGGGCACCGCCGTCTCAAGCACCGCTGCGCTGGGCCCCGCCGTCTCAAGCACCGCTGAACTGGGCCCTTCATCTCAAGCACCGCTGAACTGGGCACCGCCGTCTCAAGCATCGCTGAACTGGGCCCTTCATCTCAAGCACCGCTGCGCTGGGCCCCGCCGTCTCAAGCACCGCTGAACTGGGCCCTTCATCTCAAGCACCGCTGAACTGGGCACCGCCGTCTCAAGGACCGCTGAACTGGGCCCTTCATCTCAAGCACCGCTGCGCTGGGCACCGCCGTCTCAAGCACCGCTGAACTGGGCCCTTCATCTCAAGCACCGCTGAACTGGGCACCGCCGTCTCAAGCACTGCTGAACTGGGCCCTTCATCTCAAGCACCGCTGCGCTGGGCACCGCCGTCTCAAGCACCGCTGAACTGGGCCCTTCATCTCAAGCACCGCTGAACTGGGCACCGCCGTCTCAAACACCGCTGCGCTGGGCACTGCCGTCTCAAGCACCGCTGCGCTGGGCACCGCCGTCTCAAGCACCGCTGCGCTGGGCCCCACCGTCTCAAGCACCGCTGAACTGGGCCCTTCATCTCAAGCACCGCTGAACTGGGCACTGCTGTCTCAAGCACCGCTGAACTGGGCCCTTCATCTCAAGCACCGCTGCGCTGGGCCCCGCCGTCTCAAGCACCGCTGAACTGGGCCCTTCATCTCAAGCCCCGCGAACTGGGCACCGCCGTCTCAAGCACCGCTGAACTGGGCCCTTCATCTCAAGCACCGCTGCGCTGGGCACCGCCGTCTCAAGCACCGCTGAACTGGGCCCTTCATCTCAAGCACCGCTGCGCTGGGCACTGCCGTCTCAAGCACTGCTGAACTGGGCCCTTCATCTCAAGCACCGCTGAACTGGGCCCCGCCGTCTCAAGCACCGCTGCGCTGGGCACTGCCGTCTCAAGCACCGCTGCGCTGAGCCCCGCCGTCTCAAACACCGCTGCGCTGGGCACTGCCGTCTCAAGCACCGCTGCGCTGGGCACCGCCGTCTCAAGCACCGCTGCGCTGGGCCCCACCGTCTCAAGCACCGCTGAACTGGGCCCTTCATCTCAAGCACCGCTGAACTGGGCACCGCCGTCTCAAACACCGCTGCGCTGGGCACTGCCGTCTCAAGCACCGCTGCGCTGGGCACCGCCGTCTCAAGCACCGCTGCGCTGGGCCCCACCGTCTCAAGCACCGCTGAACTGGGCCCTTCATCTCAAGCACCGCTGAACTGGGCACTGCTGTCTCAAGCACCGCTGAACTGGGCCCTTCATCTCAAGCACCGCTGCGCTGGGCCCCGCCGTCTCAAGCACCGCTGAACTGGGCCCTTCATCTCAAGCCCCGCGAACTGGGCACCGCCGTCTCAAGCACCGCTGAACTGGGCCCTTCATCTCAAGCACCGCTGCGCTGGGCCCCGCCGTCTCAAGCACCGCTGAACTGGGCCCTTCATCTCAAGCCCCGCGAACTGGGCACCGCCGTCTCAAGCACCGCTGAACTGGGCCCTTCATCTCAAGCACCGCTGCGCTGGGCACCGCCGTCTCAAGCACCGCTGAACTGGGCCCTTCATCTCAAGCACCGCTGCGCTGGGCACTGCCGTCTCAAGCACTGCTGAACTGGGCCCTTCATCTCAAGCACCGCTGAACTGGGCCCCGCCGTCTCAAGCACCGCTGCGCTGGGCACCGCCGTCTCAAGCACCGCTGCGCTGGGCCCCGCCGTCTCAACCACCGCTGAACTGGGCCCTTCATCTCAAGCACCGCTGCGCTGGGCCCCGCCGTCTCAAGCACCGCTGAACTGGGCCCTTCATCTCAAGCACCGCTGAACTGGGCACCGCCGTCTCAAGCACGGCTGAACTGGGCCCTTCATCTCAAGCACCGCTGCGCTGGGCACCGCCGTCTCAAGCACCGCTGAACTGGGCCCTTCATCTCAAGCACCGCTGAACTGCGCACCGCCGTCTCAAGCACCGCTGCGCTGGGCACCACCGTCTCAAGCACCGCTGCGCTGGGCCCCGCCGTCTCAAGCACCGCTGAACTGGGCCCTTCATCTCAAGCACCGCTGAACTGGGCACCGCCGTCTCAAGCACCGCTGAACTGGGCCCTTCATCTCAAGCACCGCTGAACTGGGCCCTTCATCTCAAGCACTGCTGAACTGGGCACCGCCGTCTCAAGCACCGCTGAACTGGGCCCTTCATCTCAAGCACCGCTGCGCTGGGCACCTCCGTCTCAAGCACCGCTGAACTGGGCCCTTCATCTCAAGCACAGCTAAACTGGGCACCGCCGTCTCAAGCACCGCTGCAGGCACCGCCGTCTCAAGAACCGCTGCGCTGGGCACTGCGTCTCAAGCACCGCTGCACTGGGCCCCACCGTCTCAAGCACCGCTGAACTGGGCCCTTCATCTCAAGCACCGCTGAACTGGGCACCGCCGTCTCAAGCACCGCTGAACTGGGCCCTACATCTCAAGCACCGCTGCGCGGGGCACCGCCGTCTCAAGCACCGCTGAACTGGGCCCTTCATCTCAAGCACTGCTGAACTGGGCACCGCCGTCTCAAGCACCGCTGCGCTGGGCACCGCCGTCTCAAGCACCGCTGCGCTGGGCACCGCCGTCTTAAGCACCGCTGAACTGGGCCCTTCATCTCAAGCACCGCTGAACTGGGCACCGCCGTCTCAAGCACCGCTGAACTGGGTCCTTCATCTCAAGCACCGCTGCGCTGGGCACCGCCGTCTCAAGCACCGCTGAACTGGGCCCTTCATCTCAAGCACCGCTGAACTGGGCACCGCTGAACTGGGCACCGCCGTCTCAAGCACCGCTGGCCCATTGGCGGAAGGGGCAGGCCCGCATTTGTGTCGGGCAGGGCTGCACGAAGCACTCTGGGCACTGGTCCCCCTCCAGTACCAGTGGAGACTAATATTGACATGAGAGTCTGTGGCTTTGCACTCCCCAGGATGGAACAGTGGGCAAGCCACCCACTGTAGAGACTTGTGAGACTGTGGCTTTGCACTCCCCAGGATGGAACAGTGGGCAACCCACCCACTGTAAAGACTTGAGAGACTGTGGCTTTGCACTCCCCAGGATGGAACAGTGGGCAAGCCACCCACTGTAGAGACTTGAGAGACTGTGGCTTTGCACTCCCCAGGATGGAACAGTGGGCAACCCACCCATTGTAGAGACTTGAGAGACTGTGGCTTTGCACTCCCCAGGATGGAACAGTGGCCATGGAGGCCCCTCGTGGATCTGGCGTCGTGGACTCATCTGGCTGAGGTGCCCCCCCTTCCCTTCCCCCTGAGGTGCCTGTAGTTTTGGTATCTGATGCCCCTGCAGTGTTCTCTCCGTTGGAGTCAGGTATCCTGTGTGGGCTTTGCCCATGTGATTTGGGCCCAGTGGTCCACGAACAATGGCTGATACAAATATCGGACTGGACAATTTATGTATATAAAAGTTTTATATGTGTGATATATTTTAAAGCCAGTCATACAATATATTTCAATGTTTATAATCATTTCCTTTTGTCTTTGCATTCTTCCGGGGGGTTTGGGGGGGGTAACTGTGATGTGTTGCTATGCATTGATGTGTGTGTTGTAGTGGGTGAGGGTGAGGGTGGGTGTGTCGCATGTGTGTGTCCCCGTAATTTTTTGCCTCCACCCTCCCCTGTGTCGTAGGTGCAGTACTCACCGTTGTCTTCTGCGCCGGCATTCGTGCTCCTGGTAGAGAAGCAGGAAGACAATCGCTGGGAGGATGTGGAGTTCGGGTTCCATGCTGTCCAGATTCCTTGTGCGGTGTATGGAGGTGAGCGTTTTCCGTTTGAAATAGCTGTTTCCGCCGTGTTTTTATCGGCGGGGCTACTGCCCCGGAAAAGGTGGCGGATTGGTGGGTTGTGATAGGGTGGGCGGTACATTGTCTCCCGCCTGTCTGTGTCGTCAAAAATGATACCTACATTTTTTGCGGCGGGCACGGGTGACGGGCAACCCCTACACGCCGGGGGCCACCAACTGTTGTCCCAAGGGGAGTTGTTACACCCAAAGCACATAATCATCGTCTTGTCCCCGTTAAGTTTAAGCCAATTGCTCGCCATCCAATTGTTAATTGCTGTCATGCAGCATTGAAAATTCTCCTTTGTGTCCTCCCAATTACGAGAAACGGGCACAATCACCTGCATATCGTCTGCATAGGAGACAATCTGGAAACCAAATGAACGTAACAGGTTCGCCAGAGGCGCCATGTATAAATTGAAAAGTGTTGGACTTAGGGAAGACCCCTGCGGAACACCACACGGAAGATGGAAAGAGGAAGCCCGATGATCACCACAGACCACCGTGATCGTTCTATCCGTGAGAAAGGAGCTGAGAAGCTGCCAAGCCTTCCCTCTCACTCCAGCCTGGGCCAGACGATTGAGCAGAATAGTAGGAGAGATAGGCCCTCATTCTGACCTTGGCGGGCGGCGGAGGCCGCCCGCCAAAGTCCCGCCGTCAGGTTACCGTTCCGCGGTCGAAAGACCGCGGCGGTAATTCTGACTTTCCCGCTGGGCTGGCGGGCGGTCGCCTTCAGACCGCCAGCCAGCCCAGCGGGAAAGAGGCTTCCACGATGAAGCCGGCTCGGAATCGAGCCGGCGGAGTGAAAGCTGTGCGACGGGTGCAGTTGCACCCGTCGCGTATTTCACTGTCTGCGCAGCAGACAGTGAAATACATGTAGGGGCCCTCTTACGGGGGCCCCTGCAATGCCCATGCCAGTGGCATGGGCACTGCAGGGGCCCCCAGGGGCCCCGCGACCCCCCCTACCGCCATCCGGATCTCGGCGGTCCGACCGCCGGGATCTGGATGGCGGTAGGGGGGGTCGGAATCCCCGCGGCGGTGCAGCAAGCTGCGCCGCCGCGGAGGATTCAATGGGGCGGCGGTACACTGGCGGGACCCCGCCAGTGGTGCCGGTCCGACCGCGGCTTTACCGCCGCGGTCGGAATCCCCATTGGAGCACCGCCGGCCTGTCGGCGGTGCTCCCGCGGTCCTCCGCCCTGGCGGTCAAAGACCGCCAGGGTCAGAATGACCACCATAGTGTCAAAAGCTGCTGACAAATCTAACAGAACGAGAATCGAACCTTCTCCCAGGTCGCCTCTACGACAAATAATGTCAGAAGTAGAAATTAGTGCTGTTTCCGTGCTATGAGCACCACGAAAGCCATCCTGAGATGGATCCAGTTTGCAGTTCTCTTGAAGGAAAACAGATAACTCATTGTTAAGATGTTTTTCTAACATTTTGGCCAAACCCGGCAGTAATGAAATCGGGTGAAGATTTGTAAGGTCTGCAGCATTTCTTCCCGGTTTTTTAATGAGAGGAATCACTGTGGCCTGCTTACAACCTGCCGGGAAAATCCATTCCTGAAGAATCTCTGCAAACACTGGCTCCAAGGCCTCGGTCACCAGCTGAGGAGCTAACTTTAAGATGCGAGGTGGACAGAGATCCGTGGGTGCGCCTGATTTTAATGCCATGAGGAGATCACAGATTTTGTTAGCAGAGAGAGATTGAAAGCTATCCAGTGCATGCACTGGTTCTACATAACACGAAGAAGCTTTGCCCTCTAAATCAAGGAGGGGAGGACTGAAGTCCGTCAGAAAATTGGTAATTTTATTATTGAAAAAATCTGCCACAGACTGACAGAATTGAGGGGAATTTTCTAACGGCGAAAATACTGACGAAGAAGATGTCAAAGCACGAACTGTGTTAAACAGTTCCTTAGACGAGTTCAAGGTTCCTCTGATTACTTTAGAAAAATGCGAAGTTTTTGCTAGCTTAATGGCCGCTTTATACTTCCCCAGGGCTTCCCTAAGTTTTCCTCTTTCTAAATGGGATTTATTCAGTAGCCATTTACGCTCCTGCCTACGATAAATTCTTTGTAGATCTTTCAACTCCTCCGAGAACCAAGGTGCCGACTGAACCCGTCGGACTTTGGGAGTTATCATGGCACATGGTGCAAGCGCATCAATGGCCCTTTTCAAACCCTGGTCAAAAATCTCAAGGTGAGAGCCTCCTACTAGCTTAGCCTGGGCCCAGCCCACTTTCAGGGCCTGAGAAAAATTACACTTATTGATTTTATGCCACGGTCTTTTTTGGGCAATGCTAGGAAGGAGTTTAGGTATAGGAGGCAACCGAGAGAGCGTAAAAGATAATAAAAAGTGGTCAGACCAGTCTACCTCCCTATTGCCATTCCTAGAGATCAATCCTGATCTTGTAAAAATGGCATCAAACATATGGCCAGCCGTGTGCGAAGGAACAATATATCCAAAATGCCAATCCAAACTCTGCATGTAGCTGGTAAAGTCCACCAAGATCCGATCCAAAAGATCATCTAGATGAAGATTGAAGTCACCTAATACCAAAGCATTCTTAGCTAGAAGCAATGGTTCCAACATTGACGGCCAGGGTGCCAAAAAAGCATTCTTGGGGCCTGGTGGTCTGTATAAAAGTAGGCCTTCAATAACCAGACTATTCTGAGCTTTAATTTTGAAGTAAGTACCTTCACATATCTTGTGGCTGCCCTTAAGTTCCATTAAGGAACAACTTAAATCGTTTT
Source organism: Pleurodeles waltl (assembly GCF_031143425.1). NCBI lineage: Eukaryota > Metazoa > Chordata > Amphibia > Caudata > Salamandridae > Pleurodeles > Pleurodeles waltl. The sequence goes on along the minus strand of NC_090436.1, from coordinate 329,294,725 downwards.
TTAAAATGATGGCTAACCCTCCTCCTCTTTTTCCTTCTCTATTGTGTCTAACAAAGGAATTTCCAGGAGGTGATGCAATTAAAAAGTCCGGGTCAGAGTCATCTATGGCCCAAGTTTCTGTGACAAAAAGGCAGTCCAAGTTGGCTGACTTAATCAATTCATTGATTTCAAGGGTGTGTTTAATCAAAGAACGGGCATTAATCAAACCCCATGTTGTGCTTTGCTTGGAGGGCTTCTCATTACTATGTGAGTCTAAAACATCACCTTCTTCCAGATGGGGAGAGGGCTTCCATTAGCAATGATTGCAAACGGGCACTCATATCTACTGCAGGATCCAATCGCCTGCAGCAGTAATTAGCAGGGGCTTTATTTAAAGAAATTAAATCCTGATTAAGATAGGAAATACAATGTTTAGCGGCATTATGCCCGGTCCCCGGCCCCTTCCTGACCCGGACGTGCGCAGATGGTCTTGCCTTTGGCGCGCCAGCGGCCGCTTCCACGACAGCATAAATAGTGAATGCCCCCCAGAAGCCAAAGCGTCAGCAAGCACCTAGCCTGCTGACTTAAAAATCCACCCAAGATGTCTGCCCGCTTGAAGCCAAGAAGGAGGTGGGCTCTAACAGGCCCAAACCTCGAGGCAAGCGGCAGACCAGCAGCAAAAGAACTCTGCCGGGAATCAGGGAGAGAGCCCCCGAATTATAACACCAAAAGGTGAGCGCTAAAAAGTAGCGATCAAAAAATATATTTTAACACTGTAAAACACCTCCGATTTTAAAAATAACCCCAAATACCCCCGTTAAAAATGAATTAAAAATACAGTATGGTTAAAATAGCCCGTGCAGCAATACCCTTACTAGGTTGTCTCGGTAGTTCACAGATTTATGATGCCAGTCTGCAGGAATGCCATGAAGCTAATCCTATTGAAATCCACAGAGAGTCCTTGACCTCTAATTGTAACTGAAATCAGAGCAGCCCATATAGAAGGGAAAATGGTAAGGAGACGAGAGAGAAATAATTGTGTGATGCACGCCACACTTACTTCGCAACTGCCATGGAATTCTGTAATGAAACAATACCAGATTAGAAAAGAACCTTGTAACATTCATGTTACATACAGTCCTTTTACCTGATTCCCTCAAGTTACAAGTCCTCTAACTCAGCCCTAGGTTATCTACAACTTTATGCAGTTCTCTTACTGGAAATTTAAGAAAACAATGGTTATTAGTTGTCTTCTTGAAAAAATTTCAGATGTAGTTTTTTGCATATGAGTCTTATGGAAATCAATGCACTTGAGTTCAAAATAGGTTCCAGTCTTGTAAACCCAGAAAAAATGACAATATGTACAATGAGAACAGGAGAGATACAAAGTACAAAATAAGAATGTGCCCAAAAAATGTGATAGAAAATAATGTAATTACAAATAGGTGCAAATAGACAGGGCCTTAAAAATGGTAATGAGCGCAAGAACTATATAAGTAGACAGGTAGTGCAAAAAGTAGGAAGTCAAATTTCTAATACAATGCTCCTACAGCAAAACCGTGGCTACATGATGATCCTGCAATGACTGATATGCACAAACTGCTTTGGGAAGCAACAAGACTCTGACTTCACTCTCACATTATATGATCACAATCGAAGATGAGCGGTTTGGCCCAAATATCGCTTCCTGCAAGATTGAAGTTAGTTTTCTTTTGTCATGGAGTTCATCACTGCTCAAGCCAGTTTTCCTCCGGTCCTGAACATCCTAATATCTAGGTCTCCAATTGTGGTATACATGTAATAAACACCATTTGGACTTGCTATTTCCTAACACGTGACAATTATTAACACTGCTAAATTGTGTATACGTGACAATTATCTCTTGAAACCCCATATGATTATATGGGAAAACCGCTTATGATTTAATTTAGACTATACTACAAGCAAGCAATACTGAAAGTAAATCAAATATAGCACATTAAAAGCATTGGAATTCTCTCTCATGAAAACAATAGCAGACAGTGAAAAGCGCGACGGGTGCAACTGCACCCGTCGCACGCCTGCAACACCGCCGGCTCCATTCGGAGCCGGCTTCAGTGTTGCAGGCCTCTTTCCCGCTGGGCCGGCGGGCGCTACCTTGGGTAGTGCCCGCCGGCCCAGCGGGAAAGTGGAAATGGCACCAGCGGTCTTTTGACCGCGGTGCGGCCAAATGGCGGTTCCCGCCAGACGGGCGGCAACCGCCGCCCGCCGGGGTCAGAATGACCCCCACAATGCCAATACATAACTGATTTGACTGCTGAGGTGTTACATTTGATCCCATTGAGATGGGGTGTGAAGAATTCAACAGCCCTTCTGTTGTTTTGGGGTCTTGTTAAAGGAGGTTGTACTGCAGCACCTCCAAGAAGCTTTCATTTAACCATTAGGCAATTGAACTCCATTGTGTGCTTACCACAATAAATTCAAAGTACACTAAAACAAAGGTAAATTTGGGGGTTGCACCTCGAAATAAAGTCAGTGTAGGACATTTCCATCTTTTCTGTGACATCCCCCTCGTCGTTTTCTTCTTTATCTGCTTTGCTGGCTTTGGAGCTCACTGCTAACCAGGAGTAAAGTGCCTGTGCTCACCAGTTAACAATAATTACATTAACTTGTTCCTAACTGGAATAATTAACTTGCCTGTAAGTCTCTAGTACATGGTGTAGAACATGCATCCAGGGACTGGAAGTTAATTGCCACTTGTGGACTGCAGCACCTATTTTGCACTACTGCAGTAGTGCAAACATGGATGTAAGCCTAGCCTGTGTAGCCTGATTGCTGCAGTGTAAAATCTGCAGTACGAACTCTCAAGATAATCCATTGTGATAGATAAATACCTCCCTTTTAAATATTATTAGGTCACCTGTTGGTAGGCCTTGCAGCCCACAAGATAGGGTGCATACTATTTAAAAGAAGTTCAGGTATAAAATGAATATTACTGTGTCCCTACAGTGACAGGACCCTAAAAACTATTCTCAATGTGACAGGCCTCACTGTTTTATGTAGAAAGTCAGAATACGGTTTAAAACGCTAATTTTGAATCTCTGGAATGGTGCCAGCTGGAAAAATAATTAAACAACTATTTTAATACTTTAAAAAAATTCAATTCAATGGAGAAGTCAGATTTGTTTTTAAAAAATGTAGGGAACGTCACTTTTAGAAGGTTACCTTTTCCTAGAGGATAATTTGCAATAACTATACAACAACTCCCACTTCAAAGAGTTGTGAGATTTCTGCCAGGAACACAAAATGTGCTGACCTAAATGGGCAGAGATGACTCCTCTTAACTTAATAGAATATGCAGGGTGGAGTCTGTGGGCATTCGATTGATACCACAGTGTCAAGTCTTGCCGGGCAGGTCTGTGCAGCCACATGTAACATTGTGGTGCACTTGGAAGGGAAAGAACAGAATGTCAGGACATTTCTTGTGTATACCCTCCCTGGCTGCTGAAAGACCTTGCTTTTGTCCTTCAAGACTTCCGTCTCTGGGTTTGTTGTGCATACAATGCCTACTTTAAGCTAGATTTTCATGTTAGATGTGGGAGGACACTAATGATCACCACAGTGTACTCCCTTACTATTAGAAATCTGGTCTCTTGTTGGCTTTTTTCCCCTGTGCAAGTAGGGACCACAATCCTATTCAGGGTAAGTCAGTTATACAGTATAAATTAACCTGTGCTCCACCTCTGGTAGCATGGTGCAGAGCTGGCAAACCTAACTTATGAGGCAATTTGTAAAGTATTTGTGCAACACTTGAAGCAGTAATACAGTGAAAACACCACAAACAGACTCCATACCAACTTAGAAAAATAGATTTTGGGGGTCATTACAACCCCGGCGGTCGGTGTAATAGTGGCGGTAGTACCTCCAACAGGCTGGCGATACATACCACCATATTATGACATTGGCGGTTTGGCTAAAGCCAAACGGTCAATGTAACACACCGACCGCCACGGTGGTAACGACTGCCGGGCTGGAGCCTACAGTCTCCAGCCCGGCGGCCATAACTAGGGCGCCCAATGCATTATGACCCCGCCTACACCCATGGTTTCCGTGGCTTCTGTACCGCCATGAAAACCATGACAGTAGGAACTATCAGTACCAGGGAATTCCTTCCCTGGCACTGATAGGGGTCTTCCCTGCTCCCCTCCCCCTCCCCAGAGTACTTCCCCACCCTCCCCCTCCTGACCTCTCCGACATACACACATCTACACGCACATACATACACACTCATACACACATGCATACCCACATTCACCCATGCATGCATACATTCATACACACACACAACACTCACTAACATACATACTAGCACACATGCAATCACACAACACAACATACACGTACACTCACACCCATTCATGCACACAAGCATTACACACACCTCACACTCACATACTCACACTCGCATGCAAACATAGTCACACACCCCCACCAACACACACACACAACACTCCCCACCCCTCTCTCCCTGTTGGAGAACCCTACTTACCTGCTTGCAGGGGGTTCTCCGGCAGGAGGCGGGATGCCGCACTGCTGCCAGCAGCAGCGTCTGCCAGCAGAACACCGCCAGGCCGTATCATGGGTTCTACTGGTGTGGCACCGCTGCTGGCAGCAGTGCCACCTTACCTCCATCCGCCTCCATGACAGTAGCCAGAATTCCGCCAGCCTTCTGGCGGAATTCTGGCTAGGGTCATATTTTGGTGGACGGTTGGTAGCCACGGCGACGGTATGTTGGCGGCCGTGGCCATAGGCGGCATTTGCCGCCAATGTTATAATGAGGGCCTATAGTAGTAGTAAACACACAGCTTTATTCGATCAACAGACCATCAAAGCAATGCAAACAATAAATATCATCGTAATAAAAATAATTTTTTACAATCCCATAAAAACCATTACTAATACAAATGTAAAAGACAATTTCTCATAAAGGGTCCCATCCCAGCTCCCTTAAAATTCATTATTTACATAAAAGTCTTGTATGCACCATGTTACCACTAAAAACCTACTAACAGCATAAATTAATACATTAGAGTTATGGCTTTTTAAAATTCTCAAAGCTAAATCGCATTTCCTTATTCCCATTTCCCGACAGATTTTAAAAATCCATTTTGACCTAGGGGATGAGTAGGCAGGGCAAAAAAACATAAAGGGGGGTCATTACGGTGATCCGCCAGCAATTATGACCATGGCGGAATTGCCACGGCCATACCGCCGGCCCCTCCAATATCCCGCCAGGATTCTGCCTGGCGGTCATAATCCCCAGGGCAGCGGTGCAAGCACCGCTGCCCTGGGGATTATGAGTCCCCGACCGCCAGCCTGTCCGTGGCGGTAAACACCGCCATTGAAAGGCTGGTGGTAAGGGGACTTGGGGTGCCCCTGGGGGCCCCTGCACTGCCCATGCACTTGGCATGGGCAGTGCAGGGGCCCCCAGGCATAGCCCGTTGCGCTTTTCACTGCCCGAATTACGGGCAGTGAAATGTGCAACGGGTGCTACTGCACCCGCTGCACATCAGCATTGCCGCCATCTCTATTACGAGCTGCCAGCAATGTTGATGTGACATTTCCATTGGGCCAGCGGACGGTAACACTGTTACCATCCGCTGGCCCAGCGGAAATGTCATAATAGGGAGCCATGAATACCGCCGGCAATGGCGGTATTCTGTCTCCCGCGGCCTCGCGGTCTTTTTGCAAGACCGCTGAGGTCGTAATGACCCCCAAAGTGCTCAACTGTTTCGGAAGTAACGCAGCACACAGGACATATATCAGTTGTAACGTTCGATCCCCATCTACTCGTCAGGGACTTCAATGGCAATGACCCAAAACGAAATCTAGCATATAGGGGGTCATTACAACATTGGCGGTATAAGGTGCTTACCGCCGTGCAGAAGACCGCCAATACACCGCCGTGGCCGCGGTAGACCGCCACAGCTATTATGACACACATCACGGAATCCACCGAAATTCAGACACCCACACAATACCGCCACACCAAAGGTCAGCGATAAACATGCGGAAACAAATCCTCCACGCCAACAGAAACACGCCCATGCTATTGCGACCCACGAATCCACGCGGCGGTCTTTCAACCGCGGTATTCCATTGGCGGTACACACCGCCGCGCTCAAAATACACACACATATACAATACACCGCCACATTGGACAATTACATATACACACACCTGATACACATACACACACCACTCCAACACACCCAACACAATATAAAACACACACCCACATCACCCACAAACCCCTACGACCACAATTCACGAACGAAGGCCAGAGAGACAGCACAGAACAGACAACCCCATCACACAGAGGCACACAACACCATCACCCACGCAACATCCAAGCACAAAACACCACATACCACTACACTCACCACACTCATCAACACATACACCACCCCACACATCACACACACCACCCCATGTCACGCCAAAGACACCCCCGCTTCTCCGAGGAGGAGCTCAGGGTGGAGGAAATCATCCGGGTAGAGCCACAGCTATTTGGCTCACAGGTACAGCACACATCAATAGCCAGGAAGATGGAGCTATGGCAAAGAATAGTCGACAGGGTCAACGCTGTGGGACAGCACCCAAGAAATAGGGAGGACATCAGGAAGAGGTGGAACGACCTACGGGGGAAGGTGCGTTTAACGGTATCCAGGCACCACATCGCAGTACAGCGGACTGGCGGCGGACCACCACCTCCTCTCCCTCAACTAACAACATGGGAGGAGCAAGTCTTGTCCATCTTGCATCCTGAGGGCCTCGGAGGAGTCGTTGGAGGAACGGACACTGGTAAGTCAAATCTTAACTATCATAACCCCCACCCTACCTGCATGATATCACACACCCCCACCATCACACCCTCCTCTATCACCCCAAATCCTCACCTGTCTACCCATGACACCAACCACCCATCCCAACCCCAAGCCCTGCATGACATAACTAAGCATGGACACCCATCACCAAAGCATGCCCACTGCACAGACCCAGAACACCCCCCAACCATCAGCACACAAGCCCCCCCACAGGAATGCCTGCACTGGGGTTCACGCACACCCAACCATTGCACACCATGAAACACACACATGCAATAATCATGTACTTATACCCCCGCAGGAACCCGAAGGAACGTCACCACACCAGAGTGTCCAGACAACACCACTCCACCCCCAGAAGAGGCCCACAGTGACGACAGCAGCTCTGCCCCACTGGATCTTGATGACCAGCCGGACCATCGTGGGCCTCGGGACAGTCGGTTCCCCTTGCCCAGCCACATCCCAACACCGAGCTTCCACCCTCTGGTAACACCAGCACAGCACCCACCCAGCGGGCCCAAACCTCCCTACCCAGGACAGGTCAATCAGCGGTGTGTCCACCACTACAGGGCTCCCAGGCTAACCCACCACCCCAACAACAACAGGGACCTGGGGGCAGTGGTAGTGGGCACATGGTCCAGGGGACGGAGGCACAGGAACACAGGGGAACTGGGAGTGCTGCTGTGCGACAGAGGGAGGACAGGCCAAGGGAACCCACTCTCAACGAGGCCCTCTCCTCCATCATGGGAGCATACCACCACTCCCAGGAGACGATGGCCACGGTCCTGGACAAGTTGCAGGAGACCCAGCACCTGCAGGACGAACTGTATTTGGGGTTCAGAGAGGAGCTCAGGACCATCGGCTCCGCCCTGGGCACCATCGTAGGGGTTCTGACGGACATTCAAAAGACCTTGAGGGACACCGTGGCCCTCCAAGGGGCCCCTGACACTAGCATGGACGATGAACTGCCCACCACCTCCGCCGGCGCTAGTGGACAGGATGCCCTGCCACAGGACCACCACCCAGGCACACCACCCCCTGCAGACGGACAAGCACCCCGCAAGCAGTCCCTTAGAACCAGGAACAGGACAGAGCAAGATGGCAAGACCCCCGCCAGGAAATGAGACCACCCTGATTGTCCTCCCACTGTCTCACTTTGTTACCCTGTCCCGTTTGGAACTGCCCCATCTCCACTTCCTATGCCCATATGGTCAGTGCACCGGTGTGACTAATGGACTGGACTCTGCCATGGACATTCCTCCACAGTCCCCCATCACCATATCACTACCCCCCTCCATTTTTGAGCACTGAAATAAACACCCTTGAACCACAAAACAATCTGGAGTCAGTCTGTGATTTGGTAAATATGTATAATCAATGACAGTGTCAACATGCTTTCCATTTTTATAGCCAACATACCTATATCACACATCACAAGTCCTTGAAGGATGCAAGCAGATGACACACGTTGCTAACCACACCTGTGAAACCGTAATGGAAAGGTACAACTCAGTGACCAAATACTGCTATGAAATGACAGACAGGTTAGAGGGAGAAGTGTGAAAGTGAATGTAATGGTAAAAAGAAAACTGTTCTCACCTGTGTGTCACTGGAAATATTGCCGTATGACTGACTCCCTGTTGTCTATGTCTTCTTCCTCAGCGTCCTCCTCATCACTGTCCACTGTCCACAGGCTCCACAGGCTCCACAGCTGCCACAACACCGCCACTCGGACCATCCTCCTGGCGTCGCAAAGCAAGATTGTGAAGCATTGGGCAGGCGATGATGATTTGGCACACCTTCCTTGGTGGGTAGAATAGGGAACCACCTGTCATATGCAGGCACCTGAACCTGGCCTTCAGGAGGCCGAAGGTGCGTTCGATCACCCTCCTAGTCCGCCCATGGGCCTCATTGTAGCGTTCCTCTGCCCTGGTCCTGGGATTCCTCACTGGGGTCAATAGCCAGGACAGGTTGGGGTAACCAGAGTCCCCCAATAGCCACACCTGGTGCCTCTGGAGTTGACCCATCATATAAGGGATGCTGCTATTGCGCAAGATGTAGGCGCCATGCACTGATCCAGGGAACATAGCATTTACCTGCGAGATGTACTGGTCTGCCAAACATACCATCTGTACATTCATGGAATGATAACTCTTCCGGTTCCTGTACACCTGTTCACTCCTGTGGGGGGGGACCAGAGCTACATTGGTCCCATCAATAGCACCTATGATGTTGGGGATATGTCCAAGGGCATAGAAGTCACCTTTCACTGTTGGCAAATCCTCCACCTGAGAGAAAACGATGTAGCTCCTTACGTGTTTCAGCAGGGCAGACAACACTCTGGACAATACGTTGGAAAACATAGGCTGGGACATCCCTGATGCCATGGCCACTGTTGTCTGAAACGATCCACTTGCAAGGAAATGGAGCACTGACAGCACCTGCACTTGAGGGGGGATTCCTGTGGGATGGCGGATTGGTGACATCAGGTCTGGCTCCAACTGGGTACACAGTTCCAGTATTGTGGCACGGTCAAACCTGTAGGTGATGAGTAAATGACGCTCCTCCATTGTCAACAGGTCCACCAGCGGTCGGTACACCGGAGGATTCCGCCATCTTCTCAAATGTCCAAGCTGACGGTGCCTAGGAAGGACAACAGCGACCACAGAGTCACCACAATCCCAGGTATGTACCCACAGATACACAGAACACGACACCAAAGACAAAAATCTTCCTGTATGTGTGTCAAGTGTAGGCCCAGGTATGTGTGACGCAGTTGCAAATTAAGCCATGTGGGCCCCTGAAATGGCGGCTGCCTGACCTCTAAACTGGGACAGTGGGATGTGAGGTAACTGCGCTGGCGTTGTACACCGTTGCGGTAGGCGGT